>NC_142771.1:36593214-36896785 GCF_988280905.1 Pimephales promelas | reverse complement strand
AGGGGCTAGAGCCTCCATTTTTGCACTCAGGTCTAAGTCTCATGGCCCTCTATCAGAATTTGGGGAGATTGGAGAAACTTAATTTTTCGCCCCAAAAAAAACCGTAAGGGGTACCACTGTCGTTTTTTTTTTCGGGCCGAATTTTTGAGTTTCGATATCTCAGCTCTGGAAGGGGCTAGAGCCTCCATTTTTGCACTCAGGTCTAAGTCTCATTGCCCTCTATCAGAATTTGGGAAGATTGGAGAAACTTAATTTTTCACCCAAAAAAAAAAACGTAAGGGGTACCACTGTCGTTTTTTTTTCGGGCCGAATTTTTGAGTTTCGATATCTCAGCTCTGGAAGGGGCTAGAGCCTCCATTTTTGCACTCAGGTCTAAGTCTCATGGCCCTCTATCAGAATTTGGGAAGATTGGAGAAACTTAATTTTTCGCCCAAAAAAAAAAACGTAAGGGGTACCACTGTCGTTTTTTTTCGGGCCGAATTTTTTAGTTTCGATATCTCAGCTCTGGAAGGGGCTAGAGCCTCCATTTTTGCACTCAGGTCTAAGTCTCATGGCCCTCTATCAGAATTTGGGAAGATTGGATAAACTTAATTTTTCGCCCAAAAAAAAAAACGTAAGGGGTACCACTGTCGTTTTTTTTCGGGCCGAATTTTTGAGTTTCGATATCTCAGCTCTGGAAGGGGCTAGAGCCTCCATTTTTGCACTCAGGTCTAAGTCTCATGGCCCTCTATCAGAATTTGGGAAGATTGGAGAAACTTAATTTTTCGCCCAAAAAAAAAACGTAAGGGGTACCACTGTCGTTTTTTTTCGGGCCGAATTTTTGAGTTTCGATATCTCAGCTCTGGAAGGGGCTAGAGCCTCCATTTTTGCACTCAGGTCTAAGTTTCATGGCCCTCTATCAGAATTTGGGAAGATTGGAGAAACTTAATTTTTCGCCCCAAAAAAAAAACGTAAGGGGTACCACTGTCGTTTTTTTTCGGGCCGAATTTTTGAGTTTCGATATCTCAGCTCTGGAAGGGGCTAGAGCCTCCATTTTTGCACTCAGGTCTAAGTCTCATGGCCCTCTATCAGAATTTGGGAAGATTGGAGAAACTTAATTTTTCGCCCAAAAAAAAACCGTAAGGGGTACCACTGTCGTTTTTTTTTTCGGGACGAATTTTTGAGTTTCGATATCTCAGCTCTGGAAGGGGCTAGAGCCTCCATTTTTGCACTCAGGTCTAAGTCTCATGGCCCTCTATCAGAATTTGGGAAGATTTGAGAAACTTAATTTTTTGCCCAAAAAAAAAAAACGTCAGGGGTACCACTGTCGTTTTTTTTTTCGGGACGAATTTTTGAGTTTCGATATCTCAGCTCTGGAAGGGGCTAGAGCCTCCATTTTTGCACTCAGGTCTAAGTCTCATGGCCCTCTATCAGAATTTGGGGAGATTGGAGAAACTTGATTTTTCGCCCCAAAAAAAAACGTAAGGGGTACCACTGTCGTTTTTTTCGGGCCGAATTTTTGAGTTTCGATATCTCAGCTCTGGAAGGGGCTAGAGCCTCCATTTTTGCACTCAGGTCTAAGTCTCATGGCCCTCTATCAGAATTTGGGAAGATTGGAGAAACTTAATTTTTCGCCCAAAAAAAAAACCGTAAGGGGTACCACTGTCGTTTTTTTTTCGGGACGAATTTTTGAGTTTCGATATCTCAGCTCTGGAAGGGGCTAGAGCCTCCATTTTTGCACTCAGGTCTAAGTCTCATGGCCCTCTATCAGAATTTGGGAAGATTGGAGAAACTTAATTTTTCGCCCAAAAAAAAAACGTAAGGGGTACCACTGTCGTTTTTTTTTCGGGCCGAATTTTTGAGTTTCGATATCTCAGCTCTGGAAGGGGCTAGAGCCTCCATTTTTGCACTCAGGTCTAAGTCTCATGGCCCTCTATCAGAATTTGGGAAGATTGGAGAAACTTAATTTTTCGCCCAAAAAAAAAAACGTAAGGGGTACCACTGTCGTTTTTTTTTTGGGCCGAATTTTTGAGTTTCGATATCTCAGCTCTGGAAGGGGCTAGAGCCTCCATTTTTGCACTCAGGTCTAAGTCTCATGGCCCTCTATCAGAATTTGGGAAGATTGGAGAAACTTAATTTTTCGCCCAAAAAAAAAAACGTAAGGGGTACCACTGTCGTTTTTTTTTCGGGCCGAATTTTTGAGTTTCGATATCTCAGCTCTGGAAGGGGCTAGAGCCTCCATTTTTGCACTCAGGTCTAAGTCTCATGGCCCTCTATCAGAATTTGGGAAGATTGGAGAAACTTAATTTTTCGCCGAAAAAAAAAAACGTAAGGGGTACCACTGTCGGTTTTTTTTTGGGCCGAATTTTTGAGTTTCGATATCTCAGCTCTGGAAGGGGCTAGAGCCTCCATTTTTGCACTCAGGTCTAAGTCTCATGGCCCTCTATCAGAATTTGGGAAGATTGGAGAAACTTATTTTTTCGCCCAAAAAAAAAATGTAAGGGGTACCACTGTCGTTTTTTTTTCGGGCCGAATTTTTGAGTTTCGATATCTCAGCTCTGGAAGGGGCTATAGCCTCCATTTTTGCACTCAGGTCTAAGTCTCATGGCCCTCTATCAGAATTTGGGAAGATTGGAGAAACTTAATTTTTCGCCCAAAAAAAAAAACGTAAGGGGTACCACTGTCGTTTTTTTTCGGGCCGAATTTTTGAGTTTCGATATCTCAGCTCTGGAAGGGGCTAGAGCCTCCATTTTTGCACTCAGGTCTAAGTCTCATGGCCCTCTATCAGAATTTGGTAAGATTGGAGAAACTTAATTTTTCGCCCAAAAAAAAAACGTAAGGGGTACCACTGTCGTTTTTTTTCGGGCCGAATTTTTGAGTTTCGATATCTCAGCTCTGGAAGGGGCTAGAGCCTCCATTTTTGCACTCAGGTCTAAGTCTCATGGCCCTCTATCAGAATTTGGGAAGATTGGAGAAACTTAATTTTTCGCCCAAAAAAAAAACGTAAGGGGTACCACTATCGTTTTTTTTTCGGGCCGAATTTTTGAGTTTCGATATCTCAGCTCTGGAAGGGGCTAGAGCCTCCATTTTTGCACTCAGGTCTAAGTCTCATGGCCCTCTATCATAATTTGGGAAGATTGGAGAAACTTAATTTTTCGCCCAAAAAAAAAAACGTAAGGGGTACCACTGTCGTTTTTTTTCGGGCCGAATTTTTGAGTTTCAATATCTCAGCTCTGGAAGGGGCTAGAGCCTCCATTTTTGCACTCAGGTCTAAGTCTCATGGCCCTCTATCAGAATTTGGGAAGATTGGAGAAACTTAATTTTTCGCCCAAAAAAAAAACGTAAGGGGTACCACTGTCGTTTTTTTTCGGGCCGAATTTTTGAGTTTCGATATCTCAGCTTTGGAAGGGGCTAGAGCCTCCATTTTTGCACTCAGGTCTAAGTCTCATGGCCCTCTATCAGAATTTGGGAAGATCGGAGAAACTTAATTTTTCGCCCAAAAAAAAAACGTAAGGGGTACCACTGTCGTTTTTTTTTTCGGGCCGAATTTTTGAGTTTCGATATCTCAGCTCTGGAAGGGGCTAGAGCCTCCATTTTTGCACTCAGGTCTAAGTCTCATGGCCCTCTATCAGAATTTGGGAAGATTGGAGAAACTTAATTTTTTGCCCAAAAAAAAAAAACGTAAGGGGTACCACTGTCGTTTTTTTTTCGGGACGAATTTTTGAGTTTCGATATCTCAGCTCTGGAAGGGGCTAGAGCCTCCATTTTTGCACTCAGGTCTAAGTCTCATGGCCCTCTATCAGAATTTGGGGAGATTGGAGAAACTTGATTTTTCGCCCCAAAAAAAAAACGTAAGGGGTACCACTGTCGTTTTTTTTTTTGGGCCGAATTTTTGAGTTTCGATATCTCAGCTCTGGAAGGGGCTAGAGCCTCCATTTTTGCACTCAGGTCTAAGTCTCATGGCCCTCTATCAGAATTTGGGAAGATTGGAGAAACTTAATTTTTTGCCCAAAAAAAAAAATGTAAGGGGTACCACTGTCGTTTTTTTTTCGGGACGAATTTTTGAGTTTCGATATCTCAGCTCTGGAAGGGGCTAGAGCCTCCATTTTTGCACTCAGGTCTAAGTCTCATGGCCCTCTATCAGAATTTGGGGAGATTGGAGAAACTTAATTTTTCGCCCCAAAAAAAACCGTAAGGGGTACCACTGTCGTTTTTTTTTTCGGGCCGAATTTTTGAGTTTCGATATCTCAGCTCTGGAAGGGGCTAGAGCCTCCATTTTTGCACTCAGGTCTAAGTCTCATTGCCCTCTATCAGAATTTGGGAAGATTGGAGAAACTTAATTTTTCACCCAAAAAAAAAAACGTAAGGGGTACCACTGTCGTTTTTTTTTCGGGCCGAATTTTTGAGTTTCGATATCTCAGCTCTGGAAGGGGCTAGAGCCTCCATTTTTGCACTCAGGTCTAAGTCTCATGGCCCTCTATCAGAATTTGGGAAGATTGGAGAAACTTAATTTTTCGCCCAAAAAAAAAACGTAAGGGGTACCACTGTCGTTTTTTTTCGGACCGAATTTTTTAGTTTCGATATCTCAGCTCTGGAAGGGGCTAGAGCCTCCATTTTTGCACTCAGGTCTAAGTCTCATGGCCCTCTATCAGAATTTGGGAAGATTGGATAAACTTAATTTTTCACCCAAAAAAAAAAACGTAAGGGGTACCACTGTCGTTTTTTTTCGGGCCGAATTTTTGAGTTTCGATATCTCAGCTCTGGAAGGGGCTAGAGCCTCCATTTTTGCACTCAGGTCTAAGTCTCATGGCCCTCTATCAGAATTTGGGAAGATTGGAGAAACTTAATTTTTCGCCCAAAAAAAAAACGTAAGGGGTACCACTGTCGTTTTTTTTCGGGCCGAATTTTTGAGTTTCGATATCTCAGCTCTGGAAGGGGCTAGAGCCTCCATTTTTGCACTCAGGTCTAAGTTTCATGGCCCTCTATCAGAATTTGGGAAGATTGGAGAAACTTAATTTTTCGCCCCAAAAAAAAAACGTAAGGGGTACCACTGTCGTTTTTTTTCGGGCCGAATTTTTGAGTTTCGATATCTCAGCTCTGGAAGGGGCTAGAGCCTCCATTTTTGCACTCAGGTCTAAGTCTCATGGCCCTCTATCAGAATTTGGGAAGATTGGAGAAACTTAATTTTTCGCCCAAAAAAAAACCGTAAGGGGTACCACTGTCGTTTTTTTTTTCGGGACGAATTTTTGAGTTTCGATATCTCAGCTCTGGAAGGGGCTAGAGCCTCCATTTTTGCACTCAGGTCTAAGTCTCATGGCCCTCTATCAGAATTTGGGAAGATTTGAGAAACTTAATTTTTTGCCCAAAAAAAAAAAACGTCAGGGGTACCACTGTCGTTTTTTTTTTTCGGGACGAATTTTTGAGTTTCGATATCTCAGCTCTGGAAGGGGCTAGAGCCTCCATTTTTGCACTCAGGTCTAAGTCTCATGGCCCTCTATCAGAATTTGGGGAGATTGGAGAAACTTGATTTTTCGCCCCAAAAAAAACCGTAAGGGGTACCACTGTCGTTTTTTTTTTTGGGCCGAATTTTTGAGTTTCGATATCTCAGCTCTGGAAGGGGCTAGAGCCTCCATTTTTGCACTCAGGTCTAAGTCTCATGGCCCTCTATCAGAATTTGGGAAGATTGGAGAAACTTAATTTTTCGCCCAAAAAAAAAAACGTAAGGGGTACCACTGTCGTTTTTTTTTCGGGCCGAATTTTTGAGTTTCGATATCTCAGCTCTGGAAGGGGCTAGAGCCTCCATTTTTGCACTCAGGTCTAAGTCTCATGGCCCTCTATCAGAATTTGGGAAGATTGGAGAAACTTAATTTTTCGCCCAAAAAAAAAAACGTAAGGGGTACCACTGTCGTTTTTTTCGGGCCGAATTTTTGAGTTTCGATATCTCAGCTCTGGAAGGGGCTAGAGCCTCCATTTTTGCACTCAGGTCTAAGTCTCATGGCCCTCTATCAGAATTTGGGAAGATTGGAGAAACTTAATTTTTCGCCCAAAAAAAAAACGTAAGGGGTACCACTGTCGTTTTTTTTTCGGGACGAATTTTTGAGTTTCGATATCTCAGCTCTGGAAGGGGCTAGAGCCTCCATTTTTGCACTCAGGTCTAAGTCTCATGGCCCTCTATCAGAATTTGGGAAGATTGGAGAAACTTAATTTTTCGCCCAAAAAAAAAACGTAAGGGGTACCACTGTCGTTTTTTTTTCGGGCCGAATTTTTGAGTTTCGATATCTCAGCTCTGGAAGGGGCTAGAGCCTCCATTTTTGCACTCAGGTCTAAGTCTCATGGCCCTCTATCATAATTTGGGAAGATTGGAGAAACTTAATTTTTCGCCCAAAAAAAAAAACGTAAGGGGTACCACTGTCGTTTTTTTTCGGGCCGAATTTTTGAGTTTCGATATCTCAGCTCTGGAAGGGGCTAGAGCCTCCATTTTTGCACTCAGGTCTAAGTCTCATGGCCCTCTATCAGAATTTGGGAAGATTGGAGAAACTTAATTTTTTGCCCAAAAAAAAAAAACGTAAGGGGTACCACTGTCGTTTTTTTTTCGGGACGAATTTTTGAGTTTCGATATCTCAGCTCTGGAAGGGGCTAGAGCCTCCATTTTTGCACTCAGGTCTAAGTCTCATGGCCCTCTATCAGAATTTGGGGAGATTGGAGAAACTTGATTTTTCGCCCCAAAAAAAAAAACGTAAGGGGTACCACTGTCGGTTTTTTTTTTGGGCCGAATTTTTGAGTTTCGATATCTCAGCTCTGGAAGGGGCTAGAGCCTCCATTTTTGCACTCAGGTCTAAGTCTCATGGCCCTCTATCAGAATTTGGGAAGATTGGAGAAACTTAATTTTTTGCCCAAAAAAAAAAATGTAAGGGGTACCACTGTCGTTTTTTTTTCGGGACGAATTTTTGAGTTTCGATATCTCAGCTCTGGAAGGGGCTAGAGCCTCCATTTTTGCACTCAGGTCTAAGTCTCATGGCCCTCTATCAGAATTTGGGGAGATTGGAGAAACTTAATTTTTCGCCCCAAAAAAAACCGTAAGGGGTACCACTGTCGTTTTTTTTTTCGGGCCGAATTTTTGAGTTTCGATATCTCAGCTCTGGAAGGGGCTAGAGCCTCCATTTTTGCACTCAGGTCTAAGTCTCATTGCCCTCTATCAGAATTTGGGAAGATTGGAGAAACTTAATTTTTCACCCAAAAAAAAAAACGTAAGGGGTACCACTGTCGTTTTTTTTTCGGGCCGAATTTTTGAGTTTCGATATCTCAGCTCTGGAAGGGGCTAGAGCCTCCATTTTTGCACTCAGGTCTAAGTCTCATGGCCCTCTATCAGAATTTGGGAAGATTGGAGAAACTTAATTTTTCGCCCAAAAAAAAAAACGTAAGGGGTACCACTGTCGTTTTTTTTCGGACCGAATTTTTTAGTTTCGATATCTCAGCTCTGGAAGGGGCTAGAGCCTCCATTTTTGCACTCAGGTCTAAGTCTCATGGCCCTCTATCAGAATTTGGGAAGATTGGATAAACTTAATTTTTCACCCAAAAAAAAAAACGTAAGGGGTACCACTGTCGTTTTTTTTCGGGCCGAATTTTTGAGTTTCGATATCTCAGCTCTGGAAGGGGCTAGAGCCTCCATTTTTGCACTCAGGTCTAAGTCTCATGGCCCTCTATCAGAATTTGGGAAGATTGGAGAAACTTAATTTTTCGCCCAAAAAAAAAACGTAAGGGGTACCACTGTCGTTTTTTTTCGGGCCGAATTTTTGAGTTTCGATATCTCAGCTCTGGAAGGGGCTAGAGCCTCCATTTTTGCACTCAGGTCTAAGTTTCATGGCCCTCTATCAGAATTTGGGAAGATTGGAGAAACTTAATTTTTCGCCCCAAAAAAAAACGTAAGGGGTACCACTGTCGTTTTTTTTCGGGCCGAATTTTTGAGTTTCGATATCTCAGCTCTGGAAGGGGCTAGAGCCTCCATTTTTGCACTCAGGTCTAAGTCTCATGGCCCTCTATCAGAATTTGGGAAGATTGGAGAAACTTAATTTTTCGCCCAAAAAAAAACCGTAAGGGGTACCACTGTCGTTTTTTTTTTCGGGACGAATTTTTGAGTTTCGATATCTCAGCTCTGGAAGGGGCTAGAGCCTCCATTTTTGCACTCAGGTCTAAGTCTCATGGCCCTCTATCAGAATTTGGGAAGATTTGAGAAACTTAATTTTTTGCCCAAAAAAAAAAAACGTCAGGGGTACCACTGTCGTTTTTTTTTTCGGGACGAATTTTTGAGTTTCGATATCTCAGCTCTGGAAGGGGCTAGAGCCTCCATTTTTGCACTCAGGTCTAAGTCTCATGGCCCTCTATCAGAATTTGGGGAGATTGGAGAAACTTGATTTTTCGCCCCAAAAAAAACCGTAAGGGGTACCACTGTCGTTTTTTTTTTTGGGCCGAATTTTTGAGTTTCGATATCTCAGCTCTGGAAGGGGCTAGAGCCTCCATTTTTGCACTCAGGTCTAAGTCTCATGGCCCTCTATCAGAATTTGGGAAGATTGGAGAAACTTAATTTTTCGCCCAAAAAAAAAAACGTAAGGGGTACCACTGTCGTTTTTTTTTCGGGCCGAATTTTTGAGTTTCGATATCTCAGCTCTGGAAGGGGCTAGAGCCTCCATTTTTGCACTCAGGTCTAAGTCTCATGGCCCTCTATCAGAATTTGGGAAGATTGGAGAAACTTAATTTTTCGCCCAAAAAAAAAAACGTAAGGGGTACCACTGTCGTTTTTTTCGGGCCGAATTTTTGAGTTTCGATATCTCAGCTCTGGAAGGGGCTAGAGCCTCCATTTTTGCACTCAGGTCTAAGTCTCATGGCCCTCTATCAGAATTTGGGAAGATTGGAGAAACTTAATTTTTCGCCCAAAAAAAAAACGTAAGGGGTACCACTGTCGTTTTTTTTTCGGGACGAATTTTTGAGTTTCGATATCTCAGCTCTGGAAGGGGCTAGAGCCTCCATTTTTGCACTCAGGTCTAAGTCTCATGGCCCTCTATCAGAATTTGGGAAGATTGGAGAAACTTAATTTTTCGCCCAAAAAAAAAACGTAAGGGGTACCACTGTCGTTTTTTTTTTCGGGCCGAATTTTTGAGTTTCGATATCTCAGCTCTGGAAGGGGCTAGAGCCTCCATTTTTGCACTCAGGTCTAAGTCTCATGGCCCTCTATCATAATTTGGGAAGATTGGAGAAACTTAATTTTTCGCCCAAAAAAAAAAACGTAAGGGGTACCACTGTCGTTTTTTTTCGGGCCGAATTTTTGAGTTTCAATATCTCAGCTCTGGAAGGGGCTAGAGCCTCCATTTTTGCACTCAGGTCTAAGTCTCATGGCCCTCTATCAGAATTTGGGAAGATTGGAGAAACTTAATTTTTCGCCCAAAAAAAAAAACGTAAGGGGTACCACTGTCGTTTTTTTTCGGGCCGAATTTTTGAGTTTCGATATCTCAGCTTTGGAAGGGGCTAGAGCCTCCATTTTTGCACTCAGGTCTAAGTCTCATGGCCCTCTATCAGAATTTGGGAAGATCGGAGAAACTTAATTTTTCGCCCAAAAAAAAAAACGTAAGGGGTACCACTGTCGTTTTTTTTTTCGGGCCGAATTTTTGAGTTTCGATATCTCAGCTCTGGAAGGGGCTAGAGCCTCCATTTTTGCACTCAGGTCTAAGTCTCATGGCCCTCTATCAGAATTTGGGAAGATTGGAGAAACTTAATTTTTTGCCCAAAAAAAAAAAACGTAAGGGGTACCACTGTCGTTTTTTTTTCGGGACGAATTTTTGAGTTTCGATATCTCAGCTCTGGAAGGGGCTAGAGCCTCCATTTTTGCACTCAGGTCTAAGTCTCATGGCCCTCTATCAGAATTTGGGGAGATTGGAGAAACTTGATTTTTCGCCCCAAAAAAAACCGTAAGGGGTACCACTGTCGTTTTTTTTTTTGGGCCGAATTTTTGAGTTTCGATATCTCAGCTCTGGAAGGGGCTAGAGCCTCCATTTTTGCACTCAGGTCTAAGTCTCATGGCCCTCTATCAGAATTTGGGAAGATTGGAGAAACTTAATTTTTCGCCCAAAAAAAAAAAAACGTAAGGGGTACCACTGTCGTTTTTTTTTTGGGCCGAATTTTTGAGTTTCGATATCTCAGCTCTGGAAGGGGCTAGAGCCTCCATTTTTGCACTCAGGTCTAAGTCTCATGGCCCTCTATCAGAATTTGGGAAGATTGGAGAAACTTAATTTTTCGCCCAAAAAAAAAACGTAAGGGGTACCACTGTCGTTTTTTTTTCGGGCCGAATTTTTGAGTTTCGATATCTCAGCTCTGGAAGGGGCTAGAGCCTCCATTTTTGCACTCAGGTCTAAGTCTCATGGCCCTCTATCAGAATTTGGGAAGATTGGAGAAACTTAATTTTTCGCCCAAAAAAAAAAACGTAAGGGGTACCACTGTCGTTTTTTTTTGGGCCGAATTTTTGAGTTTCGATATCTCAGCTCTGGAAGGGGCTAGAGCCTCCATTTTTGCACTGAGGTCTAAGTCTCATGGCCCTCTATCAGAATTTGGGGAGATTGGAGAAACTTAATTTTTCGCCCCAAAAAAAACCGTAAGGGGTACCACTGTCGTTTTTTTTTTCGGGCCGAATTTTTGAGTTTCGATATCTCAGCTCTGGAAGGGGCTAGAGCCTCCATTTTTGCACTCAGGTCTAAGTCTCATGGCCCTCTATCAGAATTTGGGAAGATTGGAGAAACTTAATTTTTCGCCCAAAAAAAAAACCGTAAGGGGTACCACTGTCGTTTTTTTTTCGGGACGAATTTTTGAGTTTCGATATCTCAGCTCTGGAAGGGGCTAGAGCCTCCATTTTTGCACTCAGGTCTAAGTCTCATGGCCCTCTATCAGAATTTGGGAAGATTGGAGAAACTTAATTTTTCGCCCAAAAAAAACGTAAGGGGTACCACTGTCGTTTTTTTTTCGGGCCGAATTTTTGAGTTTCGATATCTCAGCTCTGGAAGGGGCTAGAGCCTCCATTTTTGCACTCAGGTCTAAGTCTCATGGCCCTCTATCAGAATTTGGGAAGATTGGAGAAACTTAATTTTTCGCCCAAAAAAAAAAACGTAAGGGGTACCACTGTCGTTTTTTTTTTGGGCCGAATTTTTGAGTTTCGATATCTCAGCTCTGGAAGGGGCTAGAGCCTCCATTTTTGCACTCAGGTCTAAGTCTCATGGCCCTCTATCAGAATTTGGGAAGATTGGAGAAACTTAATTTTTCGCCCAAAAAAAAAAACGTAAGGGGTACCACTGTCGTTTTTTTTTCGGGCCGAATTTTTGAGTTTCGATATCTCAGCTCTGGAAGGGGCTAGAGCCTCCATTTTTGCACTCAGGTCTAAGTCTCATGGCCCTCTATCAGAATTTGGGAAGATTGGAGAAACTTAATTTTTCGCCCAAAAAAAAAAACGTAAGGGGTACCACTGTCGGTTTTTTTTTGGGCCGAATTTTTGAGTTTCGATATCTCAGCTCTGGAAGGGGCTAGAGCCTCCATTTTTGCACTCAGGTCTAAGTCTCATGGCCCTCTATCAGAATTTGGGAAGATTGGAGAAACTTATTTTTTCGCCCAAAAAAAAATGTAAGGGGTACCACTGTCGTTTTTTTTTCGGGCCGAATTTTTGAGTTTCGATATCTCAGCTCTGGAAGGGGCTATAGCCTCCATTTTTGCACTCAGGTCTAAGTCTCATGGCCCTCTATCAGAATTTGGGAAGATTGGAGAAACTTAATTTTTCGCCCAAAAAAAAAACGTAAGGGGTACCACTGTCGTTTTTTTTCGGGCCGAATTTTTGAGTTTCGATATCTCAGCTCTGGAAGGGGCTAGAGCCTCCATTTTTGCACTCAGGTCTAAGTCTCATGGCCCTCTATCAGAATTTGGTAAGATTGGAGAAACTTAATTTTTCGCCCAAAAAAAAAACGTAAGGGGTACCACTGTCGTTTTTTTTCGGGCCGAATTTTTGAGTTTCGATATCTCAGCTCTGGAAGGGGCTAGAGCCTCCATTTTTGCACTCAGGTCTAAGTCTCATGGCCCTCTATCAGAATTTGGGAAGATTGGAGAAACTTAATTTTTCGCCCAAAAAAAAAAACGTAAGGGGTACCACTGTCGTTTTTTTTTCGGGCCGAATTTTTGAGTTTCGATATCTCAGCTCTGGAAGGGGCTAGAGCCTCCATTTTTGCACTCAGGTCTAAGTCTCATGGCCCTCTATCATAATTTGGGAAGATTGGAGAAACTTAATTTTTCGCCCAAAAAAAAAAACGTAAGGGGTACCACTGTCGTTTTTTTTCGGGCCGAATTTTTGAGTTTCAATATCTCAGCTCTGGAAGGGGCTAGAGCCTCCATTTTTGCACTCAGGTCTAAGTCTCATGGCCCTCTATCAGAATTTGGGAAGATTGGAGAAACTTAATTTTTCGCCCAAAAAAAAAACGTAAGGGGTACCACTGTCGTTTTTTTTCGGGCCGAATTTTTGAGTTTCGATATCTCAGCTTTGGAAGGGGCTAGAGCCTCCATTTTTGCACTCAGGTCTAAGTCTCATGGCCCTCTATCAGAATTTGGGAAGATCGGAGAAACTTAATTTTTCGCCCAAAAAAAAAAACGTAAGGGGTACCACTGTCGTTTTTTTTTTCGGGCCGAATTTTTGAGTTTCGATATCTCAGCTCTGGAAGGGGCTAGAGCCTCCATTTTTGCACTCAGGTCTAAGTCTCATGGCCCTCTATCAGAATTTGGGAAGATTGGAGAAACTTAATTTTTTGCCCAAAAAAAAAAAACGTAAGGGGTACCACTGTCGTTTTTTTTTCGGGACGAATTTTTGAGTTTCGATATCTCAGCTCTGGAAGGGGCTAGAGCCTCCATTTTTGCACTCAGGTCTAAGTCTCATGGCCCTCTATCAGAATTTGGGGAGATTGGAGAAACTTGATTTTTCGCCCCAAAAAAAAAACGTAAGGGGTACCACTGTCGTTTTTTTTTTTGGGCCGAATTTTTGAGTTTCGATATCTCAGCTCTGGAAGGGGCTAGAGCCTCCATTTTTGCACTCAGGTCTAAGTCTCATGGCCCTCTATCAGAATTTGGGAAGATTGGAGAAACTTAATTTTTTGCCCAAAAAAAAAAATGTAAGGGGTACCACTGTCGTTTTTTTTTCGGGACGAATTTTTGAGTTTCGATATCTCAGCTCTGGAAGGGGCTAGAGCCTCCATTTTTGCACTCAGGTCTAAGTCTCATGGCCCTCTATCAGAATTTGGGGAGATTGGAGAAACTTAATTTTTCGCCCCAAAAAAAACCGTAAGGGGTACCACTGTCGTTTTTTTTTTCGGGCCGAATTTTTGAGTTTCGATATCTCAGCTCTGGAAGGGGCTAGAGCCTCCATTTTTGCACTCAGGTCTAAGTCTCATTGCCCTCTATCAGAATTTGGGAAGATTGGAGAAACTTAATTTTTCACCCAAAAAAAAAACGTAAGGGGTACCACTGTCGTTTTTTTTTCGGGCCGAATTTTTGAGTTTCGATATCTCAGCTCTGGAAGGGGCTAGAGCCTCCATTTTTGCACTCAGGTCTAAGTCTCATGGCCCTCTATCAGAATTTGGGAAGATTGGAGAAACTTAATTTTTCGCCCAAAAAAAAAAACGTAAGGGGTACCACTGTCGTTTTTTTTCGGGCCGAATTTTTTAGTTTCGATATCTCAGCTCTGGAAGGGGCTAGAGCCTCCATTTTTGCACTCAGGTCTAAGTCTCATGGCCCTCTATCAGAATTTGGGAAGATTGGATAAACTTAATTTTTCGCCCAAAAAAAAAAACGTAAGGGGTACCACTGTCGTTTTTTTTCGGGCCGAATTTTTGAGTTTCGATATCTCAGCTCTGGAAGGGGCTAGAGCCTCCATTTTTGCACTCAGGTCTAAGTCTCATGGCCCTCTATCAGAATTTGGGAAGATTGGAGAAACTTAATTTTTCGCCCAAAAAAAAAAACGTAAGGGGTACCACTGTCGTTTTTTTTCGGGCCGAATTTTTGAGTTTCGATATCTCAGCTCTGGAAGGGGCTAGAGCCTCCATTTTTGCACTCAGGTCTAAGTTTCATGGCCCTCTATCAGAATTTGGGAAGATTGGAGAAACTTAATTTTTCGCCCCAAAAAAAAAACGTAAGGGGTACCACTGTCGTTTTTTTTCGGGCCGAATTTTTGAGTTTCGATATCTCAGCTCTGGAAGGGGCTAGAGCCTCCATTTTTGCACTCAGGTCTAAGTCTCATGGCCCTCTATCAGAATTTGGGAAGATTGGAGAAACTTAATTTTTCGCCCAAAAAAAAACCGTAAGGGGTACCACTGTCGTTTTTTTTTTCGGGACGAATTTTTGAGTTTCGATATCTCAGCTCTGGAAGGGGCTAGAGCCTCCATTTTTGCACTCAGGTCTAAGTCTCATGGCCCTCTATCAGAATTTGGGAAGATTTGAGAAACTTAATTTTTTGCCCAAAAAAAAAAAACGTCAGGGGTACCACTGTCGTTTTTTTTTTCGGGACGAATTTTTGAGTTTCGATATCTCAGCTCTGGAAGGGGCTAGAGCCTCCATTTTTGCACTCAGGTCTAAGTCTCATGGCCCTCTATCAGAATTTGGGGAGATTGGAGAAACTTGATTTTTCGCCCCAAAAAAAACCGTAAGGGGTACCACTGTCGTTTTTTTTTTTGGGCCGAATTTTTGAGTTTCGATATCTCAGCTCTGGAAGGGGCTAGAGCCTCCATTTTTGCACTCAGGTCTAAGTCTCATGGCCCTCTATCAGAATTTGGGAAGATTGGAGAAACTTGATTTTTCGCCCCAAAAAAAAACGTAAGGGGTACCACTGTCGTTTTTTTTCGGGCCGAATTTTTGAGTTTCGATATCTCAGCTCTGGAAGGGGCTAGAGCCTCCATTTTTGCACTCAGGTCTAAGTTTCATGGCCCTCTATCAGAATTTGGGAAGATTGGAGAAACTTAATTTTTCGCCCCAAAAAAAAAACGTAAGGGGTACCACTGTCGTTTTTTTTCGGGCCGAATTTTTGAGTTTCGATATCTCAGCTCTGGAAGGGGCTAGAGCCTCCATTTTTGCACTCAGGTCTAAGTCTCATGGCCCTCTATCAGAATTTGGGAAGATTGGAGAAACTTAATTTTTCGCCCAAAAAAAAACCGTAAGGGGTACCACTGTCGTTTTTTTTTTCGGGACGAATTTTTGAGTTTCGATATCTCAGCTCTGGAAGGGGCTAGAGCCTCCATTTTTGCACTCAGGTCTAAGTCTCATGGCCCTCTATCAGAATTTGGGAAGATTTGAGAAACTTAATTTTTTGCCCAAAAAAAAAAAACGTCAGGGGTACCACTGTCGTTTTTTTTTTCGGGACGAATTTTTGAGTTTCGATATCTCAGCTCTGGAAGGGGCTAGAGCCTCCATTTTTGCACTCAGGTCTAAGTCTCATGGCCCTCTATCAGAATTTGGGGAGATTGGAGAAACTTGATTTTTCGCCCCAAAAAAAACCGTAAGGGGTACCACTGTCGTTTTTTTCGGGCCGAATTTTTGAGTTTGGAGTTTGAGTTTGGAAGATTGGAGAAACTTAATTTTTCGCCCCAAAAAAAAACGTAAGGGGTACCACTGTCGTTTTTTTTTCGGGCCGAATTTTTGAGTTTCGATATCTCAGCTCTGGAAGGGGCTAGAGCCTCCATTTTTGCACTCAGGTCTAAGTCTCATGGCCCTCTATCAGAATTTGGGAAGATTGGAGAAACTTAATTTTTCGCCCAAAAAAAAAAACGTAAGGGGTACCACTGTCGTTTTTTTTTTGGGCCGAATTTTTGAGTTTCGATATCTCAGCTCTGGAAGGGGCTAGAGCCTCCATTTTTGCACTCAGGTCTAAGTCTCATGGCCCTCTATCAGAATTTGGGAAGATTGGAGAAACTTAATTTTTCGCCCAAAAAAAAAAACGTAAGGGGTACCACTGTCGTTTTTTTTTCGGGCCGAATTTTTGAGTTTCGATATCTCAGCTCTGGAAGGGGCTAGAGCCTCCATTTTTGCACTCAGGTCTAAGTCTCATGGCCCTCTATCAGAATTTGGGAAGATTGGAGAAACTTAATTTTTCGCCCAAAAAAAAAAACGTAAGGGGTACCACTGTCGGTTTTTTTTTGGGCCGAATTTTTGAGTTTCGATATCTCAGCTCTGGAAGGGGCTAGAGCCTCCATTTTTGCACTCAGGTCTAAGTCTCATGGCCCTCTATCAGAATTTGGGAAGATTGGAGAAACTTATTTTTTCGCCCAAAAAAAAAATGTAAGGGGTACCACTGTCGTTTTTTTTTCGGGCCGAATTTTTGAGTTTCGATATCTCAGCTCTGGAAGGGGCTATAGCCTCCATTTTTGCACTCAGGTCTAAGTCTCATGGCCCTCTATCAGAATTTGGGAAGATTGGAGAAACTTAATTTTTCGCCCAAAAAAAAAACCGTAAGGGGTACCACTGTCGTTTTTTTTCGGGCCGAATTTTTGAGTTTCGATATCTCGGCTCTGGAAGGGGCTAGAGCCTCCATTTTTGCACTCAGGTCTAAGTCTCATGGCCCTCTATCAGAATTTGGGAAGATTTGAGAAACTTAATTTTTTGCCCAAAAAAAAAAAACGTCAGGGGTACCACTGTCGTTTTTTTTTTCGGGACGAATTTTTGAGTTACCCCTTACGACGAATTTTTGAGTTTCGATATCTCAGCTCTGGAAGGGGCTAGAGCCTCCATTTTTGCACTCAGGTCTAAGTCTCATGGCCCTCTATCAGAATTTGGGAAGATTTGAGAAACTTAATTTTTTGCCCAAAAAAAAAAAACGTCAGGGGTACCACTGTCGTTTTTTTTTTCGGGACGAATTTTTGAGTTTCGATATCTCAGCTCTGGAAGGGGCTAGAGCCTCCATTTTTGCACTCAGGTCTAAGTCTCATGGCCCTCTATCAGAATTTGGGGAGATTGGAGAAACTTGATTTTTCGCCCCAAAAAAAACCGTAAGGGGTACCACTGTCGTTTTTTTTTTTGGGCCGAATTTTTGAGTTTCGATATCTCAGCTCTGGAAGGGGCTAGAGCCTCCATTTTTTGCACTCAGGTCTAAGTCTCATGGCCCTCTATCAGAATTTGGGAAGATTGGAGAAACTTGATTTTTCGCCCCAAAAAAAAACGTAAGGGGTACCACTGTCGTTTTTTTTCGGGCCGAATTTTTGAGTTTCGATATCTCAGCTCTGGAAGGGGCTAGAGCCTCCATTTTTGCACTCAGGTCTAAGTTTCATGGCCCTCTATCAGAATTTGGGAAGATTGGAGAAACTTAATTTTTCGCCCCAAAAAAAAAACGTAAGGGGTACCACTGTCGTTTTTTTTCGGGCCGAATTTTTGAGTTTCGATATCTCAGCTCTGGAAGGGGCTAGAGCCTCCATTTTTGCACTCAGGTCTAAGTCTCATGGCCCTCTATCAGAATTTGGGAAGATTGGAGAAACTTAATTTTTCGCCCAAAAAAAAACCGTAAGGGGTACCACTGTCGTTTTTTTTTTCGGGACGAATTTTTGAGTTTCGATATCTCAGCTCTGGAAGGGGCTAGAGCCTCCATTTTTGCACTCAGGTCTAAGTCTCATGGCCCTCTATCAGAATTTGGGAAGATTTGAGAAACTTAATTTTTTGCCCAAAAAAAAAAAACGTCAGGGGTACCACTGTCGTTTTTTTTTTCGGGACGAATTTTTGAGTTTCGATATCTCAGCTCTGGAAGGGGCTAGAGCCTCCATTTTTGCACTCAGGTCTAAGTCTCATGGCCCTCTATCAGAATTTGGGGAGATTGGAGAAACTTGATTTTTCGCCCCAAAAAAAACCGTAAGGGGTACCACTGTCGTTTTTTTCGGGCCGAATTTTTGAGTTTCGATATCTCAGCTCTGGAAGGGGCTAGAGCCTCCATTTTTGCACTCAGGTCTAAGTCTCATGGCCCTCTATCAGAATTTGGGAAGATTGGAGAAACTTAATTTTTCGCCCAAAAAAAAAACCGTAAGGGGTACCACTGTCGTTTTTTTTTCGGGACGAATTTTTGAGTTTCGATATCTCAGCTCTGGAAGGGGCTAGAGCCTCCATTTTTGCACTCAGGTCTAAGTCTCATGGCCCTCTATCAGAATTTGGGAAGATTGGAGAAACTTAATTTTTCGCCCCAAAAAAAAACGTAAGGGGTACCACTGTCGTTTTTTTTTCGGGCCGAATTTTTGAGTTTCGATATCTCAGCTCTGGAAGGGGCTAGAGCCTCCATTTTTGCACTCAGGTCTAAGTCTCATGGCCCTCTATCAGAATTTGGGAAGATTGGAGAAACTTAATTTTTCGCCCAAAAAAAAAAACGTAAGGGGTACCACTGTCGTTTTTTTTTTGGGCCGAATTTTTGAGTTTCGATATCTCAGCTCTGGAAGGGGCTAGAGCCTCCATTTTTGCACTCAGGTCTAAGTCTCATGGCCCTCTATCAGAATTTGGGAAGATTGGAGAAACTTAATTTTTCGCCCAAAAAAAAAAACGTAAGGGGTACCACTGTCGTTTTTTTTTCGGGCCGAATTTTTGAGTTTCGATATCTCAGCTCTGGAAGGGGCTAGAGCCTCCATTTTTGCACTCAGGTCTAAGTCTCATGGCCCTCTATCAGAATTTGGGAAGATTGGAGAAACTTAATTTTTCGCCCAAAAAAAAAAACGTAAGGGGTACCACTGTCGGTTTTTTTTTGGGCCGAATTTTTGAGTTTCGATATCTCAGCTCTGGAAGGGGCTAGAGCCTCCATTTTTGCACTCAGGTCTAAGTCTCATGGCCCTCTATCAGAATTTGGGAAGATTGGAGAAACTTATTTTTTCGCCCAAAAAAAAAATGTAAGGGGTACCACTGTCGTTTTTTTTTCGGGCCGAATTTTTGAGTTTCGATATCTCAGCTCTGGAAGTGGCTATAGCCTCCATTTTTGCACTCAGGTCTAAGTCTCATGGCCCTCTATCAGAATTTGGGAAGATTGGAGAAACTTAATTTTTCGCCCAAAAAAAAAACCGTAAGGGGTACCACTGTCGTTTTTTTTCGGGCCGAATTTTTGAGTTTCGATATCTCAGCTCTGGAAGGGGCTAGAGCCTCCATTTTTGCACTCAGGTCTAAGTCTCATGGCCCTCTATCAGAATTTGGTAAGATTGGAGAAACTTAATTTTTCGCCCAAAAAAAAAACGTAAGGGGTACCACTGTCGTTTTTTTTCGGGCCGAATTTTTGAGTTTCGATATCTCAGCTCTGGAAGGGGCTAGAGCCTCCATTTTTGCACTCAGGTCTAAGTCTCATGGCCCTCTATCAGAATTTGGGAAGATTGGAGAAACTTAATTTTTCGCCCAAAAAAAAAAACGTAAGGGGTACCACTGTCGTTTTTTTTTCGGGCCGAATTTTTGAGTTTCGATATCTCAGCTCTGGAAGGGGCTAGAGCCTCCATTTTTGCACTCAGGTCTAAGTCTCATGGCCCTCTATCATAATTTGGGAAGATTGGAGAAACTTAATTTTTCGCCCAAAAAAAAAAACGTAAGGGGTACCACTGTCGTTTTTTTTCGGGCCGAATTTTTGAGTTTCAATATCTCAGCTCTGGAAGGGGCTAGAGCCTCCATTTTTGCACTCAGGTCTAAGTCTCATGGCCCTCTATCAGAATTTGGGAAGATTGGAGAAACTTAATTTTTCGCCCAAAAAAAAAACGTAAGGGGTACCACTGTCGTTTTTTTTCGGGCCGAATTTTTGAGTTTCGATATCTCAGCTTTGGAAGGGGCTAGAGCCTCCATTTTTGCACTCAGGTCTAAGTCTCATGGCCCTCTATCAGAATTTGGGAAGATCGGAGAAACTTAATTTTTCGCCCAAAAAAAAAACGTAAGGGGTACCACTGTCGTTTTTTTTTTCGGGCCGAATTTTTGAGTTTCGATATCTCAGCTCTGGAAGGGGCTAGAGCCTCCATTTTTGCACTCAGGTCTAAGTCTCATGGCCCTCTATCAGAATTTGGGAAGATTGGAGAAACTTAATTTTTTGCCCAAAAAAAAAAAACGTAAGGGGTACCACTGTCGTTTTTTTTTCGGGACGAATTTTTGAGTTTCGATATCTCAGCTCTGGAAGGGGCTAGAGCCTCCATTTTTGCACTCAGGTCTAAGTCTCATGGCCCTCTATCAGAATTTGGGGAGATTGGAGAAACTTGATTTTTCGCCCCAAAAAAAAAACGTAAGGGGTACCACTGTCGTTTTTTTTTTTGGGCCGAATTTTTGAGTTTCGATATCTCAGCTCTGGAAGGGGCTAGAGCCTCCATTTTTGCACTCAGGTCTAAGTCTCATGGCCCTCTATCAGAATTTGGGAAGATTGGAGAAACTTAATTTTTTGCCCAAAAAAAAAAATGTAAGGGGTACCACTGTCGTTTTTTTTTCGGGACGAATTTTTGAGTTTCGATATCTCAGCTCTGGAAGGGGCTAGAGCCTCCATTTTTGCACTCAGGTCTAAGTCTCATGGCCCTCTATCAGAATTTGGGGAGATTGGAGAAACTTAATTTTTCGCCCCAAAAAAAACCGTAAGGGGTACCACTGTCGTTTTTTTTTTCGGGCCGAATTTTTGAGTTTCGATATCTCAGCTCTGGAAGGGGCTAGAGCCTCCATTTTTGCACTCAGGTCTAAGTCTCATTGCCCTCTATCAGAATTTGGGAAGATTGGAGAAACTTAATTTTTCACCCAAAAAAAAAAACGTAAGGGGTACCACTGTCGTTTTTTTTTCGGGCCGAATTTTTGAGTTTCGATATCTCAGCTCTGGAAGGGGCTAGAGCCTCCATTTTTGCACTCAGGTCTAAGTCTCATGGCCCTCTATCAGAATTTGGGAAGATTGGAGAAACTTAATTTTTCGCCCAAAAAAAAAAACGTAAGGGGTACCACTGTCGTTTTTTTTCGGGCCGAATTTTTTAGTTTCGATATCTCAGCTCTGGAAGGGGCTAGAGCCTCCATTTTTGCACTCAGGTCTAAGTCTCATGGCCCTCTATCAGAATTTGGGAAGATTGGATAAACTTAATTTTTCACCCAAAAAAAAAAACGTAAGGGGTACCACTGTCGTTTTTTTTCGGGCCGAATTTTTGAGTTTCGATATCTCAGCTCTGGAAGGGGCTAGAGCCTCCATTTTTGCACTCAGGTCTAAGTCTCATGGCCCTCTATCAGAATTTGGGAAGATTGGAGAAACTTAATTTTTCGCCCAAAAAAAAAACGTAAGGGGTACCACTGTCGTTTTTTTTCGGGCCGAATTTTTGAGTTTCGATATCTCAGCTCTGGAAGGGGCTAGAGCCTCCATTTTTGCACTCAGGTCTAAGTTTCATGGCCCTCTATCAGAATTTGGGAAGATTGGAGAAACTTAATTTTTCGCCCCAAAAAAAAAACGTAAGGGGTACCACTGTCGTTTTTTTTCGGGCCGAATTTTTGAGTTTCGATATCTCAGCTCTGGAAGGGGCTAGAGCCTCCATTTTTGCACTCAGGTCTAAGTCTCATGGCCCTCTATCAGAATTTGGGAAGATTGGAGAAACTTAATTTTTCGCCCAAAAAAAAACCGTAAGGGGTACCACTGTCGTTTTTTTTTTCGGGACGAATTTTTGAGTTTCGATATCTCAGCTCTGGAAGGGGCTAGAGCCTCCATTTTTGCACTCAGGTCTAAGTCTCATGGCCCTCTATCAGAATTTGGGAAGATTTGAGAAACTTAATTTTTTGCCCAAAAAAAAAAAACGTCAGGGGTACCACTGTCGTTTTTTTTTTTCGGGACGAATTTTTGAGTTTCGATATCTCAGCTCTGGAAGGGGCTAGAGCCTCCATTTTTGCACTCAGGTCTAAGTCTCATGGCCCTCTATCAGAATTTGGGGAGATTGGAGAAACTTGATTTTTCGCCCCAAAAAAAACCGTAAGGGGTACCACTGTCGTTTTTTTTTTTGGGCCGAATTTTTGAGTTTTGATATCTCAGCTCTGGAAGGGGCTAGAGCCTCCATTTTTGCACTCAGGTCTAAGTCTCATGGCCCTCTATCAGAATTTGGGAAGATTGGAGAAACTTAATTTTTCGCCCAAAAAAAAAAAACGTAAGGGGTACCACTGTCGTTTTTTTTTCGGGCCGAATTTTTGAGTTTCGATATCTCAGCTCTGGAAGGGGCTAGAGCCTCCATTTTTGCACTCAGGTCTAAGTCTCATGGCCCTCTATCAGAATTTGGGAAGATTGGAGAAACTTAATTTTTCGCCCAAAAAAAAAAACGTAAGGGGTACCACTGTCGTTTTTTTCGGGCCGAATTTTTGAGTTTCGATATCTCAGCTCTGGAAGGGGCTAGAGCCTCCATTTTTGCACTCAGGTCTAAGTCTCATGGCCCTCTATCAGAATTTGGGAAGATTGGAGAAACTTAATTTTTCGCCCAAAAAAAAAAACGTAAGGGGTACCACTGTCGTTTTTTTTTCGGGACGAATTTTTGATTTTCGATATCTCAGCTCTGGAAGGGGCTAGAGCCTCCATTTTTGCACTCAGGTCTAAGTCTCATGGCCCTCTATCAGAATTTGGGAAGATTGGAGAAACTTAATTTTTCGCCCAAAAAAAAAACGTAAGGGGTACCACTGTCGTTTTTTTTTCGGGCCGAATTTTTGAGTTTCGATATCTCAGCTCTGGAAGGGGCTAGAGCCTCCATTTTTGCACTCAGGTCTAAGTCTCATGGCCCTCTATCATAATTTGGGAAGATTGGAGAAACTTATTTTTTCGCCCAAAAAAAAAAACGTAAGGGGTACCACTGTCGTTTTTTTTCGGGCCGAATTTTTGAGTTTCAATATCTCAGCTCTGGAAGGGGCTAGAGCCTCCATTTTTGCACTCAGGTCTAAGTCTCATGGCCCTCTATCAGAATTTGGGAAGATTGGAGAAACTTAATTTTTCGCCCAAAAAAAAAACGTAAGGGGTACCACTGTCGTTTTTTTTCGGGCCGAATTTTTGAGTTTCGATATCTCAGCTTTGGAAGGGGCTAGAGCCTCCATTTTTGCACTCAGGTCTAAGTCTCATGGCCCTCTATCAGAATTTGGGAAGATCGGAGAAACTTAATTTTTCGCCCAAAAAAAAAAACGTAAGGGGTACCACTGTCGTTTTTTTTTTCGGGCCGAATTTTTGAGTTTCGATATCTCAGCTCTGGAAGGGGCTAGAGCCTCCATTTTTGCACTCAGGTCTAAGTCTCATGGCCCTCTATCAGAATTTGGGAAGATTGGAGAAACTTAATTTTTTGCCCAAAAAAAAAAAACGTAAGGGGTACCACTGTCGTTTTTTTTTCGGGACGAATTTTTGAGTTTCGATATCTCAGCTCTGGAAGGGGCTAGAGCCTCCATTTTTGCACTCAGGTCTAAGTCTCATGGCCCTCTATCAGAATTTGGGGAGATTGGAGAAACTTGATTTTTCGCCCCAAAAAAAACCGTAAGGGGTACCACTGTCGTTTTTTTTTTGGGGCCGAATTTTTGAGTTTCGATATCTCAGCTCTGGAAGGGGCTAGAGCCTCCATTTTTGCACTCAGGTCTAAGTCTCATGGCCCTCTATCAGAATTTGGGAAGATTGGAGAAACTTAATTTTTCGCCCAAAAAAAAAAAACGTAAGGGGTACCACTGTCGTTTTTTTTTTGGGCCGAATTTTTGAGTTTCGATATCTCAGCTCTGGAAGGGGCTAGAGCCTCCATTTTTGCACTCAGGTCTAAGTCTCATGGCCCTCTATCAGAATTTGGGAAGATTGGAGAAACTTAATTTTTCGCCCAAAAAAAAAACGTAAGGGGTACCACTGTCGTTTTTTTTTCGGGCCGAATTTTTGAGTTTCGATATCTCAGCTCTGGAAGGGGCTAGAGCCTCCATTTTTGCACTCAGGTCTAAGTCTCATGGCCCTCTATCAGAATTTGGGAAGATTGGAGAAACTTAATTTTTCGCCCAAAAAAAAAAACGTAAGGGGTACCACTGTCGTTTTTTTTTGGGCCGAATTTTTGAGTTTCGATATCTCAGCTCTGGAAGGGGCTAGAGCCTCCATTTTTGCACTCAGGTCTAAGTCTCATGGCCCTCTATCAGAATTTGGGGAGATTGGAGAAACTTAATTTTTCGCCCCAAAAAAAACCGTAAGGGGTACCACTGTCGTTTTTTTTTTCGGGCCGAATTTTTGAGTTTCGATATCTCAGCTCTGGAAGGGGCTAGAGCCTCCATTTTTGCACTCAGGTCTAAGTCTCATGGCCCTCTATCAGAATTTGGGAAGATTGGAGAAACTTAATTTTTCGCCCAAAAAAAAAACCGTAAGGGGTACCACTGTCGTTTTTTTTTCGGGACGAATTTTTGAGTTTCGATATCTCAGCTCTGGAAGGGGCTAGAGCCTCCATTTTTGCACTCAGGTCTAAGTCTCATGGCCCTCTATCAGAATTTGGGAAGATTGGAGAAACTTAATTTTTCGCCCAAAAAAAAAACGTAAGGGGTACCACTGTTGTTTTTTTTTCGGGCCGAATTTTTGAGTTTCGATATCTCAGCTCTGGAAGGGGCTAGAGCCTCCATTTTTGCACTCAGGTCTAAGTCTCATGGCCCTCTATCAGAATTTGGGAAGATTGGAGAAACTTAATTTTTCGCCCAAAAAAAAAAACGTAAGGGGTACCACTGTCGTTTTTTTTTTGGGCCGAATTTTTGAGTTTCGATATCTCAGCTCTGGAAGGGGCTAGAGCCTCCATTTTTGCACTCAGGTCTAAGTCTCATGGCCCTCTATCAGAATTTGGGAAGATTGGAGAAACTTAATTTTTCGCCCAAAAAAAAAAACGTAAGGGGTACCACTGTCGTTTTTTTTTCGGGCCGAATTTTTGAGTTTCGATATCTCAGCTCTGGAAGGGGCTAGAGCCTCCATTTTTGCACTCAGGTCTAAGTCTCATGGCCCTCTATCAGAATTTGGGAAGATTGGAGAAACTTAATTTTTCGCCCAAAAAAAAAAACGTAAGGGGTACCACTGTCGGTTTTTTTTTGGGCCGAATTTTTGAGTTTCGATATCTCAGCTCTGGAAGGGGCTAGAGCCTCCATTTTTGCACTCAGGTCTAAGTCTCATGGCCCTCTATCAGAATTTGGGAAGATTGGAGAAACTTATTTTTTCGCCCAAAAAAAAAATGTAAGGGGTACCACTGTCGTTTTTTTTTCGGGCCGAATTTTTGAGTTTCGATATCTCAGCTCTGGAAGGGGCTATAGCCTCCATTTTTGCACTCAGGTCTAAGTCTCATGGCCCTCTATCAGAATTTGGGAAGATTGGAGAAACTTAATTTTTCGCCCAAAAAAAAAAACGTAAGGGGTACCACTGTCGTTTTTTTTCGGGCCGAATTTTTGAGTTTCGATATCTCAGCTCTGGAAGGGGCTAGAGCCTCCATTTTTGCACTCAGGTCTAAGTCTCATGGCCCTCTATCAGAATTTGGTAAGATTGGAGAAACTTAATTTTTCGCCCAAAAAAAAAACGTAAGGGGTACCACTGTCGTTTTTTTTCGGGCCGAATTTTTGAGTTTCGATATCTCAGCTCTGGAAGGGGCTAGAGCCTCCATTTTTGCACTCAGGTCTAAGTCTCATGGCCCTCTATCAGAATTTGGGAAGATTGGAGAAACTTAATTTTTCGCCCCAAAAAAAAAACGTAAGGGGTACCACTGTCGTTTTTTTTTCGGGCCGAATTTTTGAGTTTCGATATCTCAGCTCTGGAAGGGGCTAGAGCCTCCATTTTTGCACTCAGGTCTAAGTCTCATGGCCCTCTATCATAATTTGGGAAGATTGGAGAAACTTAATTTTTCGCCCAAAAAAAAAAACGTAAGGGGTACCACTGTCGTTTTTTTTCGGGCCGAATTTTTGAGTTTCAATATCTCAGCTCTGGAAGGGGCTAGAGCCTCCATTTTTGCACTCAGGTCTAAGTCTCATGGCCCTCTATCAGAATTTGGGAAGATTGGAGAAACTTAATTTTTCGCCCAAAAAAAAAACGTAAGGGGTACCACTGTCGTTTTTTTTTTCGGGCCGAATTTTTGAGTTTCGATATCTCAGCTTTGGAAGGGGCTAGAGCCTCCATTTTTGCACTCAGGTCTAAGTCTCATGGCCCTCTATCAGAATTTGGGAAGATCGGAGAAACTTAATTTTTCGCCCAAAAAAAAAACGTAAGGGGTACCACTGTCGTTTTTTTTTTCGGGCCGAATTTTTGAGTTTCGATATCTCAGCTCTGGAAGGGGCTAGAGCCTCCATTTTTGCACTCAGGTCTAAGTCTCATGGCCCTCTATCAGAATTTGGGAAGATTGGAGAAACTTAATTTTTTGCCCAAAAAAAAAAAACGTAAGGGGTACCACTGTCGTTTTTTTTCGGGACGAATTTTTGAGTTTCGATATCTCAGCTCTGGAAGGGGCTAGAGCCTCCATTTTTGCACTCAGGTCTAAGTCTCATGGCCCTCTATCAGAATTTGGGGAGATTGGAGAAACTTGATTTTTCGCCCCAAAAAAAAAACGTAAGGGGTACCACTGTCGTTTTTTTTTTTGGGCCGAATTTTTGAGTTTCGATATCTCAGCTCTGGAAGGGGCTAGAGCCTCCATTTTTGCACTCAGGTCTAAGTCTCATGGCCCTCTATCAGAATTTGGGAAGATTGGAGAAACTTAATTTTTTGCCCAAAAAAAAAAATGTAAGGGGTACCACTGTCGTTTTTTTTTCGGGACGAATTTTTGAGTTTCGATATCTCAGCTCTGGAAGGGGCTAGAGCCTCCATTTTTGCACTCAGGTCTAAGTCTCATGGCCCTCTATCAGAATTTGGGGAGATTGGAGAAACTTAATTTTTCGCCCCAAAAAAAACCGTAAGGGGTACCACTGTCGTTTTTTTTTTCGGGCCGAATTTTTGAGTTTCGATATCTCAGCTCTGGAAGGGGCTAGAGCCTCCATTTTTGCACTCAGGTCTAAGTCTCATTGCCCTCTATCAGAATTTGGGAAGATTGGAGAAACTTAATTTTTCACCCAAAAAAAAAAACGTAAGGGGTACCACTGTCGTTTTTTTTTCGGGCCGAATTTTTGAGTTTCGATATCTCAGCTCTGGAAGGGGCTAGAGCCTCCATTTTTGCACTCAGGTCTAAGTCTCATGGCCCTCTATCAGAATTTGGGAAGATTGGAGAAACTTAATTTTTCGCCCAAAAAAAAAAACGTAAGGGGTACCACTGTCGTTTTTTTTCGGGCCGAATTTTTTAGTTTCGATATCTCAGCTCTGGAAGGGGCTAGAGCCTCCATTTTTGCACTCAGGTCTAAGTCTCATGGCCCTCTATCAGAATTTGGGAAGATTGGATAAACTTAATTTTTCGCCCAAAAAAAAAAACGTAAGGGGTACCACTGTCGTTTTTTTTCGGGCCGAATTTTTGAGTTTCGATATCTCAGCTCTGGAAGGGGCTAGAGCCTCCATTTTTGCACTCAGGTCTAAGTCTCATGGCCCTCTATCAGAATTTGGGAAGATTGGAGAAACTTAATTTTTCGCCCAAAAAAAAAACGTAAGGGGTACCACTGTCGTTTTTTTTCGGGCCGTATTTTTGAGTTTCGATATCTCAGCTCTGGAAGGGGCTAGAGCCTCCATTTTTGCACTCAGGTCTAAGTTTCATGGCCCTCTATCAGAATTTGGGAAGATTGGAGAAACTTAATTTTTCGCCCCAAAAAAAAAACGTAAGGGGTACCACTGTCGTTTTTTTTCGGGCCGAATTTTTGAGTTTCGATATCTCAGCTCTGGAAGGGGCTAGAGCCTCCATTTTTGCACTCAGGTCTAAGTCTCATGGCCCTCTATCAGAATTTGGGAAGATTGGAGAAACTTAATTTTTCGCCCAAAAAAAAACCGTAAGGGGTACCACTGTCGTTTTTTTTTTTCGGGACGAATTTTTGAGTTTCGATATCTCAGCTCTGGAAGGGGCTAGAGCCTCCATTTTTGCACTCAGGTCTAAGTCTCATGGCCCTCTATCAGAATTTGGGAAGATTTGAGAAACTTAATTTTTTGCCCAAAAAAAAAAAACGTCAGGGGTACCACTGTCGTTTTTTTTTTCGGGACGAATTTTTGAGTTTCGATATCTCAGCTCTGGAAGGGGCTAGAGCCTCCATTTTTGCACTCAGGTCTAAGTCTCATGGCCCTCTATCAGAATTTGGGGAGATTGGAGAAACTTGATTTTTCGCCCCAAAAAAAACCGTAAGGGGTACCATTGTCGTTTTTTTTTTTGGGCCGAATTTTTGAGTTTCGATATCTCAGCTCTGGAAGGGGCTAGAGCCTCCATTTTTGCACTCAGGTCTAAGTCTCATGGCCCTCTATCAGAATTTGGGAAGATTGGAGAAACTTAATTTTTCGCCCAAAAAAAAAAACGTAAGGGGTACCACTGTCGTTTTTTTTTCGGGCCGAATTTTTGAGTTTCGATATCTCAGCTCTGGAAGGGGCTAGAGCCTCCATTTTTGCACTCAGGTCTAAGTCTCATGGCCCTCTATCAGAATTTGGGAAGATTGGAGAAACTTAATTTTTCGCCCAAAAAAAAAAAACGTAAGGGGTACCACTGTCGTTTTTTTCGGGCCGAATTTTTGAGTTTCGATATCTCAGCTCTGGAAGGGGCTAGAGCCTCCATTTTTGCACTCAGGTCTAAGTCTCATGGCCCTCTATCAGAATTTGGGAAGATTGGAGAAACTTAATTTTTCGCCCAAAAAAAAAAACGTAAGGGGTACCACTGTCGTTTTTTTTTCGGGACGAATTTTTGAGTTTCGATATCTCAGCTCTGGAAGGGGCTAGAGCCTCCATTTTTGCACTCAGGTCTAAGTCTCATGGCCCTCTATCAGAATTTGGGAAGATTGGAGAAACTTAATTTTTCGCCCAAAAAAAAAACGTAAGGGGTACCACTGTCGTTTTTTTTTCGGGCCGAATTTTTGAGTTTCGATATCTCAGCTCTGGAAGGGGCTAGAGCCTCCATTTTTGCACTCAGGTCTAAGTCTCATGGCCCTCTATCATAATTTGGGAAGATTGGAGAAACTTAATTTTTCGCCCAAAAAAAAAAACGTAAGGGGTACCACTGTCGTTTTTTTTCGGGCCGAATTTTTGAGTTTCAATATCTCAGCTCTGGAAGGGGCTAGAGCCTCCATTTTTGCACTCAGGTCTAAGTCTCATGGCCCTCTATCAGAATTTGGGAAGATTGGAGAAACTTAATTTTTCGCCCAAAAAAAAACGTAAGGGGTACCACTGTCGTTTTTTTTCGGGCCGAATTTTTGAGTTTCGATATCTCAGCTTTGGAAGGGGCTAGAGCCTCCATTTTTGCACTCAGGTCTAAGTCTCATGGCCCTCTATCAGAATTTGGGAAGATCGGAGAAACTTAATTTTTCGCCCAAAAAAAAAAACGTAAGGGGTACCACTGTCGTTTTTTTTTTCGGGCCGAATTTTTGAGTTTCGATATCTCAGCTCTGGAAGGGGCTAGAGCCTCCATTTTTGCACTCAGGTCTAAGTCTCATGGCCCTCTATCAGAATTTGGGAAGATTGGAGAAACTTAATTTTTTGCCCAAAAAAAAAAAACGTAAGGGGTACCACTGTCGTTTTTTTTTCGGGACGAATTTTTGAGTTTCGATATCTCAGCTCTGGAAGGGGCTAGAGCCTCCATTTTTGCACTCAGGTCTAAGTCTCATGGCCCTCTATCAGAATTTGGGGAGATTGGAGAAACTTGATTTTTCGCCCCAAAAAAAACCGTAAGGGGTACCACTGTCGTTTTTTTTTTTGGGCCGAATTTTTGAGTTTCGATATCTCAGCTCTGGAAGGGGCTAGAGCCTCCATTTTTGCACTCAGGTCTAAGTCTCATGGCCCTCTATCAGAATTTGGGAAGATTGGAGAAACTTAATTTTTCGCCCAAAAAAAAAAAACGTAAGGGGTACCACTGTCGTTTTTTTTTTGGGCCGAATTTTTGAGTTTCGATATCTCAGCTCTGGAAGGGGCTAGAGCCTCCATTTTTGCACTCAGGTCTAAGTCTCATGGCCCTCTATCAGAATTTGGGAAGATTGGAGAAACTTAATTTTTCGCCCAAAAAAAAACCGTAAGGGGTACCACTGTCGTTTTTTTTTCGGGCCGAATTTTTGAGTTTCGATATCTCAGCTCTGGAAGGGGCTAGAGCCTCCATTTTTGCACTCAGGTCTAAGTCTCATGGCCCTCTATCAGAATTTGGGAAGATTGGAGAAACTTAATTTTTCGCCCAAAAAAAAAAACGTAAGGGGTACCACTGTCGTTTTTTTTTCGGGCCGAATTTTTGAGTTTCGATATCTCAGCTCTGGAAGGGGCTAGAGCCTCCATTTTTGCACTCAGGTCTAAGTCTCATGGCCCTCTATCAGAATTTGGGGAGATTGGAGAAACTTAATTTTTCGCCCCAAAAAAAACCGTAAGGGGTACCACTGTCGTTTTTTTTTTCGGGCCGAATTTTTGAGTTTCGATATCTCAGCTCTGGAAGGGGCTAGAGCCTCCATTTTTGCACTCAGGTCTAAGTCTCATTGCCCTCTATCAGAATTTGGGAAGATTGGAGAAACTTAATTTTTCACCCAAAAAAAAAAACGTAAGGGGTACCACTGTCGTTTTTTTTTCGGGCCGAATTTTTGAGTTTCGATATCTCAGCTCTGGAAGGGGCTAGAGCCTCCATTTTTGCACTCAGGTCTAAGTCTCATGGCCCTCTATCAGAATTTGGGAAGATTGGAGAAACTTAATTTTTCGCCCAAAAAAAAAAACGTAAGGGGTACCACTGTCGTTTTTTTTCGGGCCGAATTTTTTAGTTTCGATATCTCAGCTCTGGAAGGGGCTAGAGCCTCCATTTTTGCACTCAGGTCTAAGTCTCATGGCCCTCTATCAGAATTTGGGAAGATTGGATAAACTTAATTTTTCGCCCAAAAAAAAAAACGTAAGGGGTACCACTGTCGTTTTTTTTCGGGCCGAATTTTTGAGTTTCGATATCTCAGCTCTGGAAGGGGCTAGAGCCTCCATTTTTGCACTCAGGTCTAAGTCTCATGGCCCTCTATCAGAATTTGGGAAGATTGGAGAAACTTAATTTTTCGCCCAAAAAAAAAACGTAAGGGGTACCACTGTCGTTTTTTTTCGGGCCGAATTTTTGAGTTTCGATATCTCAGCTCTGGAAGGGGCTAGAGCCTCCATTTTTGCACTCAGGTCTAAGTTTCATGGCCCTCTATCAGAATTTGGGAAGATTGGAGAAACTTAATTTTTCGCCCCAAAAAAAAAACGTAAGGGGTACCACTGTCGTTTTTTTTCGGGCCGAATTTTTGAGTTTCGATATCTCAGCTCTGGAAGGGGCTAGAGCCTCCATTTTTGCACTCAGGTCTAAGTCTCATGGCCCTCTATCAGAATTTGGGAAGATTGGAGAAACTTAATTTTTCGCCCAAAAAAAAACCGTAAGGGGTACCACTGTCGTTTTTTTTTTCGGGACGAATTTTTGAGTTTCGATATCTCAGCTCTGGAAGGGGCTAGAGCCTCCATTTTTGCACTCAGGTCTAAGTCTCATGGCCCTCTATCAGAATTTGGGAAGATTTGAGAAACTTAATTTTTTGCCCAAAAAAAAAAAACGTCAGGGGTACCACTGTCGTTTTTTTTTTCGGGACGAATTTTTGAGTTTCGATATCTCAGCTCTGGAAGGGGCTAGAGCCTCCATTTTTGCACTCAGGTCTAAGTCTCATGGCCCTCTATCAGAATTTGGGGAGATTGGAGAAACTTGATTTTTCGCCCCAAAAAAAACCGTAAGGGGTACCACTGTCGTTTTTTTTTTTTGGGCCGAATTTTTGAGTTTCGATATCTCAGCTCTGGAAGGGGCTAGAGCCTCCATTTTTGCACTCAGGTCTAAGTCTCATGGCCCTCTATCAGAATTTGGGAAGATTGGAGAAACTTAATTTTTCGCCCAAAAAAAAAAACGTAAGGGGTACCACTGTCGTTTTTTTTTCGGGCCGAATTTTTGAGTTTCGATATCTCAGCTCTGGAAGGGGCTAGAGCCTCCATTTTTGCACTCAGGTCTAAGTCTCATGGCCCTCTATCAGAATTTGGGAAGATTGGAGAAACTTAATTTTTCGCCCAAAAAAAAAAACGTAAGGGGTACCACTGTCGTTTTTTTCGGGCCGAATTTTTGAGTTTCGATATCTCAGCTCTGGAAGGGGCTAGAGCCTCCATTTTTGCACTCAGGTCTAAGTCTCATGGCCCTCTATCAGAATTTGGGAAGATTGGAGAAACTTAATTTTTCGCCCAAAAAAAAAAACGTAAGGGGTACCACTGTCGTTTTTTTTTCGGGACGAATTTTTGAGTTTCGATATCTCAGCTCTGGAAGGGGCTAGAGCCTCCATTTTTGCACTCAGGTCTAAGTCTCATGGCCCTCTATCAGAATTTGGGAAGATTGGAGAAACTTAATTTTTCGCCCAAAAAAAAAAACGTAAGGGGTACCACTGTCGTTTTTTTTTCGGGACGAATTTTTGAGTTTCGATATCTCAGCTCTGGAAGGGGCTAGAGCCTCCATTTTTGCACTCAGGTCTAAGTCTCATGGCCCTCTATCAGAATTTGGGAAGATTGGAGAAACTTAATTTTTCGCCCAAAAAAAAAAACGTAAGGGGTACCACTGTCGTTTTTTTTTCGGGCCGAATTTTTGAGTTTCGATATCTCAGCTCTGGAAGGGGCTAGAGCCTCCATTTTTGCACTCAGGTCTAAGTCTCATGGCCCTCTATCAGAATTTGGGAAGATTGGAGAAACTTAATTTTTCGCCCAAAAAAAAAACGTAAGGGGTACCACTGTCGTTTTTTTTCGGGCCGAATTTTTGAGTTTCGATATCTCAGCTTTGGAAGGGGCTAGAGCCTCCATTTTTGCACTCAGGTCTAAGTCTCATGGCCCTCTATCAGAATTTGGGAAGATCGGAGAAACTTAATTTTTCGCCCAAAAAAAAAAACGTAAGGGGTACCACTGTCGTTTTTTTTTTCGGGCCGAATTTTTGAGTTTCGATATCTCAGCTCTGGAAGGGGCTAGAGCCTCCATTTTTGCACTCAGGTCTAAGTCTCATGGCCCTCTATCAGAATTTGGGAAGATTGGAGAAACTTAATTTTTTGCCCAAAAAAAAAAAACGTAAGGGGTACCACTGTCGTTTTTTTTTCGGGACGAATTTTTGAGTTTCGATATCTCAGCTCTGGAAGGGGCTAGAGCCTCCATTTTTGCACTCAGGTCTAAGTCTCATGGCCCTCTATCAGAATTTGGGGAGATTGGAGAAACTTGATTTTTCGCCCCAAAAAAAACCGTAAGGGGTACCACTGTCGTTTTTTTTTTTGGGCCGAATTTTTGAGTTTCGATATCTCAGCTCTGGAAGGGGCTAGAGCCTCCATTTTTGCACTCAGGTCTAAGTCTCATGGCCCTCTATCAGAATTTGGGAAGATTGGAGAAACTTAATTTTTCGCCCAAAAAAAAAAAACGTAAGGGGTACCACTGTCGTTTTTTTTTTGGGCCGAATTTTTGAGTTTCGATATCTCAGCTCTGGAAGGGGCTAGAGCCTCCATTTTTGCACTCAGGTCTAAGTCTCATGGCCCTCTATCAGAATTTGGGAAGATTGGAGAAACTTAATTTTTCGCCCAAAAAAAAAACGTAAGGGGTACCACTGTCGTTTTTTTTTCGGGCCGAATTTTTGAGTTTCGATATCTCAGCTCTGGAAGGGGCTAGAGCCTCCATTTTTGCACTCAGGTCTAAGTCTCATGGCCCTCTATCAGAATTTGGGAAGATTGGAGAAACTTAATTTTTCGCCCAAAAAAAAAAACGTAAGGGGTACCACTGTCGTTTTTTTTTCGGGCCGAATTTTTGAGTTTCGATATCTCAGCTCTGGAAGGGGCTAGAGCCTCCATTTTTGCACTCAGGTCTAAGTCTCATGGCCCTCTATCAGAATTTGGGAAGATTGGAGAAACTTAATTTTTTGCCCAAAAAAAAACGTAAGGGGTACCACTGTCGTTTTTTTTTCGGGACGAATTTTTGAGTTTCGATATCTCAGCTCTGGAAGGGGCTAGAGCCTTCATTTGTGCACTCAGGTCTAAGTCTCATGGCCCTCTATCAGAATTTGGGAAGATTGGAGAAACTTAATTTTTCGCCCAAAAAAAAAAACGTAAGGGGTACCACTGTCGTTTTTTTTTCGGGCCGAATTTTTGAGTTTCGATATCTCAGCTCTGGAAGGGGCTAGAGCCTCCATTTTTGCACTCAGGTCTAAGTCTCATGGCCCTCTATCAGAATTTGAGAAGATTGGAGAAACTTAATTTTTCGCCCAAAAAAAAAAACGTAAGGGGTACCACTGTCGTTTTTTTTTGGGCCGAATTTTTGAGTTTCGATATCTCAGCTCTGGAAGGGGCTAGAGCCTCCATTTTTGCACTCAGGTCTAAGTCTCATGGCCCTCTATCAGAATTTGGGAAGATTGGAGAAACTTAATTTTTCGCCCAAAAAAAAAACGTAAGGGGTACCACTGTCGTTTTTTTTTCGGGACGAATTTTTGAGTTTCGATATCTCAGCTCTGGAAGGGGCTAGAGCCTCCATTTTTGCACTCAGGTCTAAGTCTCATGGCCCTCTATCAGAATTTGGGAAGATTGGAGAAACTTAATTTTTCGCCCAAAAAAAAAAACGTAAGGGGTACCACTGTCGTTTTTTTTTCGGGACGAATTTTTGAGTTTCGATATCTCAGCTCTGGAAGGGGCTAGAGCCTCCATTTTTGCACTCAGGTCTAAGTCTCATGGCCCTCTATCAGAATTTGGGAAGATTGGAGAAACTTAATTTTTCGCCCAAAAAAAAACGTAAGGGGTACCACTGTCGTTTTTTTTTCGGGACGAATTTTTGAGTTTCGATATCTCAGCTCTGGAAGGGGCTAGAGCCTCCATTTTTGCACTCAGGTCTAAGTCTCATGGCCCTCTATCAGAATTTGTGAAGATTGGAGAAACGTAATTTTTCGCCCAAAAAAAAAAAACGTAAGGGGTACCACTGTCGTTTTTTTTTCGGGCCGAATTTTTGAGTTTCGATATCTCAGCTCTGGAAGGGGCTAGAGCCTCCATTTTTGCACTCAGGTCTAAGTCTCATGGCCCTCTATCAGAATTTGGGGAGATTGGAGAAACGTAATTTTTCGCCCAAAAAAAAAACGTAAGGGGTACCACTGTCGTTTTTTTTTCGGGCCGAATTTTTGAGTTTCGATATCTCAGCTCTGGTAGGGGCTAGAGCCTCCATTTTTGCACTCATGTTTAAGTCTCATGGCCCTCTATCAGAATTTGGGAAGATTGGAGAAACTTAATTTTTCGCCCAAAAAAAAAAACGTAAGGGGTACCACTGTCGTTTTTTTTTTTCGGGACGAATTTTTGAGTTTCGATATCTCAGCTCTGGAAGGGGCTAGAGCCTCCATTTTTGCACTCAGGTCTAAGTCTCATGGCCCTCTATCAGAATTTGGGAAGATTGGAGAAACTTAATTTTTCGCCCAAAAAAAAAAACGTAAGGGGTACCACTGTCGTTTTTTTTTTTCGGGACGAATTTTTGAGTTTCGATATCTCAGCTCTGGAAGGGGCTAGAGCCTCCATTTTTGCACTCAGGTCTAAGTCTCATGGCCCTCTATCAGAATTTGGGAAGATTGGAGAAACTTAATTTTTCGCCCAAAAAAAAAAACGTAAGGGGTACCACTGTCGTTTTTTTTTCGGGCCGAATTTTTGAGTTTCGATATCTCAGCTCTGGAAGGGGCTAGAGCCTCCATTTTTGCACTCAGGTCTAAGTCTCATGGCCCTCTATCAGAATTTGGGAAGATTGGAGAAACTTAATTTTTCGCCCAAAAAAAAAACGTAAGGGGTACCACTGTCGTTTTTTTTTCGGGCCGAATTTTTGAGTTTCGATATCTCAGCTCTGGAAGGGGCTAGAGTCTCCATTTTTGCACTCAGGTCTAAGTGTCATGGCCCTCTATCAGAATTTGGGAAGATTGGAGAAACTTAATTTTTCGCCAAAAAAAAAAAACGTAAGGGGTACCACTGTCGTTTTTTTTTTCGGGCCGAATTTTTGAGTTTCGATATCTCAGCTCTGGAAGGGGCTAGAGCCTCCATTTTTGCACTCAAGTCTAAGTCTCATGGCCCTCTATCAGAATTTGGGAAGATTGGAGAAACTTAATTTTTCGCCCAAAAAAAAAACGTAAGGGGTACCACTGTGGGTTTTTTTCGGGCCAAATTTTTGAGTTTCGATATCTCAGCTCTGGAAGGGGCTAGAGCCTCAATTTTTGCACTCAGGTCTAAGTCTCATGGCCCTCTATCAGAATTTGGGAAGATTGGAGAAACTTAATTTTTCGCCCAAAAAAAAAACGTAAGGGGTACAACTGTCGTTTTTTTTTTCGGGCCGAATTTTTGAGTTTCGATATCTCAGCTCTGGAAGGGGCTAGAGCCTCCATTTTTGCACTCAGGTCTAAGTCTCATGGCCCTCTATCAGAATTTGGGAAGATTGGAGAAACTTAATTTTTCGCCCAAAAAAAACCCCACAGTGGTACCCCTTACGTTTTTTTTGGGCGAAAAATTAAGTTTCTCCAATCTTTCCAAATTCTGATAGAGGGCCATGAGACTTAGACCTGAGTGCAAAAATGGAGGCTCTAGCCCCTTCCAGAGCTGAGATATCGAAACTCAAAAATTCGGCCCGAAAAAAAAAACGACAGTGGTACCCCTTACGTTTTTTTTTTGGGGCGAAAAATTAAGTTTCTCCAATCTTCCCAAATTCTGATAGAGGGCCATGAGACTTAGACCTGAGTGCAAAAATGGAGGCTCTAGCCCCTTCCAGAGCTGAGATATCGAAACTCAAAAATTCGTCCCGAAAAAAAAACGACAGTGGTACCCCTTACGTTTTTTTTTTGGGCGAAAAATTAAGTTTCTCCAATCTTACCAAATTCTGATAGAGGGCCATGAGACTTAGACCTGAGTGCAAAAATGGAGGCTCTAGCCCCTTCCAGGGCTGAGATATCGAAACTCAAAAATTCGGCCCGAAAAAAAAAACGACAGTGGTACCCCTTACGGGTTTTTTTTGGGCGAAAAATTAAGTTTCTCCAATCTTCCCAAATTCTGATAGAGGGCCATGAGACTTAGACTTGAGTGCAAAAATGGAGGCTCTAGCCCCTTCCAGAGCTGAGATATCGAAACTCAAAAATTCGGCCCGAAAAAAAACGACAGTGGTACCCCTTACGTTTTTTTTTTTGGGCGAAAAATTAAGTTTCTCCAATCTTCCCAAATTCTGATAGAGGGCCATGAGACTTAGACCTGAGTGCAAAAATGGAGGCTCTAGCCCCTTCCAGAGCTGAGATATCGAAACTCAAAAATTCGGCCCGAAAAAAAAACGACAGTGGTACCCCTTACGTTTTTTTTTGGGGCGAAAAATTAAGTTTCTCCAATCTTTCCAAATTCTGATAGAGGGCCATGAGACTTAGACCTCAGTGCAAAAATGGAGGCTCTAGCCCCTTCCAGAGCTGAGATATCGAAACTCAAAAATTCGGCCCGAAAAAAAAACGACAGTGGTACCCCTTACGTTTTTTTTTTGGGCGAAAAATTAAGTTTCTCCAATCTTCCCAAATTCTGATAGAGGGCCATGAGACTTAGACCTGAGTGCAAAAATGGAGGCTCTAGCCCCTTCCAGAGCTGAGATATCGAAACTCAAAAATTCGGCCCGAAAAAAAAACGACAGTGGTACCCCTTACATTTTTTTTTTTGGGCAAAAAATTAAGTTTCTCCAATCTTCCCAAATTCTGATAGAGGGCCATGAGACTTAGACCTGAGTGCAAAAATGGAGGCTCTAGCCCCTTCCAGAGCTGAGATATCGAAACTCAAAAATTCGGCCCGAAAAAAAAACGACAGTGGTACCCCTTACGTTTTTTTTTTGGGCAAAAAATTAAGTTTCTCCAATCTTCCCAAATTCTGATAGAGGGCCATGAGACTTAGACCTGAGTGCAAAAATGGAGGCTCTAGCCCCTTCCAGAGCTGAGATATCGAAACTCAAAAATTCGTCCCGAAAAAAAAACGACAGTGGTACCCCTTACGTTTTTTTTTTTGGGCGAAAAATTAAGTTTCTCCAATCTTCCCAAATTCTGATAGAGGGCCATGAGACTTAGACCTGAGTGCAAAAATGGAGGCTCTAGCCCCTTCCAGAGCTGAGATATCGAAACTCAAAAATTCGGCCCGAAAAAAAAACGACAGTGGTACCCCTTACGGTTTTTTTTTGGGCGAAAAATTAAGTTTTTCCAATCTTCCCAAATTCTGATAGAGGGCCATGAGACTTAGACCTGAGTGCAAAAATGGAGGCTCTAGCCCCTTCCAGAGCTGAGATATCGAAACTCAAAAATTCGGCCCGAAAAAAAACGACAGTGGTACCCCTTACGTTTTTTTTTTGGGCGAAAAATTAAGTTTCTCCAATCTTCCCAAATTCTGATAGAGGGCCATGAGACTTAGACCTGAGTGCAAAAATGGAGGCTCTAGCCCCTTCCAGAGCTGAGATATCGAAACTCAAAAATTCGGCCCGAAAAAAAAACGACAGTGGTACCCCTTACGTTTTTTTTTTTGGGGCGAAAAATTAAGTTTCTCCAATCTTCCCAAATTCTGATAGAGGGCCATGAGACTTAGACCTGAGTGCAAAAATGGAGGCTCTAGCCCCTTCCAGAGCTGAGATATCGAAACTCAAAAATTCGTCCCGAAAAAAAAACGACAGTGGTACCCCTTACGTTTTTTTTTTGGGCGAAAAATTAAGTTTCTCCAATCTTCCCAAATTCTGATAGAGGGCCATGAGACTTAGACCTGAGTGCAAAAATGGAGGCTCTAGCCCCTTCCAGGGCTGAGATATCGAAACTCAAAAATTCGGCCCGAAAAAAAAACGACAGTGGTACCCCTTACGGGTTTTTTTTGGGCGAAAAATTAAGTTTCTCCAATCTTCCCAAATTCTGATAGAGGGCCATGAGACTTAGACTTGAGTGCAAAAATGGAGGCTCTAGCCCCTTCCAGAGCTGAGATATCGAAACTCAAAAATTCGGCCCGAAAAAAAACGACAGTGGTACCCCTTACGTTTTTTTTTTTTGGGCGAAAAATTAAGTTTCTCCAATCTTCCCAAATTCTGATAGAGGGCCATGAGACTTAGACCTGAGTGCAAAAATGGAGGCTCTAGCCCCTTCCAGAGCTGAGATATCGAAACTCAAAAATTCGGCCCGAAAAAAAAAACGACAGTGGTACCCCTTACGTTTTTTTTTTTGGGCGAAAAATTAAGTTTCTCCAATCTTTCCAAATTCTGATAGAGGGCCATGAGACTTAGACCTGAGTGCAAAAATGGAGGCTCTAGCCCCTTCCAGAGCTGAGATATCGAAACTCAAAAATTCGGCCCGAAAAAAAAACGACAGTGGTACCCCTTACGTTTTTTTTTTGGGCGAAAAATTAAGTTTCTCCAATCTTCCCAAATTCTGATAGAGGGCCATGAGACTTAGACCTGAGTGCAAAAATGGAGGCTCTAGCCCCTTCCAGAGCTGAGATATCGAAACTCAAAAATTCGGCCCGAAAAAAAAACGACAGTGGTACCCCTTACATTTTTTTTTTTTGGGCGAAAAATTAAGTTTCTCCAATCTTCCCAAATTCTGATAGAGGGCCATGAGACTTAGACCTGAGTGCAAAAATGGAGGCTCTAGCCCCTTCCAGAGCTGAGATATCGAAACTCAAAAATTCGTCCCGAAAAAAAAACGACAGTGGTACCCCTTACGTTTTTTTTTGGGCGAAAAATTAAGTTTCTCCAATCTTCCCAAATTCTGATAGAGGGCCATGAGACTTAGACCTGAGTGCAAAAATGGAGGCTCTAGCCCCTTCCAGAGCTGAGATATCGAAACTCAAAAATTCGTCCCGAAAAAAAAACGACAGTGGTACCCCTTACGTTTTTTTTTTTTGGCGAAAAATTAAGTTTCTCCAATCTTCCCAAATTCTGATAGAGGGCCATGAGACTTAGACCTGAGTGCAAAAATGGAGGCTCTAGCCCCTTCCAGAGCTGAGATATCGAAACTCAAAATTCGTCCCGAAAAAAAAACGACAGTGGTACCCCTTACGTTTTTTTTTTGGGCGAAAAATTAAGTTTCTCCAATCTTCCCAAATTCTGATAGAGGGCCATGAGACTTAGACCTGAGTGCAAAAATGGAGGCTCTAGCCCCTTCCAGAGCTGAGATATCGAAACTCAAAAATTCGGCCCGAAAAAAAAACGACAGTGGTACCCCTTACGTTTTTTTTTTTTGGGCGAAAAATTAAGTTTCTCCAATCTTCTCAAATTCTGATAGAGGGCCATGAGACTTAGACCTGAGTGCAAAAATGGAGGCTCTAGCCCCTTCCAGAGCTGAGATATCGAAACTCAAAAATTCGGCCCGAAAAAAAAAACGACAGTGGTACCCCTTACGTTTTTTTTTTTGGGCGAAAAATTAAGTTTCTCCAATCTTCCCAAATTCTGATAGAGGGCCATGAGACTTAGACCTGAGTGCACAAATGAAGGCTCTAGCCCCTTCCAGAGCTGAGATATCGAAACTCAAAAATTCGTCCCGAAAAAAAAACGACAGTGGTACCCCTTACGTTTTTTTTGGGCAAAAAATTAAGTTTCTCCAATCTTCCCAAATTCTGATAGAGGGCCATGAGACTTAGACCTGAGTGCAAAAATGGAGGCTCTAGCCCCTTCCAGAGCTGAGATATCGAAACTCAAAATTCGGCCCGAAAAAAAAACGACAGTGGTACCCCTTACGTTTTTTTTTTTGGGCGAAAAATTAAGTTTCTCCAATCTTCCCAAATTCTGATAGAGGGCCATGAGACTTAGACCTGAGTGCAAAAATGGAGGCTCTAGCCCCTTCCAGAGCTGAGATATCGAAACTCAAAAATTCGGCCCGAAAAAAAAACGACAGTGGTACCCCTTACGTTTTTTTTTTGGGCGAAAAATTAAGTTTCTCCAATCTTCCCAAATTCTGATAGAGGGCCATGAGACTTAGACCTGAGTGCAAAAATGGAGGCTCTAGCCCCTTCCAGAGCTGAGATATCGAAACTCAAAATTCGGCCCGAAAAAAAAAAGACAGTGGTACCCCTTACGTTTTTTTTTTTGGGGCGAAAAATTAAGTTTCTCCAATCTCCCCAAATTCTGATAGAGGGCCATGAGACTTAGACCTGAGTGCAAAAATGGAGGCTCTAGCCCCTTCCAGAGCTGAGATATCGAAACTCAAAAATTCGGCCCGAAAAAAAAACGACAGTGGTACCCCTTACGTTTTTTTTTTTTGGGCGAAAAATTAAGTTTCTCCAATCTTCCCAAAACTCTGGATTCTGATAGAGGGCCATGAGACTTAGACCTGAGTGCAAAAATGGAGGCTCTAGCCCCTTCCAGAGCTGAGATATCGAAACTCAAAAATTCGGCCCGAAAAAAAACGACAGTGGTACCCCTTACGTTTTTTTTTTTTTGGGCGAAAAATTAAGTTTCTCCAATCTTCCCAAATTCTGATAGAGGGCCATGAGACACTTAGACCTGAGTGCAAAAATGGAGGCTCTAGCCCCTTCCAGAGCTGAGATATCGAAACTCAAAAATTCGGCCCGAAAAAAAAAAAACGACAGTGGTACCCCTTACGTTTTTTTTTTTGGGCGAAAAATTAAGTTTCTCCAATCTTTCCAAATTCTGATAGAGGGCCATGAGACTTAGACCTGAGTGCAAAAATGGAGGCTCTAGCCCCTTCCAGAGCTGAGATATCGAAACTCAAAAATTCGGCCCGAAAAAAAAACGACAGTGGTACCCCTTACGTTTTTTTTTTGGGCGAAAAATTAAGTTTCTCCAATCTTCCCAAATTCTGATAGAGGGCCATGAGACTTAGACCTGAGTGCAAAAATGGAGGCTCTAGCCCCTTCCAGAGCTGAGATATCGAAACTCAAAAATTCGTCCCGAAAAAAAAACGACAGTGGTACCCCTTACGTTTTTTTTTTGGGCGAAAAATTAAGTTTCTCCAATCTTCCCAAATTCTGATAGAGGGCCATGAGACTTAGACCTGAGTGCAAAAATGGAGGCTCTAGCCCCTTCCAGAGCTGAGATATCGAAACTCAAAAATTCGTCCCGAAAAAAAAACGACAGTGGTACCCCTTACGTTTTTTTTTTTTGGCGAAAAATTAAGTTTCTCCAATCTTCCCAAATTCTGATAGAGGGCCATGAGACTTAGACCTGAGTGCAAAAATGGAGGCTCTAGCCCCTTCCAGAGCTGAGATATCGAAACTCAAAAATTCGTCCCGAAAAAAAAACGACAGTGGTACCCCTTACGTTTTTTTTTTGGGCGAAAAATTAAGTTTCTCCAATCTTCCCAAATTCTGATAGAGGGCCATGAGACTTAGACCTGAGTGCAAAAATGGAGGCTCTAGCCCCTTCCAGAGCTGAGATATCGAAACTCAAAAATTCGGCCCGAAAAAAAAACGACAGTGGTACCCCTTACGTTTTTTTTTTTTTGGGCGAAAAATTAAGTTTCTCCAATCTTCTCAAATTCTGATAGAGGGCCATGAGACTTAGACCTGAGTGCAAAAATGGAGGCTCTAGGCCCCTTCCAGAGCTGAGATATCGAAACTCAAAAATTCGGCCCGAAAAAAAAAACGACAGTGGTACCCCTTACGTTTTTTTTTTTGGGCGAAAAATTAAGTTTCTCCAATCTTCCCAAATTCTGATAGAGGGCCATGAGACTTAGACCTGAGTGCACAAATGAAGGCTCTAGCCCCTTCCAGAGCTGAGATATCGAAACTCAAAAATTCGTCCCGAAAAAAAAACGACAGTGGTACCCCTTACGTTTTTTTTGGGCAAAAAATTAAGTTTCTCCAATCTTCCCAAATTCTGATAGAGGGCCATGAGACTTAGACCTGAGTGCAAAAATGGAGGCTCTAGCCCCTTCCAGAGCTGAGATATCGAAACTCAAAAATTCGGCCCGAAAAAAAAACGACAGTGGTACCCCTTACGTTTTTTTTTTTTGGGCGAAAAATTAAGTTTCTCCAATCTTCCCAAATTCTGATAGAGGGCCATGAGACTTAGACCTGAGTGCAAAAATGGAGGCTCTAGCCCCTTCCAGAGCTGAGATATCGAAACTCAAAAATTCGGCCCGAAAAAAAAACGACAGTGGTACCCCTTACGTTTTTTTTTTGGGCGAAAAATTAAGTTTCTCCAATCTTCCCAAATTCTGATAGAGGGCCATGAGACTTAGACCTGAGTGCAAAAATGGAGGCTCTAGCCCCTTCCAGAGCTGAGATATCGAAACTCAAAAATTCGGCCCGAAAAAAAAAGACAGTGGTACCCCTTACGTTTTTTTTTTTTGGGGCGAAAAATTAAGTTTCTCCAATCTCCCCAAATTCTGATAGAGGGCCATGAGACTTAGACCTGAGTGCAAAAATGGAGGCTCTAGCCCCTTCCAGAGCTGAGATATCGAAACTCAAAAATTCGGCCCGAAAAAAAAACGACAGTGGTACCCCTTACGTTTTTTTTTTTTGGGCGAAAAATTAAGTTTCTCCAATCTTCCCAAAACTCTGGATTCTGATAGAGGGCCATGAGACTTAGACCTGAGTGCAAAAATGGAGGCTCTAGCCCCTTCCAGAGCTGAGATATCGAAACTCAAAAATTCGGCCCGAAAAAAAACGACAGTGGTACCCCTTACGTTTTTTTTTTTGGGCGAAAAATTAAGTTTCTCCAATCTTCCCAAATTCTGATAGAGGGCCATGAGACTTAGACCTGAGTGCAAAAATGGAGGCTCTAGCCCCTTCCAGAGCTGAGATATCGAAACTCAAAAATTCGGCCCGAAAAAAAAAACGACAGTGGTACCCCTTACGTTTTTTTTTTTGGGCGAAAAATTAAGTTTCTCCAATCTTTCCAAATTCTGATAGAGGGCCATGAGACTTAGACCTGAGTGCAAAAATGGAGGCTCTAGCCCCTTCCAGAGCTGAGATATCGAAACTCAAAAATTCGGCCCGAAAAAAAAACGACAGTGGTACCCCTTACGTTTTTTTTTTGGGCGAAAAATTAAGTTTCTCCAATCTTCCCAAATTCTGATAGAGGGCCATGAGACTTAGACCTGAGTGCAAAAATGGAGGCTCTAGCCCCTTCCAGAGCTGAGATATCGAAACTCAAAAATTCGGCCCGAAAAAAAAACGACAGTGGTACCCCTTACATTTTTTTTTTTTGGGCGAAAAATTAAGTTTCTCCAATCTTCCCAAATTCTGATAGAGGGCCATGAGACTTAGACCTGAGTGCAAAAATGGAGGCTCTAGCCCCTTCCAGAGCTGAGATATCGAAACTCAAAAATTCGTCCCGAAAAAAAAACGACAGTGGTACCCCTTACGTTTTTTTTTGGGCGAAAAATTAAGTTTCTCCAATCTTCCCAAATTCTGATAGAGGGCCATGAGACTTAGACCTGAGTGCAAAAATGGAGGCTCTAGCCCCTTCCAGAGCTGAGATATCGAAACTCAAAAATTCGTCCCGAAAAAAAAACGACAGTGGTACCCCTTACGTTTTTTTTTTTTGGCGAAAAATTAAGTTTCTCCAATCTTCCCAAATTCTGATAGAGGGCCATGAGACTTAGACCTGAGTGCAAAAATGGAGGCTCTAGCCCCTTCCAGAGCTGAGATATCGAAACTCAAAAATTCGTCCCGAAAAAAAAAACGACAGTGGTACCCCTTACGTTTTTTTTTTGGGCGAAAAATTAAGTTTCTCCAATCTTCCCAAATTCTGATAGAGGGCCATGAGACTTAGACCTGAGTGCAAAAATGGAGGCTCTAGCCCCTTCCAGAGCTGAGATATCGAAACTCAAAAATTCGGCCCAAAAAAAAACGACAGTGGTACCCCTTACGTTTTTTTTTTTTGGGCGAAAAATTAAGTTTCTCCAATCTTCCCAAATTCTGATAGAGGGCCATGAGACTTAGACCTGAGTGCAAAAATGGAGGCTCTAGCCCCTTCCAGAGCTGAGATATCGAAACTCAAAAATTCGGCCCGAAAAAAAAACGACAGTGGTACCCCTTACGGTTTTTTTTTGGGCGAAAAATTAAGTTTCTCCAATCTTCCCAAATTCTGATAGAGGGCCATGAGACTTAGACCTGAGTGCAAAAATGGAGGCTCTAGCCCCTTCCAGAGCTGAGATATCGAAACTCAAAAATTCGGCCCGAAAAAAAACGACAGTGGTACCCCTTACGTTTTTTTTTTGGGCGAAAAATTAAGTTTCTCCAATCTTCCCAAATTCTGATAGAGGGCCATGAGACTTAGACCTGAGTGCAAAAATGGAGGCTCTAGCCCCTTCCAGAGCTGAGATATCGAAACTCAAAAATTCGGCCCGAAAAAAAAACGACAGTGGTACCCCTTACGTTTTTTTTTTTGGGGCGAAAAATTAAGTTTCTCCAATCTTCCCAAATTCTGATAGAGGGCCATGAGACTTAGACCTGAGTGCAAAAATGGAGGCTCTAGCCCCTTCCAGAGCTGAGATATCGAAACTCAAAAATTCGTCCCGAAAAAAAAACGACAGTGGTACCCCTTACGTTTTTTTTTTGGGCGAAAAATTAAGTTTCTCCAATCTTCCCAAATTCTGATAGAGGGCCATGAGACTTAGACCTGAGTGCAAAAATGGAGGCTCTAGCCCCTTCCAGGGCTGAGATATCGAAACTCAAAAATTCGGCCCGAAAAAAAAACGACAGTGGTACCCCTTACGGGTTTTTTTTGGGCGAAAAATTAAGTTTCTCCAATCTTCCCAAATTCTGATAGAGGGCCATGAGACTTAGACTTGAGTGCAAAAATGGAGGCTCTAGCCCCTTCCAGAGCTGAGATATCGAAACTCAAAAATTCGGCCCGAAAAAAAACGACAGTGGTACCCCTTACGTTTTTTTTTTTGGGCGAAAAATTAAGTTTCTCCAATCTTCCCAAATTCTGATAGAGGGCCATGAGACTTAGACCTGAGTGCAAAAATGGAGGCTCTAGCCCCTTCCAGAGCTGAGATATCGAAACTCAAAAATTCGGCCCGAAAAAAAAAACGACAGTGGTACCCCTTACGTTTTTTTTTTTGGGCGAAAAATTAAGTTTCTCCAATCTTTCCAAATTCTGATAGAGGGCCATGAGACTTAGACCTGAGTGCAAAAATGGAGGCTCTAGCCCCTTCCAGAGCTGAGATATCGAAACTCAAAAATTCGGCCCGAAAAAAAAACGACAGTGGTACCCCTTACGTTTTTTTTTTGGGCGAAAAATTAAGTTTCTCCAATCTTCCCAAATTCTGATAGAGGGCCATGAGACTTAGACCTGAGTGCAAAAATGGAGGCTCTAGCCCCTTCCAGAGCTGAGATATCGAAACTCAAAAATTCGGCCCGAAAAAAAAACGACAGTGGTACCCCTTACATTTTTTTTTTTTGGGCGAAAAATTAAGTTTCTCCAATCTTCCCAAATTCTGATAGAGGGCCATGAGACTTAGACCTGAGTGCAAAAATGGAGGCTCTAGCCCCTTCCAGAGCTGAGATATCGAAACTCAAAAATTCGTCCCGAAAAAAAAACGACAGTGGTACCCCTTACGTTTTTTTTTGGGCGAAAAATTAAGTTTCTCCAATCTTCCCAAATTCTGATAGAGGGCCATGAGACTTAGACCTGAGTGCAAAAATGGAGGCTCTAGCCCCTTCCAGAGCTGAGATATCGAAACTCAAAAATTCGTCCCGAAAAAAAAACGACAGTGGTACCCCTTACGTTTTTTTTTTTTGGCGAAAAATTAAGTTTCTCCAATCTTCCCAAATTCTGATAGAGGGCCATGAGACTTAGACCTGAGTGCAAAAATGGAGGCTCTAGCCCCTTCCAGAGCTGAGATATCGAAACTCAAAAATTCGTCCCGAAAAAAAAACGACAGTGGTACCCCTTACGTTTTTTTTTTGGGCGAAAAATTAAGTTTCTCCAATCTTCCCAAATTCTGATAGAGGGCCATGAGACTTAGACCTGAGTGCAAAAATGGAGGCTCTAGCCCCTTCCAGAGCTGAGATATCGAAACTCAAAAATTCGGCCCAAAAAAAAACGACAGTGGTACCCCTTACGTTTTTTTTTTTTGGGCGAAAAATTAAGTTTCTCCAATCTCCCCAAATTCTGATAGAGGGCCATGAGACTTAGACCTGAGTGCAAAAATGGAGGCTCTAGCCCCTTCCAGAGCTGAGATATCGAAACTCAAAAATTCGGCCCGAAAAAAAAACGACAGTGGTACCCCTTACGTTTTTTTTTTGGGGCGAAAAATTAAGTTTCTCCAATCTTCCCAAATTCTGATAGAGGGCCATGAGACTTAGACCTGAGTGCAAAAATAGAGGCTCTAGCCCCTTCCAGAGCTGAGATATCGAAACTCAAAAATTCGGCCCGAAAAAAAAACGACAGTGGTACCCCTTACGTTTTTTTTTTTGGGTGAAAAATTAAGTTTCTCCAATCGTCCCAAATTCTGATAGAGGGCCATGAGACTTACACCTGAGTGCACAAATGAAGGCTCTAGCCCCTTCCAGAGCTGAGATATCGAAACTCAAAAATTCGGCCCGAAAAAAAAACGACAGTGGTACCCCTTACTTTTTTTTTTTTTTGGGCGAAAAATTAAGTTTCTCCAATCTTCCCAAATTCTGATAGAGGGCCATGAGACTTAGACCTGAGTGCAAAAATGGAGGCTCTAGCCCCTTCCAGAGCTGAGATATCGAAACTCAAAAATTCGGCCCGAAAAAAAAAACGACAGTGGTACCCCTTACGTTTTTTTTTTGGGCAAAAAATTAAGTTTCTCCAATCTTCCCAAATTCTGATAGAGGGCCATGAGACTTAGACCTGAGTGCAAAAATGGAGGCTCTAGCCCCTTCCAGAGCTGAGATATCGAAACTCAAAAATTCGGCCCGAAAAAAAAACGACAGTGGTACCCCTTACTTTTTTTTTTTTTGGGCGAAAAATTAAGTTTCTCCAATCTTCCCAAATTCTGATAGAGGGCCATGAGACTTAGACCTGAGTGCAAAAATGGAGGCTCTAGCCCCTTCCAGAGCTGAGATATCGAAACTCAAAAATTCGGCCCGAAAAAAAAAACGACAGTGGTACCCCTTACGTTTTTTTTTTGGGCAAAAAATTAAGTTTCTCCAATCTTCCCAAATTCTGATAGAGGGCCATGAGACTTAGACCTGAGTGCAAAAATGGAGGCTCTAGCCCCTTCCAGAGCTGAGATATCGAAACTCAAAAATTCGGCCCGAAAAAAAAACGACAGTGGTACCCCTTACGTTTTTTTTTTTGGGCGAAAAATTAAGTTTCTCCAATCTCCCCAAATTCTGATAGAGGGCCATGAGACTTAGACCTGAGTGCAAAAATGGAGGCTCTAGCCCCTTCCAGAGCTGAGATATCGAAACTCAAAAATTCGGCCCGAAAAAAAAACGACAGTGGTACCCCTTACGTTTTTTTTTTTGGGCGAAAAATTAAGTTTCTCCAATCTTCCCAAATTCTGATAGAGGGCCATGAGACTTAGACCTGAGTGCAAAAATGGAGGCTCTAGCCCCTTCCAGAGCTGAGATATCGAAACTCAAAAATTCGTCCCGAAAAAAAAAAACCGACAGTGGTACCCCTTACGTTTTTTTTTTTGGGCGAAAAATTAAGTTTCTCCAATCTTCCCAAATTCTGATAGAGGGCCATGAGACTTAAACATGAGTGCAAAAATGGAGGCTCTAGCCCCTACCAGAGCTGAGATATCGAAACTCAAAAATTCGGCCCGAAAAAAAAACGACAGTGGTACCCCTTACGTTTTTTTTTTGGGCGAAAAATTACGTTTCTCCAATCTCCCCAAATTCTGATAGAGGGCCATGAGACTTAGACCTGAGTGCAAAAATGGAGGCTCTAGCCCCTTCCAGAACTGAGATATCGAAACTCAAAAATTCGGCCCGAAAAAAAAACGACAGTGGTACCCCTTACGTTTTTTTTTTTTGGGCGAAAAATTAAGTTTCTCCAATCTTCACAAATTCTGATAGAGGGCCATGAGACTTAGACCTGAGTGCAAAAATGGAGGCTCTAGCCCCTTCCAGAGCTGAGATATCGAAACTCAAAAATTCGGCCCGAAAAAAAAACGACAGTGGTACCCCTTACGTTTTTTTTTTTTGGGCGAAAAATTAAGTTTCTCCAATCTTCTCAAATTCTGATAGAGGGCCATGAGACTTAGACCTGAGTGCAAAAATGGAGGCTCTAGCCCCTTCCAGAGCTGAGATATCGAAACTCAAAAATTCGGCCCGAAAAAAAAAACGACAGTGGTACCCCTTACGTTTTTTTTTTTGGGCGAAAAATTAAGTTTCTCCAATCTTCCCAAATTCTGATAGAGGGCCATGAGACTTAGACCTGAGTGCACAAATGAAGGCTCTAGCCCCTTCCAGAGCTGAGATATCGAAACTCAAAAATTCGTCCCGAAAAAAAAACGACAGTGGTACCCCTTACGTTTTTTTTGGGCAAAAAATTAAGTTTCTCCAATCTTCCCAAATTCTGATAGAGGGCCATGAGACTTAGACCTGAGTGCAAAAATGGAGGCTCTAGCCCCTTCCAGAGCTGAGATATCGAAACTCAAAAATTCGGCCCGAAAAAAAAACGACAGTGGTACCCCTTACGTTTTTTTTTTTGGGCGAAAAATTAAGTTTCTCCAATCTTCCCAAATTCTGATAGAGGGCCATGAGACTTAGACCTGAGTGCAAAAATGGAGGCTCTAGCCCCTTCCAGAGCTGAGATATCGAAACTCAAAAATTCGGCCCGAAAAAAAAACGACAGTGGTACCCCTTACGTTTTTTTTTTGGGCGAAAAATTAAGTTTCTCCAATCTTCCCAAATTCTGATAGAGGGCCATGAGACTTAGACCTGAGTGCAAAAATGGAGGCTCTAGCCCCTTCCAGAGCTGAGATATCGAAACTCAAAAATTCGGCCCGAAAAAAAAAGACAGTGGTACCCCTTACGTTTTTTTTTTTTGGGGCGAAAAATTAAGTTTCTCCAATCTCCCAAAATTCTGATAGAGGGCCATGAGACTTAGACCTGAGTGCAAAAATGGAGGCTCTAGCCCCTTCCAGAGCTGAGATATCGAAACTCAAAAATTCGGCCCGAAAAAAAAACGACAGTGGTACCCCTTACGTTTTTTTTTTTTGGGCGAAAAATTAAGTTTCTCCAATCTTCCCAAATTCTGATAGAGGGCCATGAGACTTAGACCTGAGTGCAAAAATAGAGGCTCTAGCCCCTTCCAGAGCTGAGATATCGAAACTCAAAAATTCGGCCCGAAAAAAAAACGACAGTGGTACCCCTTACGTTTTTTTTTTTGGGTGAAAAATTAAGTTTCTCCAATCGTCCCAAATTCTGATAGAGGGCCATGAGACTTAGACCTGAGTGCACAAATGAAGGCTCTAGCCCCTTCCAGAGCTGAGATATCGAAACTCAAAAATTCGGCCCGAAAAAAAAACGACAGTGGTACCCCTTACGTTTTTTTTTTGGGCGAAAAATTAAGTTTCTCCAATCTTCCCAAATTCTGATAGAGGGCCATGAGACTTAGACCTGAGTGCAAAAATGGAGGCTCTAGCCCCTTCCAGAGCTGAGATATCGAAACTCAAAAATTCGGCCCGAAAAAAAAACGACAGTGGTACCCCTTACTTTTTTTTTTTTTTGGGCGAAAAATTAAGTTTCTCCAATCTTCCCAAATTCTGATAGAGGGCCATGAGACTTAGACCTGAGTGCAAAAATGGAGGCTCTAGCCCCTTCCAGAGCTGAGATATCGAAACTCAAAAATTCGGCCCGAAAAAAAAAACGACAGTGGTACCCCTTACGTTTTTTTTTTGGGCAAAAAATTAAGTTTCTCCAATCTTCCCAAATTCTGATAGAGGGCCATGAGACTTAGACCTGAGTGCAAAAATGGAGGCTCTAGCCCCTTCCAGAGCTGAGATATCGAAACTCAAAAATTCGGCCCGAAAAAAAAACGACAGTGGTACCCCTTACGTTTTTTTTTTTGGGCGAAAAATTAAGTTTCTCCAATCTTCCCAAATTCTGATAGAGGGCCATGAGACTTAGACCTGAGTGCACAAATGAAGGCTCTAGCCCCTTCCAGAGCTGAGATATCGAAACTCAAAAATTCGTCCCGAAAAAAAAACGACAGTGGTACCCGTTACGTTTTTTTTGGGCAAAAAATTAAGTTTCTCCAATCTTCCCAAATTCTGATAGAGGGCCATGAGACTTAGACCTGAGTGCAAAAATGGAGGCTCTAGCCCCTTCCAGAGCTGAGATATCGAAACTCAAAAATTCGGCCCGAAAAAAAAAAACGACAGTGGTACCCCTTACGTTTTTTTTTTGGGCGAAAAATTAAGTTTCTCCAATCTTCCCAAATTCTGATAGAGGGCCATGAGACTTAGACCTGAGTGCAAAAATGGAGGCTCTAGCCCCTTCCAGAGCTGAGATATCGAAACTCAAAAATTCGGCCCGAAAAAAAAACGACAGTGGTACCCCTTACTTTTTTTTTTTTTTGGGCGAAAAATTAAGTTTCTCCAATCTTCCCAAATTCTGATAGAGGGCCATGAGACTTAGACCTGAGTGCAAAAATGGAGGCTCTAGCCCCTTCCAGAGCTGAGATATCGAAACTCAAAAATTCGGCCCGAAAAAAAAACAACAGTGGTACCCCTTACGTTTTTTTTTGGGCAAAAAATTAAGTTTCTCCAATCTTCCCAAATTCTGATAGAGGGCAATGAGACTTAGACCTGAGTGCAAAAATGGAGGCTCTAGCCCCTTCCAGAGCTGAGATATCGAAACTCAAAAATTCGGCCCGAAAAAAAAACGACAGTGGTACCCCTTACTTTTTTTTTTTTTGGGCGAAAAATTAAGTTTCTCCAATCTTCCCAAATTCTGATAGAGGGCCATGAGACTTAGACCTGAGTGCAAAAATGGAGGCTCTAGCCCCTTCCAGAGCTGAGATATCGAAACTCAAAAATTCGGCCCGAAAAAAAAAACGACAGTGGTACCCCTTACGTTTTTTTTTTTGGGCGAAAAATTAAGTTTCTCCAATCTTCCCAAATTCTGATAGAGGGCCATGAGACTTAGACCTGAGTGCAAAAATGGAGGCTCTAGCCCCTTCCAGAGCTGAGATATCGAAACTCAATAATTCGGCCCGAAAAAAAAAACGACAGTGGTACCCCTTACGTTTTTTTTTTGGGCGAAAAATTAAGTTTCTCCAATCTTCCCAAATTCTGATAGAGGGCCATGAGACTTAGACCTGAGTGCAAAAATGGAGGCTCTAGCCCCTTCCAGAGCTTAGATATCGAAACTCAAAAATTCGGCCCGAAAAAAAAACGACAGTGGTACCCCTTACGTTTTTTTTTTTGGGCGAAAAATTAAGTTTCTCCAATCTTCCCAAATTCTGATAGAGGGCCATGAGACTTAGACCTGAGTGCAAAAATGGAGGCTCTAGCCCCTTCCAGAGCTGAGATATCGAAACTCAAAAATTCGGCCCGAAAAAAAAAACGACAGTGGTACCCCTTACGTTTTTTTTTTGGGCGAAAAATTAAGTTTCTCCAATCTTCCCAAATTCTGATAGAGGGCCATGAGACTTAGACCTGAGTGCAAAAATGGAGGCTCTAGCCCCTTCCAGAGCTGAGATATCGAAACTCAAAAATTCGGCCCGAAAAAAACGACAGTGGTACCCCTTACGTTTTTTTTTTGGGCGAAAAATTAAGTTTCTCCAATCTTCCCAAATTCTGATAGAAGGCCATGAGACTTAGACCTGAGAGCAAAAATGGAGGCTCTAGCCCCTTCCAGAGCTGAGATATCGAAACTCAAAAATTCGTCCCGAAAAAAAAACGACAGTGGTACCCCTTACGTTTTTTTTTTTGGGCGAAAAATTAAGTTTCTCCAATCTTCCCAAATTCTGATAGAGGGCCATGAGACTTAGACCTGAGTGTAAAAATGGAGGCTCTAGCCCCTTCCAGAGCTGAGATATCGAAACTCAAAAATTCGGCCCGGAAAAAAAACCACAGTGGTACCCCTTACGTTTTTTTTGGGGGGCGAAAAATTAAGTTTCTCCAATCTTCCCAAATTCTGATAGAGGGCCATGAGACTTAGACCTGAGTTAAAAAATGGAGGCTCTAGCCCCTTCCAGAGCTGAGATATCGAAATTCAAAAATTCGGCCCGAAAAAAAACGACAGTGGTACCCCTTACGTTTTTTTTTTTGGGCGAAAAATTAAGTTTCTCCAATCTTCTCAAATTCTGATAGAGGGCCATGAGACTTAGACCTGAGTGCAAAAATGGAGGCTCTAGCCCCTTCCAGAGCTGAGATATCGAAACTCAAAAATTCGGCCCGAAAAAAAAAGACAGTGGTACCCCTTACGTTTTTTTTTTGGGGCGAAAAATTAAGTTTCTCCAATCTCCCCAAATTCTGATAGAGGGCCATGAGACTTAGACCTGAGTGCAAAAATGGAGGCTCTAGCCCCTTCCAGAGCTGAGATATCGAAACTCAAAAATTCGGCCCGAAAAAAAAACGACAGTGGTACCCCTTACGTTTTTTTTTTTTGGGCGAAAAATTAAGTTTCTCCAATCTTCCCAAATTCTGATAGAGGGCCATGAGACTTAGACCTGAGTGCAAAAATGGAGGCTCTAGCCCCTTCCAGAGCTGAGATATCGAAACTCAAAAATTCGGCCCGAAAAAAAAAACGACAGTGGTACCCCTTACGTTTTTTTTTTGGGCAAAAAATTAAGTTTCTCCAATCTTCCCAAATTCTGATAGAGGGCCATGAGACTTAGACCTGAGTGCAAAAATGGAGGCTCTAGCCCCTTCCAGAGCTGAGATATCGAAACTCAAAAATTCGGCCCGAAAAAAAAACGACAGTGGTACCCCTTACGTTTTTTTTTTTGGGCGAAAAATTAAGTTTCTCCAATCTTCCCAAATTCTGATAGAGGGCCATGAGACTTAGACCTGAGTGCACAAATGAAGGCTCTAGCCCCTTCCAGAGCTGAGATATCGAAACTCAAAAATTCGTCCCGAAAAAAAAACGACAGTGGTACCCCTTACGTTTTTTTTGGGCAAAAAATTAAGTTTCTCCAATCTTCCCAAATTCTGATAGAGGGCCATGAGACTTAGACCTGAGTGCAAAAATGGAGGCTCTAGCCCCTTCCAGAGCTGAGATATCGAAACTCAAAAATTCGGCCCGAAAAAAAAACGACAGTGGTACCCCTTACGTTTTTTTTTTTGGGCGAAAAATTAAGTTTCTCCAATCTTCCCAAATTCTGATAGAGGGCCATGAGACTTAGACCTGAGTGCAAAAATGGAGGCTCTAGCCCCTTCCAGAGCTGAGATATCGAAACTCAAAAATTCGGCCCGAAAAAAAAACGACAGTGGTACCCCTTACGTTTTTTTTTGGGCGAAAAATTAAGTTTCTCCAATCTTCCCAAATTCTGATAGAGGGCCATGAGACTTAGACCTGAGAGCAAAAATGGAGGCTCTAGCCCCTTCCAGAGCTGAGATATCGAAACTCAAAAATTCGTCCCGAAAAAAAAACGACAGTGGTACCCCTTACGTTTTTTTTTTTGGGCGAAAAATTAAGTTTCTCCAATCTTCCCAAATTCTGATAGAGGGCCATGAGACTTAGACCTGAGTGTAAAAATGGAGGCTCTAGCCCCTTCCAGAGCTGAGATATCGAAATTCAAAAATTCGGCCCGGAAAAAAAACCACAGTGGTACCCCTTACGTTTTTTTTTTTGGGCGAAAAATTAAGTTTCTCCAATCTTCTCAAATTCTGATAGAGGGCCATGAGACTTAGACCTGAGTGCAAAAATGGAGGCTCTAGCCCCTTCCAGAGCTGAGATATCGAAACTCAAAAATTCGGCCCGAAAAAAAAAGACAGTGGTACCCCTTACGTTTTTTTTTTGGGGCGAAAAATTAAGTTTCTCCAATCTCCCCAAATTCTGATAGAGGGCCATGAGACTTAGACCTGAGTGCAAAAATGGAGGCTCTAGCCCCTTCCAGAGCTGAGATATCGAAACTCAAAAATTCGGCCCGAAAAAAAAACGACAGTGGTACCCCTTACGTTTTTTTTTTTTGGGCGAAAAATTAAGTTTCTCCAATCTTCCCAAATTCTGATAGAGGGCCATGAGACTTAGACCTGAGTGCAAAAATAGAGGCTCTAGCCCCTTCCAGAGCTGAGATATCGAAACTCAAAAATTCGGCCCGAAAAAAAAACGACAGTGGTACCCCTTACGTTTTTTTTTTTTGGGTGAAAAATTAAGTTTCTCCAATCGTCCCAAATTCTGATAGAGGGCCATGAGACTTAGACCTGAGTGCACAAATGAAGGCTCTAGCCCCTTCCAGAGCTGAGATATCGAAACTCAAAAATTCGGCCCGAAAAAAAAACGACAGTGGTACCCCTTACGTTTTTGTTTTGGGCGAAAAATTAAGTTTCTCCAATCTTCCCAAATTCTGATAGAGGGCCATGAGACTTAGACCTGAGTGCAAAAATGGAGGCTCTAGCCCCTTCCAGAGCTGAGATATCGAAACTCAAAAATTCGGCCCGAAAAAAAAACGACAGTGGTACCCCTTACTTTTTTTTTTTTTTGGGCGAAAAATTAAGTTTCTCCAATCTTCCCAAATTCTGATAGAGGGCCATGAGACTTAGACCTGAGTGCAAAAATGGAGGCTCTAGCCCCTTCCAGAGCTGAGATATCGAAACTCAAAAATTCGGCCCGAAAAAAAAAACGACAGTGGTACCCCTTACGTTTTTTTTTTGGGCAAAAAATTAAGTTTCTCCAATCTTCCCAAATTCTGATAGAGGGCCATGAGACTTAGACCTGAGTGCAAAAATGGAGGCTCTAGCCCCTTCCAGAGCTGAGATATCGAAACTCAAAAATTCGGCCCGAAAAAAAAACGACAGTGGTACCCCTTACGTTTTTTTTTTTGGGCGAAAAATTAAGTTTCTCCAATCTTCCCAAATTCTGATAGAGGGCCATGAGACTTAGACCTGAGTGCACAAATGAAGGCTCTAGCCCCTTCCAGAGCTGAGATATCGAAACTCAAAAATTCGTCCCGAAAAAAAAACGACAGTGGTACCCCTTACGTTTTTTTTGGGCAAAAAATTAAGTTTCTCCAATCTTCCCAAATTCTGATAGAGGGCCATGAGACTTAGACCTGAGTGCAAAAATGGAGGCTCTAGCCCCTTCCAGAGCTGAGATATCGAAACTCAAAAATTCGGCCCGAAAAAAAAACGACAGTGGTACCCCTTACGTTTTTTTTTTTGGGCGAAAAATTAAGTTTCTCCAATCTTCCCAAATTCTGATAGAGGGCCATGAGACTTAGACCTGAGTGCAAAAATGGAGGCTCTAGCCCCTTCCAGAGCTGAGATATCGAAACTCAAAAATTCGGCCCGAAAAAAAAACGACAGTGGTACCCCTTACGTTTTTTTTTGGGCGAAAAATTAAGTTTCTCCAATCTTCCCAAATTCTGATAGAGGGCCATGAGACTTAGACCTGAGTGCAAAAATGGAGGCTCTAGCCCCTTCCAGAGCTGAGATATCGAAACTCAAAAATTCGGCCCGAAAAAAAAAACGACAGTGGTACCCCTTACGTTTTTTTTTGGGGGCGAAAAATTAAGTTTCTCCAATCTCCCCAAATTCTGATAGAGGGCCATGAGACTTAGACCTGAGTGCAAAAATGGAGGCTCTAGCCCCTTCCAGAGCTGAGATATCGAAACTCAAAAATTCGGCCCGAAAAAAAAAACGACAGTGGTACCCCTTACGTTTTTTTTTTTGGGCGAAAAATTAAGTTTCTCCAATCTTCCCAAATTCTGATAGAGGGCCATGAGACTTAGACCTGAGTGCAAAAATGGAGGCTCTAGCCCCTTCCAGAGCTGAGATATCGAAACTCAAAAATTCGGCCCGAAAAAAAAACGACAGTGGTACCCCTTACTTTTTTTTTTTTTTGGGCGAAAAATTAAGTTTCTCCAATCTTCCCAAATTCTGATAGAGGGCCATGAGACTTAGACCTGAGTGCAAAAATGGAGGCTCTAGCCCCTTCCAGAGCTGAGATATCGAAACTCAAAAATTCGGCCCGAAAAAAAAACGACAGTGGTACCCCTTACGTTTTTTTTTTGGGCAAAAAATTAAGTTTCTCCAATCTTCCCAAATTCTGATAGAGGGCCATGAGACTTAGACCTGAGTGCAAAAATGGAGGCTATTCCAGAGCTGAGATATCGAAACTCAAAAATTCGGCCCGAAAAAAAAACGACAGTGGTACCCCTTACTTTTTTTTTTTTTTTTGGGCGAAAAATTAAGTTTCTCCAATCTTCCCAAATTCTGATAGAGGGCCATGAGACTTAGACCTGAGTGCAAAAATGGAGGCTCTAGCCCCTTCCAGAGCTGAGATATCGAAACTCAAAAATTCGGCCCGAAAAAAAAAACGACAGTGGTACCCCTTACGTTTTTTTTTTTGGGCGAAAAATTAAGTTTCTCCAATCTTCCCAAATTCTGATAGAGGGCCATGAGACTTAGACCTGAGTGCAAAAATGGAGGCTCTAGCCCCTTCCAGAGCTGAGATATCGAAACTCAATAATTCGGCCCGAAAAAAAAAACGACAGTGGTACCCCTTACGTTTTTTTTTTTTGGGCGAAAAATTAAGTTTCTCCAATCTTCCCAAATTCTGATAGAGGGCCATGAGACTTAGACCTGAGTGCAAAAATGGAGGCTCTAGCCCCTTCCAGAGCTTAGATATCGAAACTCAAAAATTCGGCCCGAAAAAAAAACGACAGTGGTACCCCTTACGTTTTTTTTTTTGGGCGAAAAATTAAGTTTCTCCAATCTTCCCAAATTCTGATAGAGGGCCATGAGACTTAGACCTGAGTGCAAAAATGGAGGCTCTAGCCCCTTCCAGAGCTGAGATATCGAAACTCAAAAATTCGGCCCGAAAAAAAAAACGACAGTGGTACCCCTTACGTTTTTTTTTGGGCGAAAAATTAAGTTTCTCCAATCTTCCCAAATTCTGATAGAGGGCCATGAGACTTAGACCTGAGTGCAAAAATGGAGGCTCTAGCCCCTTCCAGAGCTGAGATATCGAAACTCAAAAATTCGGCCCGAAAAAAACGACAGTGGTACCCCTTACGTTTTTTTTTTGGGCGAAAAATTAAGTTTCTCCAATCTTCCCAAATTCTGATAGAGGGCCATGAGACTTAGACCTGAGAGCAAAAATGGAGGCTCTAGCCCCTTCCAGAGCTGAGATATCGAAACTCAAAAATTCGTCCCGAAAAAAAAACGACAGTGGTACCCCTTACGTTTTTTTTTTTGGGCGAAAAATTAAGTTTCTCCAATCTTCCCAAATTCTGATAGAGGGCCATGAGACTTAGACCTGAGTGTAAAAATGGAGGCTCTAGCCCCTTCCAGAGCTGAGATATCGAAACTCAAAAATTCGGCCCGGAAAAAAAACCACAGTGGTACCCCTTACGTTTTTTTTGGGGGGCGAAAAATTAAGTTTCTCCAATCTTCCCAAATTCTGATAGAGGGCCATGAGACTTAGACCTGAGTTAAAAAATGGAGGCTCTAGCCCCTTCCAGAGCTGAGATATCGAAATTCAAAAATTCGGCCCGAAAAAAAACGACAGTGGTACCCCTTACGTTTTTTTTTTGGGCGAAAAATTAAGTTTCTCCAATCTTCTCAAATTCTGATAGAGGGCCATGAGACTTAGACCTGAGTGCAAAAATGGAGGCTCTAGCCCCTTCCAGAGCTGAGATATCGAAACTCAAAAATTCGGCCCGAAAAAACAACAACTGTGGTACCACTTACGTTTGTGTTTTTTGGGCGAAAAATTAAGTTTCTCCAATCTTCCCAAATTCTGATAGAGGGCCATGAGACTTAGACCTGAGTGCAAAAATGGAGGCTATAGCCCCTTCCAGAGCTGAGATATCGAAACTCAAAAATTCGGCCCGAAAAAAAAAACGACAGTGGTACCCTTTACGTTTTTTTTTTTGGGCGAAAAATTAAGTTTCTCCAATCTTCCCAAATTCTGATAGAGGGCCATGAGACTTAGACCTGAGTGCAAAAATGGAGGCTCTAGCCCCTTCCAGAGCTGAGATATCGAAACTCAAAAATTCGGCCCGAAAAAAAAACGACAGTGGTACCCCTTACTTTTTTTTTTTTTTGGGCGAAAAATTAAGTTTCTCCAATCTTCCCAAATTCTGATAGAGGGCCATGAGACTTAGACCTGAGTGCAAAAATGGAGGCTATAGCCCCTTCCAGAGCTGAGATATCGAAACTCAAAAATTCGGCCCGAAAAAAAAAACGACAGTGGTACCCTTTACGTTTTTTTTTTTGGGCGAAAAATTAAGTTTCTCCAATCTTCCCAAATTCTGATAGAGGGCCATGAGACTTAGACCTGAGTGCAAAAATGGAGGCTCTAGCCCCTTCCAGAGCTGAGATATCGAAACTCAAAAATTCGGCCCGAAAAAAAAACGACAGTGGTACCCCTTACTTTTTTTTTTTTTTGGGCGAAAAATTAAGTTTCTCCAATCTTCCCAAATTCTGATAGAGGGCCATGAGACTTAGACCTGAGTGTAAAAATGGAGGCTCTAGCCCCTTCCAGAGCTGAGATATCGAAACTCAAAAATTCGGCCCGGAAAAAAAACCACAGTGGTACCCCTTACGTTTTTTTTGGGGGGCGAAAAATTAAGTTTCTCCAATCTTCCCAAATTCTGATAGAGGGCCATGAGACTTAGACCTGAGTTAAAAAATGGAGGCTCTAGCCCCTTCCAGAGCTGAGATATCGAAACTCAAAAATTCGGCCCGAAAAAAAACGACAGTGGTACCCCTTACGTTTTTTTTTTGGGCGAAAAATTAAGTTTCTCCAATCTTCTCAAATTCTGATAGAGGGCCATGAGACTTAGACCTGAGTGCAAAAATGGAGGCTCTAGCCCCTTCCAGAGCTGAGATATCGAAACTCAAAAATTCGGCCCGAAAAAAAAAACGACAGTGGTACCCCTTACGGTTTTTTTTTTTGGGCGAAAAATTAAGTTTCTCCAATCTTCCCAAATTCTGATAGAGGGCCATGAGACTTAGACCTGAGTGCAAAAATGGAGGCTCTAGCCCCTTCCAGAGCTGAGATATCGAAACTCAAAAATTCGGCCCGGAAAAAAAACGACAGTGGTACCCCTTACGTTTTTTTTTGGGGCGAAAAATTAAGTTTCTCCAATCTTCCCAAATTCTGATAGAGGGCCATGAGACTTAGACCTGAGTGCAAAAATGGAGGCTCTAGCCCCTTCCAGAGCTGAGATATCGAAACTCAAAAATTCGGCCCGAAAAAAACGACAGTGGTACCCCTTACGTTTTTTTTTTTGGGCGAAAAATTAAGTTTCTCCAATCTTCCCAAATTCTGATAGAGGGCCATGAGACTTAGACCTGAGTGCAAAAATGGAGGCTCTAGCCCCTTCCAGAGCTGAGATATCGAAACTCAAAAATTCGTCCCGAAAAAAAAACGACAGTGGTACCCCTTACGTTTTTTTTTTGGGCGAAAAATTAAGTTTCTCCAATCTTCCCAAATTCTGATAGAGGGCCATGAGACTTAGACCTGAGTGTAAAAATGGAGGCTCTAGCCCCTTCCAGAGCTGAGATATCGAAACTCAAAAATTCGGCCCGGAAAAAAAAACCACAGTGGTACCCCTTACGTTTTTTTTGGGGGGCAAAAAATTAAGTTTCTCCAATCTTCCCAAATTCTGATAGAGGGCCATGAGACTTAGACCTGAGTTAAAAAATGGAGGCTCTAGCCCCTTCCAGAGCTGAGATATCGAAATTCAAAAATTCAGCCCGAAAAAAAACGACAGTGGTACCCCTTACGTTTTTTTTTTGGGCGAAAAATTAAGTTTCTCCAATCTTCCCAAATTCTGATAGAGGGCCATGAGACTTAGACCTGAGTGCAAAAATGGAGGCTATAGCCCCTTCCAGAGCTGAGATATCGAAACTCAAAAATTCGGCCCGAAAAAAAAAACGACAGTGGTACCCTTTACGTTTTTTTTTTTTTGGGCGAAAAATTAAGTTTCTCCAATCTTCCCAAATTCTGATAGAGGGCCATGAGACTTAGACCTGAGTGCAAAAATGGAGGCTCTAGCCCCTTCCAGAGCTGAGATATCGAAACTCAAAAATTCGGCCCGAAAAAAAACGACAGTGGTACCCCTTACGTTTTTTTTTTTGGGCGAAAAATTAAGTTTCTCCAATCTTCCCAAATTCTGATAGAGGGCCATGAGACTTAGACCTGATATAAAAATGGAGGCTCTAGCCCCTTCCAGAGCTGAGATATCGAAACTCAAAAATTCGGCCCGGAAAAAAAACCACAGTGGTACCCCTTACGTTTTTTTTGGGGGGCGAAAAATTAAGTTTCTCCAATCTTCCCAAATTCTGATAGAGGGCCATGAGACTTAGACCTGAGTTAAAAAATGGAGGCTCTAGCCCCTTCCAGAGCTAAGATATCGAAACTCAAAAATTCGGCCCGAAAAAAAACGACAGTGGTACCCCTTACGTTTTTTTTTTGGGTGAAAAATTAAGTTTCTCCAATCTTCCCAAATTCTGATAGAGGGCCATGAGACTTAGACCTGAGTGCAAAAATTGAGGCTCTAGCCCCTTCAAGAGCTGAGATATCGAAACTCAAAAATTCGGCCCGAAAAAAAACAACAGTGGTACCCCTTACGTTTTTGTTTTTTGGGCGAAAAATTAAGTTTCTCCAATCTTCCCAAATTCTGATAGAGGGCCATGAGACTTAGACCTGAGTGCAAAAATGGAGGCTATAGCCCCTTCCAGAGCTGAGATATCGAAACTCAAAAATTCGGCCCGAAAAAAAAACGACAGTGGTACCCCATACGTTTTTTTTTTTTGGGCGAAAAATTAAGTTTCTCCAATCTTCCCAAATTCTGATAGAGGGCCATGAGACTTAGACCTGAGTGCAAAAATGGAGGCTCTAGCCCCTTCCAGAGCTGAGATATCGAAACTCAAAAATTCGGCCCGAAAAAAAAAAAGCAGTGGTACCCCTTACTTTTTTTTTTTTTTTGGGCGAAAAATTAAGTTTCTCCAATCTTCCCAAATTCTGATAGAGGGCCATGAGACTTAGACCTGAGTGTAAAAATGGAGGCTCTAGCCCCTTCCAGAGCTGAGATATCGAAACTCAAAAATTCGGCCCGGAAAAAAAAAACACAGTGGTACCCCTTACGTTTTTTTTGGGGGGCGAAAAATTAGGTTTCTCCAATCTTCCCAAATTCTGATAGAGGGCCATGAGACTTAGACCTGAGTTAAAAAAATGGAGGCTCTAGCCCCTTCCAGAGCTGAGATATCGAAACTCAAAAATTCGGCCCGAAAAAAAACGACAGTGGTACCCCTTACGTTTTTTTTTTTGGGCGAAAAATTAAGTTTCTCCAATCTTCCCAAATTCTGATAGAGGGCCATGAGACTTAGACCTGAGTGCACAAATGAAGGCTCTAGCCCCTTCCAGAGCTGAGATATCGAAACTCAAAAATTCGGCCCGAAAAAAAAAAACGACAGTGGTACCCCTTACGTTTTTTTTTTTTGGGCGAAAAATTAAGTTTCTCCAATCTTCCCAAATTCTGATAGAGGGCCATGAGACTTAGACCTGAGTGCAAAAATGGAGGCTCTAGCCCCTTCCAGAGCTGAGATATCGAAACTCAAAAATTCGGCCCGAAAAAAAAACGACAGTGGTACCCCTTACTTTTTTTTTTTTTTTGGGCGAAAAATTAAGTTTCTCCAATCTTCCCAAATTCTGATAGAGGGCCATGAGACTTAGACCTGAGTGCAAAAATGGAGGCTCTAGCCCCTTCCAGAGCTGAGATATCGAAACTCAAAAATTCGGCCCGAAAAAAAAACGACAGTGGTACCCCTTACGTTTTTTTTTTGGGCAAAAAATTAAGTTTCTCCAATCTTCCCAAATTCTGATAGAGGGCCATGAGACTTAGACCTGAGTGCAAAAATGGAGGCTCTAGCCCCTTCCAGAGCTGAGATATCGAAACTCAAAAATTCGGCCCGAAAAAAAAACGACAGTGGTACCCCTTACGTTTTTTTTTTTGGGCGAAAAATTAAGTTTCTCCAATCTTCCCAAATTCTGATAGAGGGCCATGAGACTTAGACCTGAGTGCAAAAATGGAGGCTCTAGCCCCTTCCAGAGCTGAGATATCGAAACTCAAAAATTCGGCCCGAAAAAAAAACGACAGTGGTACCCCTTACGTTTTTTTTTTTGGGCGAAAAATTAAGTTTCTCCAATCTCCCCAAATTCTGATAGAGGGCCATGAGACTTAGACCTGAGTGCAAAAATAGAGGCTCTAGCCCCTTCCAGAGCTGAGATATCGAAACTCAAAAATTCGGCCCGAAAAAAAAACGACAGTGGTACCCCTTACGTTTTTTTTTTTGGGTGAAAAATTAAGTTTCTCCAATCTTCCCAAATTCTGATAGAGGGCCATGAGACTTAGACCTGAGTGCACAAATGAAGGCTCTAGCCCCTTCCAGAGCTGAGATATCGAAACTCAAAAATTCGGCCCGAAAAAAAAAACGACAGTGGTACCCCTTACGTTTTTTTTTTGGGCGAAAAATTAAGTTTCTCCAATCTTCCCAAATTCTGATAGAGGGCCATGAGACTTAGACCTGAGTGCAAAAATGGAGGCTCTAGCCCCTTCCAGAGCTGAGATATCGAAACTCAAAAATTCGGCCCGAAAAAAAAACGACAGTGGTACCCCTTACGTTTTTTTTTGGGCAAAAAATTAAGTTTCTCCAATCTTCCCAAATTCTGATAGAGGGCCATGAGACTTAGACCTGAGTGCAAAAATGGAGGCTCTAGCCCCTTCCAGAGCTGAGATATCGAAACTCAAAAATTCGGCCTGAAAAAAAAACAACAGTGGTACCCCTTACGTTTTTTTTTTTTGGGCGAAAAATTAAGTTTCTCCAATCTTCCCAAATTCTGATAGAGGGCCAAGAGACTTAGACCTGAGTGCAAAAATGGAGGCTCTAGCCCCTTCCAGAGCTGAGATATCGAAACTCAAAAATTCGGCCCGGAAAAAAAACGACAGTGGTACCCCTTACGTTTTTTTTTTGGGCGAAAAATTAAGTTTCTCCAATCTTCCCAAATTCTGATAGAGGGCCATGAGACTTAGACCTGAGTGCAAAAATGGAGGCTCTAGCCCCTTCCAGAGCTGAGATATCGAAACTCAAAAATTCGTCCCGAAAAAAAAACGACAGTGGTACCCCTTACGTTTTTTTTTTGGGCGAAAAATTAAGTTTCTCCAATCTTCCCAAATTCTGATAGAGGGCCATGAGACTTAGACCTGAGTGTAAAAATGGAGGCTCTAGCCCCTTCCAGAGCTGAGATATCGAAACTCAAAAATTCGGCCCGGAAAAAAAAACCACAGTGGTACCCCTTACGTTTTTTTTGGGGGGCGAAAAATTAAGTTTCTCCAATCTTCCCAAATTCTGATAGAGGGCCATGAGACTTAGACCTGAGTTAAAAAATGGAGGCTCTAGCCCCTTCCAGAGCTGAGATATCGAAATTCAAAAATTCAGCCCGAAAAAAAACGACAGTGGTACCCCTTACGTTTTTTTTTTGGGCGAAAAATTAAGTTTCTCCAATCTTCCCAAATTCTGATAGAGGGCCATGAGACTTAGACCTGAGTGCAAAAATGGAGGCTATAGCCCCTTCCAGAGCTGAGATATCGAAACTCAAAAATTCGGCCCGAAAAAAAAAACGACAGTGGTACCCTTTACGTTTTTTTTTTTTGGGCGAAAAATTAAGTTTCTCCAATCTTCCCAAATTCTGATAGAGGGCCATGAGACTTAGACCTGAGTGCAAAAATGGAGGCTCTAGCCCCTTCCAGAGCTGAGATATCGAAACTCAAAAATTCGGCCCGAAAAAAAACGACAGTGGTACCCCTTACGTTTTTTTTTTTTGGGCGAAAAATTAAGTTTCTCCAATCTTCCCAAATTCTGATAGAGGGCCATGAGACTTAGACCTGATATAAAAATGGAGGCTCTAGCCCCTTCCAGAGCTGAGATATCGAAACTCAAAAATTCGGCCCGGAAAAAAAACCACAGTGGTACCCCTTACGTTTTTTTTGGGGGGCGAAAAATTAAGTTTCTCCAATCTTCCCAAATTCTGATAGAGGGCCATGAGACTTAGACCTGAGTTAAAAAATGGAGGCTCTAGCCCCTTCCAGAGCTAAGATATCGAAACTCAAAAATTCGGCCCGAAAAAAAACGACAGTGGTACCCCTTACGTTTTTTTTTTGGGTGAAAAATTAAGTTTCTCCAATCTTCCCAAATTCTGATAGAGGGCCATGAGACTTAGACCTGAGTGCAAAAATGGAGGCTCTAGCCCCTTCAAGAGCTGAGATATCGAAACTCAAAAATTCGGCCCGAAAAAAAACAACAGTGGTACCCCTTACGTTTTTGTTTTTTGGGCGAAAAATTAAGTTTCTTCAATCTTCCCAAATTCTGATAGAGGGCCATGAGACTTAGACCTGAGTGCAAAAATGGAGGCTATAGCCCCTTCCAGAGCTGAGATATCGAAACTCAAAAATTCGGCCCGAAAAAAAAACGACAGTGGTACCCCATACGTTTTTTTTTTTTTGGGCGAAAAATTAAGTTTCTCCAATCTTCCCAAATTCTGATAGAGGGCCATGAGACTTAGACCTGAGTGCAAAAATGGAGGCTCTAGCCCCTTCCAGAGCTGAGATATCGAAACTCAAAAATTCGGCCCGAAAAAAAAAAAAGCAGTGGTACCCCTTACTTTTTTTTTTTTTTGGGCGAAAAATTAAGTTTCTCCAATCTTCCCAAATTCTGATAGAGGGCCATGAGACTTAGACCTGAGTGTAAAAATGGAGGCTCTAGCCCCTTCCAGAGCTGAGATATCGAAACTCAAAAATTCGGCCCGGAAAAAAAAAACACAGTGGTACCCCTTACGTTTTTTTTGGGGGGCGAAAAATTAGGTTTCTCCAATCTTCCCAAATTCTGATAGAGGGCCATGAGACTAAGACCTGAGTTAAAAAAATGGAGGCTCTAGCCCCTTCCAGAGCTGAGATATCGAAACTCAAAAATTCGGCCCGAAAAAAAACGACAGTGGTACCCCTTACGTTTTTTTTTTTGGGTGAAAAATTAAGTTTCTCCAATCTTCCCAAATTCTGATAGAGGGCCATGAGACTTAGACCTGAGTGCACAAATGAAGGCTCTAGCCCCTTCCAGAGCTGAGATATCGAAACTCAAAAATTCGGCCCGAAAAAAAAAAACGACAGTGGTACCCCTTACGTTTTTTTTTTTGGGCGAAAAATTAAGTTTCTCCAATCTTCCCAAATTCTGATAGAGGGCCATGAGACTTAGACCTGAGTGCAAAAATGGAGGCTCTAGCCCCTTCCAGAGCTGAGATATCGAAACTCAAAAATTCGGCCCGAAAAAAAAACGACAGTGGTACCCCTTACTTTTTTTTTTTTTTGGGCGAAAAATTAAGTTTCTCCAATCTTCCCAAATTCTGATAGAGGGCCATGACACTTAGACCTGAGTGCAAAAATGGAGGCTCTAGCCCCTTCCAGAGCTGAGATATCGAAACTCAAAAATTCGGCCCGAAAAAAAAACGACAGTGGTACCCCTTACGTTTTTTTTTTGGGCAAAAAATTAAGTTTCTCCAATCTTCCCAAATTCTGATAGAGGGCCATGAGACTTAGACCTGAGTGCAAAAATGGAGGCTCTAGCCCCTTCCAGAGCTGAGATATCGAAACTCAAAAATTCGGCCCGAAAAAAAAACGACAGTGGTACCCCTTACGTTTTTTTTTTTGGGCGAAAAATTAAGTTTCTCCAATCTTCCCAAATTCTGATAGAGGGCCATGAGACTTAGACCTGAGTGCAAAAATGGAGGCTCTAGCCCCTTCCAGAGCTGAGATATCGAAACTCAAAAATTCGGCCCGAAAAAAAAACGACAGTGGTACCCCTTACGTTTTTTTTTTTTGGGCGAAAAATTAAGTTTCTCCAATCTTCCCAAATTCTGATAGAGGGCCATGAGACTTAGACCTGAGTGCAAAAATAGAGGCTCTAGCCCCTTCCAGAGCTGAGATATCGAAACTCAAAAATTCGGCCCGAAAAAAAAACGACAGTGGTACCCCTTACGTTTTTTTTTTTGGGTGAAAAATTAAGTTTCTCCAATCTTCCCAAATTCTGATAGAGGGCCATGAGACTTAGACCTGAGTGCACAAATGAAGGCTCTAGCCCCTTCCAGAGCTGAGATATCGAAACTCAAAAATTCGGCCCGAAAAAAAAAACGACAGTGGTACCCCTTACGTTTTTTTTTTGGGCGAAAAATTAAGTTTCTCCAATCTTCCCAAATTCTGATAGAGGGCCATGAGACTTAGACCTGAGTGCAAAAATGGAGGCTCTAGCCCCTTCCAGAGCTGAGATATCGAAACTCAAAAATTCGGCCCGAAAAAAAAACGACAGTGGTACCCCTTACGTTTTTTTTTGGGCAAAAAATTAAGTTTCTCCAATCTTCCCAAATTCTGATAGAGGGCCATGAGACTTAGACCTGAGTGCAAAAATGGAGGCTCTAGCCCCTTCCAGAGCTGAGATATCGAAACTCAAAAATTCGGCCTGAAAAAAAAACAACAGTGGTACCCCTTACGTTTTTTTTTTTGGGCGAAAAATTAAGTTTCTCCAATCTTCCCAAATTCTGATAGAGGGCTATGAGACTTAGACCTGAGTGCAAAAATGGAGGCTCTAGCCCCTTCCAGAGCTGAGATATCGAAACTCAAAAATTCAACCCGAAAAAAAAAACGACAGTGGTACCCCTTACGTTTTTTTTTTGGGCGAAAAATTAAGTTTCTCCAATCTTCCCAAATTCTGATAGAGGGCCATGAGACTTAGACCTGAGTGCAAAAATGGAGGCTCTAGCCCCTTCCAGAGCTGAGATATCGAAACTCAATAATTCGGCCCGAAAAAAAAACCGACAGTGGTACCCCTTACGTTTTTTTTTTTGGGCGAAAAATTAAGTTTCTCCAATCTTCCCAAATTCTGATAGAGGGCCATGAGACTTAGACCTGAGTGCAAAAATGGAGGCTCTAGCCCCTTCCAGAGCTTAGATATCGAAACTCAAAAATTCGGCCCGAAAAAAAAACAACAGTGGTACCCCTTACGTTTTTTTTTTTGGGCGAAAAATTAAGTTTCTCCAATATTCCCAAATTCTGATAGAGGGCCATGAGACTTAGACCTGAGTGCAAAAATGGAGGCTCTAGCCCCTTCCAGAGCTGAGATATCGAAACTCAAAAATTCGGCCCGAAAAAAAAAACGACAGTGGTACCCCTTACGTTTTTTTTTTTTGGGCGAAAAATTAAGTTTCTCCAATCTTCCCAAATTCTGATAGAGGGCCAAGAGACTTAGACCTGAGTGCAAAAATGGAGGCTCTAGCCCCTTCCAGAGCTGAGATATCGAAACTCAAAAATTCGGCCCGGAAAAAAAACGACAGTGGTACCCCTTACGTTTTTTTTTTGGGCGAAAAATTAAGTTTCTCCAATCTTCCCAAATTCTGATAGAGGGCCATGAGACTTAGACCTGAGTGCAAAAATGGAGGCTCTAGCCCCTTCCAGAGCTGAGATATCGAAACTCAAAAATTCGGCCCGAAAAAAACGACAGTGGTACCCCTTACGTTTTTTTTTTTGGGCGAAAAATTAAGTTTCTCCAATCTTCCCAAATTCTGATAGAGGGCCATGAGACTTAGACCTGAGTGCAAAAATGGAGGCTCTAGCCCCTTCCAGAGCTGAGATATCGAAACTCAAAAATTCGTCCCGAAAAAAAAAACGACAGTGGTACCCCTTACGTTTTTTTTTTGGGCGAAAAATTAAGTTTCTCCAATCTTCCCAAATTCTGATAGAGGGCCATGAGACTTAGACCTGAGTGTAAAAATGGAGGCTCTAGCCCCTTCCAGAGCTGAGATATCGAAACTCAAAAATTCGGCCCGGAAAAAAAACCACAGTTGTACCCCTTACGTTTTTTTTGGGGGGCGAAAAATTAAGTTTCTCCAATCTTCCCAAATTCTGATAGAGGGCCATGAGACTTAGACCTGAGTTAAAAAATGGAGGCTCTAGCCCCTTCCAGAGCTGAGATATCGAAATTCAAAAATTCGGCCCGAAAAAAAACGACAGTGGTACCCCTTACGTTTTTGTTTTTTGGGCGAAAAATTAAGTTTCTCCAATCTTCCCAAATTCTGATAGAGGGCCATGAGACTTAGACCTGAGTGCAAAAATGGAGGCTATAGCCCCTTCCAGAGCTGAGATATCGAAACTCAAAAATTCGGCCCGAAAAAAAAACGACAGTGGTACCCTTTACGTTTTTTTTTTTTGGGCGAAAAATTAAGTTTCTCCAATCTTCCCAAATTCTGATAGAGGGCCATGAGACTTAGACCTGAGTGCAAAAATGGAGGCTATAGCCCCTTCCAGAGCTGAGATATCGAAACTCAAAAATTCGGCCCGAAAAAAAAACGACAGTGGTACCCCTTACTTTTTTTTTTTTTTGGGCGAAAAATTAAGTTTCTCCAATCTTCCCAAATTCTGATAGAGGGCCATGAGACTTAGACCTGAGTGTAAAAATGGAGGCTCTAGCCCCTTCCAGAGCTGAGATATCGAAACTCAAAAATTCGGCCCGGAAAAAAAACCACAGTGGTACCCCTTACGTTTTTTTTGGGGGGCGAAAAATTAAGTTTCTCCAATCTTCCCAAATTCTGATAGAGGGCCATGAGACTTAGACCTGAGTTAAAAAATGGAGGCTCTAGCCCCTTCCAGAGCTGAGATATCGAAACTCAAAAATTCGGCCCGAAAAAAAACGACAGTGGTACCCCTTACGTTTTTTTTTTGGGCGAAAAGTTAAGTTTCTCCAATCTTCCCAAATTCTGATAGAGGGCCATGAGACTTAGACCTGAGTGCAAAAATGGAGGCTCTAGCCCCTTCCAGAGCTGAGATATCGAAACTCAAAAATTCGGCCCGAAAAAAACGACAGTGGTACCCCTTACGTTTTTTTTTTGAGCGAAAAATTAAGTTTCTCCAATCTTCCCAAATTCTGATAGAGGGCCATGAGACTTAGACCTGAGAGCAAAAATGGAGGCTCTAGCCCCTTCCAGAGCTGAGATATCGAAACTCAAAAATTCGTCCCGAAAAAAAAACGACAGTGGTACCCCTTACGTTTTTTTTTTTGGGCGAAAAATTAAGTTTCTCCAATCTTCCCAAATTCTGATAGAGGGCCATGAGACTTAGACCTGAGTGTAAAAATGGAGGCTCTAGCCCCTTCCAGAGCTGAGATATCGAAACTCAAAAATTCGGCCCGGAAAAAAAACCACAGTGGTACCCCTTACGTTTTTTTTGGGGGGCGAAAAATTAAGTTTCTCCAATCTTCCCAAATTCTGATAGAGGGCCATGAGACTTAGACCTGAGTTAAAAAATGGAGGCTCTAGCCCCTTCCAGAGCTGAGATATCGAAATTCAAAAATTCGGCCCGAAAAAAAACGACAGTGGTACCCCTTACGTTTTTTTTTTGGGCGAAAAATTAAGTTTCTCCAATCTTCTCAAATTCTGATAGAGGGCCATGAGACTTAGACCTGAGTGCAAAAATGGAGGCTCTAGCCCTTCCAGAGCTGAGATATCGAAACTCAAAAATTCGGCCCGAAAAAACAACAACTGTGGTACCACTTACGTTTGTGTTTTTTGGGCGAAAAATTAAGTTTCTCCAATCTTCCCAAATTCTGATAGAGGGCCATGAGACTTAGACCTGAGTGCAAAAATGGAGGCTATAGCCCCTTCCAGAGCTGAGATATCGAAACTCAAAAATTCGGCCCGAAAAAAAAAACGACAGTGGTACCCTTTACGTTTTTTTTTTTGGGCGAAAAATTAAGTTTCTCCAATCTTCCCAAATTCTGATAGAGGGCCATGAGACTTAGACCTGAGTGCAAAAATGGAGGCTCTAGCCCCTTCCAGAGCTGAGATATCGAAACTCAAAAATTCGGCCCGAAAAAAAAACGACAGTGGTACCCCTTACTTTTTTTTTTTTTTGGGCGAAAAATTAAGTTTCTCCAATCTTCCCAAATTCTGATAGAGGGCCATGAGACTTAGACCTGAGTGCAAAAATGGAGGCTATAGCCCCTTCCAGAGCTGAGATATCGAAACTCAAAAATTCGGCCCGAAAAAAAAAACGACAGTGGTACCCTTTACGTTTTTTTTTTTGGGCGAAATATTAAGTTTCTCCAATCTTCCCAAATTCTGATAGAGGGCCATGAGACTTAGACCTGAGTGCAAAAATGGAGGCTCTAGCCCCTTCCAGAGCTGAGATATCGAAACTCAAAAATTCGGCCCGAAAAAAAAACGACAGTGGTACCCCTTACTTTTTTTTTTTTTTTCGGGCGAAAAATTAAGTTTCTCCAATCTTCCCAAATTCTGATAGAGGGCCATGAGACTTAGACCTGAGTGTAAAAATGGAGGCTCTAGCCCCTTCCAGAGCTGAGATATCGAAACTCAAAAATTCGGCCCGGAAAAAAAACCACAGTGGTACCCCTTTCGTTTTTTTTGGGGGGCGAAAAATTAAGTTTCTCCAATCTTCCCAAATTCTGATAGAGGGCCATGAGACTTAGACCTGAGTTAAAAAATGGAGGCTCTAGCCCCTTCCAGAGCTGAGATATCGAAACTCAAAAATTCGGCCCGAAAAAAAACGACAGTGGTACCCCTTACGTTTTTTTTTTGGGCGAAAAATTAAGTTTCTCCAATCTTCTCAAATTCTGATAGAGGGCCATGAGACTTAGACCTGAGTGCAAAAATGGAGGCTCTAGCCCCTTCCAGAGCTGAGATATCGAAACTCAAAAATTCGGCCCGAAAAAAAAAACGACAGTGGTACCCCTTACGTTTTTTTTTTTTGGGCGAAAAATTAAGTTTCTCCAATCTTCCCAAATTCTGATAGAGGGCCATGAGACTTAGACCTGAGTGCAAAAATGGAGGCTCTAGCCCCTTCCAGAGCTGAGATATCGAAACTCAAAAATTCGGCCCGGAAAAAAAACGACAGTGGTACCCCTTACGTTTTTTTTTTGGGCGAAAAATTAAGTTTCTCCAATCTTCCCAAATTCTGATAGAGGGCAATGAGACTTAGACCTGAGTGCAAAAATGGAGGCTCTAGCCCCTTCCAGAGCTGAGATATCGAAACTCAAAAATTCGGCCCGAAAAAAACGACAGTGGTACCCCTTACGTTTTTTTTTTTGGGCGAAAAATTAAGTTTCTCCAATCTTCCCAAATTCTGATAGAGGGCCATGAGACTTAGACCTGAGTGCAAAAATGGAGGCTCTAGCCCCTTCCAGAGCTGAGATATCGAAACTCAAAAATTCGTCCCGAAAAAAAAAACGACAGTGGTACCCCTTACGTTTTTTTTTTGGGCGAAAAATTAAGTTTCTCCAATCTTCCCAAATTCTGATAGAGGGCCATGAGACTTAGACCTGAGTGCAAAAATGGAGGCTCTAGCCCCTTCCAGAGCTGAGATATCGAAACTCAAAAATTCGGCCCGAAAAAAAAACGACAGTGGTACCCCTTACGTTTTTTTTTTTGGGCGAAAAATTAAGTTTCTCCAATCTTCCCAAATTCTGATAGAGGGCCATGAGACTTAGACCTGAGTGTAAAAATGGAGGCTCTAGCCCCTTCCAGAGCTGAGATATCGAAACTCAAAAATTCGGCCCGGAAAAAAAACCACAGTGGTACCCCTTACGTTTTTTTTTGGGGGGCGAAAAATTAAGTTTCTCCAATCTTCCCAAATTCTGATAGAGGGCCATGAGACTTAGACCTGAGTTAAAAAATGGAGGCTCTAGCCCCTTCCAGAGCTGAGATATCGAAATTCAAAAATTCGGCCCGAAAAAAAACGACAGTGGTACCCCTTACGTTTTTTTTTTTGGGCGAAAAATTAAGTTTCTCCAATCTTCTCAAATTCTGATAGAGGGCCATGAGACTTAGACCTGAGTGCAAAAATGGAGGCTCTAGCCCCTTCCAGAGCTGAGATATCGAAACTCAAAAATTCGGCCCGAAAAAACAACAACTGTGGTACCACTTACGTTTGTGTTTTTTGGGCGAAAAATTAAGTTTCTCCAATCTTCCCAAATTCTGATAGAGGGCCATGAGACTTAGACCTGAGTGCAAAAATGGAGGCTATAGCCCCTTCCAGAGCTGAGATATCGAAACTCAAAATTTCGGCCCGAAAAAAAAAACGACAGTGGTACCCTTTACGTTTTTTTTTTTGGGCGAAAAATTAAGTTTCTCCAATCTTCCCAAATTCTGATAGAGGGCCATGAGACTTAGACCTGAGTGCAAAAATGGAGGCTCTAGCCCCTTCCAGAGCTGAGATATCGAAACTCAAAAATTCGGCCCGAAAAAAAAACGACAGTGGTACCCCTTACTTTTTTTTTTTTTGGGCGAAAAATTAAGTTTCTCCAATCTTCCCAAATTCTGATAGAGGGCCATGAGACTTAGACCTGAGTGCAAAAATGGAGGCTATAGCCCCTTCCAGAGCTGAGATATCGAAACTCAAAAATTCGGCCCGAAAAAAAAAACGACAGTGGTACCCTTTACGTTTTTTTTTTTGGGCGAAAAATTAAGTTTCTCCAATCTTCCCAAATTCTGATAGAGGGCCATGAGACTTAGACCTGAGTGCAAAAATGGAGGCTCTAGCCCCTTCCAGAGCTGAGATATCGAAACTCAAAAATTCGGCCCGAAAAAAAAACGACAGTGGTACCCCTTACTTTTTTTTTTTTTCGGGCGAAAAATTAAGTTTCTCCAATCTTCCCAAATTCTGATAGAGGGCCATGAGACTTAGACCTGAGTGTAAAAATGGAGGCTCTAGCCCCTTCCAGAGCTGAGATATCGAAACTCAAAAATTCGGCCCGGAAAAAAAACCACAGTGGTACCCCTTTCGTTTTTTTTGGGGGGCGAAAAATTAAGTTTCTCCAATCTTCCCAAATTCTGATAGAGGGCCATGAGACTTAGACCTGAGTTAAAAAATGGAGGCTCTAGCCCCTTCCAGAGCTGAGATATCGAAACTCAAAAATTCGGCCCGAAAAAAAACGACAGTGGTACCCCTTACGTTTTTTTTTTGGGCGAAAAATTAAGTTTCTCCAATCTTCTCAAATTCTGATAGAGGGCCATGAGACTTAGACCTGAGTGCAAAAATGGAGGCTCTAGCCCCTTCCAGAGCTGAGATATCGAAACTCAAAAATTCGGCCCGAAAAAAAAAACGACAGTGGTACCCCTTACGTTTTTTTTTTTTGGGCGAAAAATTAAGTTTCTCCAATCTTCCCAAATTCTGATAGAGGGCCATGAGACTTAGACCTGAGTGCAAAAATGGAGGCTCTAGCCCCTTCCAGAGCTGAGATATCGAAACTCAAAAATTCGGCCCGGAAAAAAAACGACAGTGGTACCCCTTACGTTTTTTTTTTGGGCGAAAAATTAAGTTTCTCCAATCTTCCCAAATTCTGATAGAGGGCCATGAGACTTAGACCTGAGTGCAAAAATGGAGGCTCTAGCCCCTTCCAGAGCTGAGATATCGAAACTCAAAAATTCGGCCCGAAAAAAACGACAGTGGTACCCCTTACGTTTTTTTTTTTGGGCGAAAAATTAAGTTTCTCCAATCTTCCCAAATTCTGATAGAGGGCCATGAGACTTAGACCTGAGTGCAAAAATGGAGGCTCTAGCCCCTTCCAGAGCTGAGATATCGAAACTCAAAAATTCGTCCCGAAAAAAAAACGACAGTGGTACCCCTTACGTTTTTTTTTTGGGCGAAAAATTAAGTTTCTCCAATCTTCCCAAATTCTGATAGAGGGCCATGAGACTTAGACCTGAGTGTAAAAATGGAGGCTCTAGCCCCTTCCAGAGCTGAGATATCGAAACTCAAAAATTCGGCCCGGAAAAAAAACCACAGTGGTACCCCATACGTTTTTTTTGGGGGGCGAAAAATTAAGTTTCTCCAATCTTCCCAAATTCTGATAGAGGGCCATGAGACTTAGACCTGAGTTAAAAAATGGAGGCTCTAGCCCCTTCCAGAGCTGAGATATCGAAATTCAAAAATTCAGCCCGAAAAAAAACGACAGTGGTACCCCTTACGTTTTTTTTTTGGGCGAAAAATTAAGTTTCTCCAATCTTCCCAAATTCTGATAGAGGGCCATGAGACTTAGACCTGAGTGCAAAAATGGAGGCTATAGCCCCTTCCAGAGCTGAGATATCGAAACTCAAAAATTCGGCCCGAAAAAAAAAACGACAGTGGTACCCTTTACGTTTTTTTTTTTTGGGCGAAAAATTAAGTTTCTCCAATCTTCCCAAATTCTGATAGAGGGCCATGAGACTTAGACCTGAGTGCAAAAATGGAGGCTCTAGCCCCTTCCAGAGCTGAGATATCGAAACTCAAAAATTCGGCCCGAAAAAAAACGACAGTGGTACCCCTTACGTTTTTTTTTTTTGGGCGAAAAATTAAGTTTCTCCAATCTTCCCAAATTCTGATAGAGGGCCATGAGACTTAGACCTGATATAAAAATGGAGGCTCTAGCCCCTTCCAGAGCTGAGATATCGAAACTCAAAAATTCGGCCCGGAAAAAAAACCACAGTGGTACCCCTTACGTTTTTTTTGGGGGGCGAAAAATTAAGTTTCTCCAATCTTCCCAAATTCTGATAGAGGGCCATGAGACTTAGACCTGAGTTAAAAAATGGAGGCTCTAGCCCCTTCCAGAGCTAAGATATCGAAACTCAAAAATTCGGCCCGAAAAAAAACGACAGTGGTACCCCTTACGTTTTTTTTTTGGGTGAAAAATTAAGTTTCTCCAATCTTCCCAAATTCTGATAGAGGGCCATGAGACTTAGACCTGAGTGCAAAAATGGAGGCTCTAGCCCCTTCAAGAGCTGAGATATCGAAACTCAAAAATTTGGCCCGAAAAAAAACAACAGTGGTACCCCTTACGTTTTTGTTTTTTGGGCGAAAAATTAAGTTTCTCCAATCTTCCCAAATTCTGATAGAGGGCCATGAGACTTAGACCTGAGTGCAAAAATGGAGGCTATAGCCCCTTCCAGAGCTGAGATATCGAAACTCAAAAATTCGGCCCGAAAAAAAAACGACAGTGGTACCCCATACGTTTTTTTTTTTTGGGCGAAAAATTAAGTTTCTCCAATCTTCCCAAATTCTGATAGAGGGCCATGAGACTTAGACCTGAGTGCAAAAATGGAGGCTCTAGCCCCTTCCAGAGCTGAGATATCGAAACTCAAAAATTCGGCCCGAAAAAAAAAAAAGCAGTGGTACCCCTTACTTTTTTTTTTTTTTTGGGCGAAAAATTAAGTTTCTCCAATCTTCCCAAATTCTGATAGAGGGCCATGAGACTTAGACCTGAGTGTAAAAATGGAAGCTCTAGCCCCTTCCAGAGCTGAGATATCGAAACTCAAAAATTCGGCCCGGAAAAAAAAAAACACAGTGGTACCCCTTACGTTTTTTTTGGGGGGCGAAAAATTAGGTTTCTCCAATCTTCCCAAATTCTGATAGAGGGCCATGAGACTTAGACCTGAGTTAAAAAAATGGAGGCTCTAGCCCCTTCCAGAGCTGAGATATCGAAACTCAAAAATTCGGCCCGAAAAAAAACGACAGTGGTACCCCTTACGTTTTTTTTTTTGGGTGAAAAATTAAGTTTCTCCAATCTTCCCAAATTCTGATAGAGGGCCATGAGACTTAGACCTGAGTGCACAAATGAAGGCTCTAGCCCCTTCCAGAGCTGAGATATCGAAACTCAAAAATTCGGCCCGAAAAAAAAAAACGACAGTGGTACCCCTTACGTTTTTTTTTTTTTGGGCGAAAAATTAAGTTTCTCCAATCTTCCCAAATTCTGATAGAGGGCCATGAGACTTAGACCTGAGTGCAAAAATGGAGGCTCTAGCCCCTTCCAGAGCTGAGATATCGAAACTCAAAAATTCGGCCCGAAAAAAAAAAAAGCAGTGGTACCCCTTACTTTTTTTTTTTTTTTGGGCGAAAAATTAAGTTTCTCCAATCTTCCCAAATTCTGATAGAGGGCCATGAGACTTAGACCTGAGTGTAAAAATGGAGGCTCTAGCCCCTTCCAGAGCTGAGATATCGAAACTCAAAAATTCGGCCCGGAAAAAAAAAACACAGTGGTACCCCTTACGTTTTTTTTGGGGGGCGAAAAATTAGGTTTCTCCAATCTTCCCAAATTCTGATAGAGGGCCATGAGACTTAGACCTGAGTTAAAAAAATGGAGGCTCTAGCCCCTTCCAGAGCTGAGATATCGAAACTCAAAAATTCGGCCCGAAAAAAAACGACAGTGGTACCCCTTACGTTTTTTTTTTTGGGTGAAAAATTAAGTTTCTCCAATCTTCCCAAATTCTGATAGAGGGCCATGAGACTTAGACCTGAGTGCACAAATGAAGGCTCTAGCCCCTTCCAGAGCTGAGATATCGAAACTCAAAAATTCGGCCCGAAAAAAAAAAACGACAGTGGTACCCCTTACGTTTTTTTTTTTGGGCGAAAAATTAAGTTTCTCCAATCTTCCCAAATTCTGATAGAGGGCCATGAGACTTAGACCTGAGTGCAAAAATGGAGGCTCTAGCCCCTTCCAGAGCTGAGATATCGAAACTCAAAAATTCGGCCCGAAAAAAAAAAACGACAGTGGTACCCCTTACTTTTTTTTTTTTTTTGGGCGAAAAATTAAGTTTCTCCAATCTTCCCAAATTCTGATAGAGGGCCATGAGACTTAGACCTGAGTGTAAAAATGGAGGCTCTAGCCCCTTCCAGAGCTGAGATATCGAAACTCAAAAATTCGGCCCGAAAAAAAAACGACAGTGGTACCCCTTACGTTTTTTTTTTGGGCAAAAAATTAAGTTTCTCCAATCTTCCCAAATTCTGATAGAGGGCCATGAGACTTAGACCTGAGTGCAAAAATGGAGGCTCTAGCCCCTTCCAGAGCTGAGATATCGAAACTCAAAAATTCGGCCCGAAAAAAAAAAAAGCAGTGGTACCCCTTACTTTTTTTTTTTTTTTGGGCGAAAAATTAAGTTTCTCCAATCTTCCCAAATTCTGATAGAGGGCCATGAGACTTAGACCTGAGTGTAAAAATGGAGGCTCTAGCCCCTTCCAGAGCTGAGATATCGAAACTCAAAAATTCGGCCCGGAAAAAAAAAACACAGTGGTACCCCTTACGTTTTTTTTGGGGGGCGAAAAATTAGGTTTCTCCAATCTTCCCAAATTCTGATAGAGGGCCATGAGACTTAGACCTGAGTTAAAAAAATGGAGGCTCTAGCCCCTTCCAGAGCTGAGATATCGAAACTCAAAAATTCGGCCCGAAAAAAAACGACAGTGGTACCCCTTACGTTTTTTTTTTTGGGTGAAAAATTAAGTTTCTCCAATCTTCCCAAATTCTGATAGAGGGCCATGAGACTTAGACCTGAGTGCACAAATGAAGGCTCTAGCCCCTTCCAGAGCTGAGATATCGAAACTCAAAAATTCGGCCCGAAAAAAAAAAACGACAGTGGTACCCCTTACGTTTTTTTTTTTGGGCGAAAAATTAAGTTTCTCCAATCTTCCCAAATTCTGATAGAGGGCCATGAGACTTAGACCTGAGTGCAAAAATGGAGGCTCTAGCCCCTTCCAGAGCTGAGATATCGAAACTCAAAAATTCGGCCCGAAAAAAAAACGACAGTGGTACCCCTTACTTTTTTTTTTTTTTTGGGCGAAAAATTAAGTTTCTCCAATCTTCCCAAATTCTGATAGAGGGCCATGAGACTTAGACCTGAGTGCAAAAATGGAGGCTCTAGCCCCTTCCAGAGCTGAGATATCGAAACTCAAAAATTCGGCCCGAAAAAAAAACGACAGTGGTACCCCTTACGTTTTTTTTTGGGGCAAAAAATTAAGTTTCTCCAATCTTCCCAAATTCTGATAGAGGGCCATGAGACTTAGACCTGAGTGCAAAAATGGAGGCTCTAGCCCCTTCCAGAGCTGAGATATCGAAACTCAAAAATTCGGCCCGAAAAAAAAACGACAGTGGTACCCCTTACGTTTTTTTTTTTGGGCGAAAAATTAAGTTTCTCCAATCTTCCCAAATTCTGATAGAGGGCCATGAGACTTAGACCTGAGTGCAAAAATGGAGGCTCTAGCCCCTTCCAGAGCTGAGATATCGAAACTCAAAAATTCGGCCCGAAAAAAAAACGACAGTGGTACCCCTTACGTTTTTTTTTTTGGGCGAAAAATTAAGTTTCTCCAATCTTCCCAAATTCTGATAGAGGGCCATGAGACTTAGACCTGAGTGCAAAAATGGAGGCTCTAGCCCCTTCCAGAGCTGAGATATCGAAACTCAAAAATTCTGCCCGAAAAAAAACGACAGTGGTACCCCTTACGTTTTTTTTTTTTGGGCGAAAAATTAAGTTTCTCCAATCTTCCCAAATTCTGATAGAGGGCCATGAGACTTAGACCTGATATAAAAATGGAGGCTGTAGCCCCTTCCAGAGCTGAGATATCGAAACTCAAAAATTCGGCCCGGAAAAAAAACCACAGTGGTACCCCTTACGTTTTTTTTGGGGGGCGAAAAATTAAGTTTCTCCAATCTTCCCAAATTCTGATAGAGGGCCATGAGACTTAGACCTGAGTTAAAAAATGGAGGCTCTAGCCCCTTCCAGAGCTAAGATATCGAAACTCAAAAATTCGGCCCGAAAAAAAACGACAGTGGTACCCCTTACGTTTTTTTTTTGGGTGAAAAATTAAGTTTCTCCAATCTTCCCAAATTCTGATAGAGGGCCATGAGACTTAGACCTGAGTGCAAAAATGGAGGCTCTAGCCCCTTCAAGAGCTGAGATATCGAAACTCAAAAATTCGGCCCGAAAAAAAACAACAGTGGTACCCCTTACGTTTTTGTTTTTTGGGCGAAAAATTAAGTTTCTCCAATCTTCCCAAATTCTGATAGAGGGCCATGAGACTTAGACCTGAGTGCAAAAATGGAGGCTATAGCCCCTTCCAGAGCTGAGATATCGAAACTCAAAAATTCGGCCCGAAAAAAAAACGACAGTGGTACCCCATACGTTTTTTTTTTTTTGGGCGAAAAATTAAGTTTCTCCAATCTTCCCAAATTCTGATAGAGGGCCATGAGACTTAGACCTGAGTGCAAAAATGGAGGCTCTAGCCCCTTCCAGAGCTGAGATATCGAAACTCAAAAATTCGGCCCGAAAAAAAAAAAAGCAGTGGTACCCCTTACTTTTTTTTTTTTTTTGGGCGAAAAATTAAGTTTCTCCAATCTTCCCAAATTCTGATAGAGGGCCATGAGACTTAGACCTGAGTGTAAAAATGGAGGCTCTAGCCCCTTCCAGAGCTGAGATATCGAAACTCAAAAATTCGGCCCGGAAAAAAAAAACACAGTGGTACCCCTTACGTTTTTTTTGGGGGGCGAAAAATTAGGTTTCTCCAATCTTCCCAAATTCTGATAGAGGGCCATGAGACTTAGACCTGAGTTAAAAAAATGGAGGCTCTAGCCCCTTCCAGAGCTGAGATATCGAAACTCAAAAATTCGGCCCGAAAAAAAACGACAGTGGTACCCCTTACGTTTTTTTTTTTGGGTGAAAAATTAAGTTTCTCCAATCTTCCCAAATTCTGATAGAGGGCCATGAGACTTAGACCTGAGTGCACAAATGAAGGCTCTAGCCCCTTCCAGAGCTGAGATATCGAAACTCAAAAATTCGGCCCGAAAAAAAAAAACGACAGTGGTACCCCTTACGTTTTTTTTTTTGGGCGAAAAATTAAGTTTCTCCAATCTTCCCAAATTCTGATAGAGGGCCATGAGACTTAGACCTGAGTGCAAAAATGGAGGCTCTAGCCCCTTCCAGAGCTGAGATATCGAAACTCAAAAATTCGGCCCGAAAAAAAAACGACAGTGGTACCCCTTACTTTTTTTTTTTTTTTGGGCGAAAAATTAAGTTTCTCCAATCTTCCCAAATTCTGATAGAGGGCCATGAGACTTAGACCTGAGTGTAAAAATGGAGGCTCTAGCCCCTTCCAGAGCTGAGATATCGAAACTCAAAAATTCGGCCCGAAAAAAAAACGACAGTGGTACCCCTTACGTTTTTTTTTTGGGCAAAAAATTAAGTTTCTCCAATCTTCCCAAATTCTGATAGAGGGCCATGAGACTTAGACCTGAGTGCAAAAATGGAGGCTCTAGCCCCTTCCAGAGCTGAGATATCGAAACTCAAAAATTCGGCCCGAAAAAAAAAAAAGCAGTGGTACCCCTTACTTTTTTTTTTTTTTGGGCGAAAAATTAAGTTTCTCCAATCTTCCCAAATTCTGATAGAGGGCCATGAGACTTAGACCTGAGTGTAAAAATGGAGGCTCTAGCCCCTTCCAGAGCTGAGATATCGAAACTCAAAAATTCGGCCCGGAAAAAAAAAACACAGTGGTACCCCTTACGTTTTTTTTGGGGGGCGAAAAATTAGGTTTCTCCAATCTTCCCAAATTCTGATAGAGGGCCATGAGACTTAGACCTGAGTTAAAAAAATGGAGGCTCTAGCCCCTTCCAGAGCTGAGATATCGAAACTCAAAAATTCGGCCCGAAAAAAAACGACAGTGGTACCCCTTACGTTTTTTTTTTTGGGTGAAAAATTAAGTTTCTCCAATCTTCCCAAATTCTGATAGAGGGCCATGAGACTTAGACCTGAGTGCACAAATGAAGGCTCTAGCCCCTTCCAGAGCTGAGATATCGAAACTCAAAAATTCGGCCCGAAAAAAAAAAACGACAGTGGTACCCCTTACGTTTTTTTTTTTGGGCGAAAAATTAAGTTTCTCCAATCTTCCCAAATTCTGATAGAGGGCCATGAGACTTAGACCTGAGTGCAAAAATGGAGGCTCTAGCCCCTTCCAGAGCTGAGATATCGAAACTCAAAAATTCGGCCCGAAAAAAAAACGACAGTGGTACCCCTTACTTTTTTTTTTTTTTTGGGCGAAAAATTAAGTTTCTCCAATCTTCCCAAATTCTGATAGAGGGCCATGAGACTTAGACCTGAGTGCAAAAATGGAGGCTCTAGCCCCTTCCAGAGCTGAGATATCGAAACTCAAAAATTCGGCCCGAAAAAAAAACGACAGTGGTACCCCTTACGTTTTTTTTTTGGGCAAAAAATTAAGTTTCTCCAATCTTCCCAAATTCTGATAGAGGGCCATGAGACTTAGACCTGAGTGCAAAAATGGAGGCTCTAGCCCCTTCCAGAGCTGAGATATCGAAACTCAAAAATTCGGCCCGAAAAAAAAACGACAGTGGTACCCCTTACGTTTTTTTTTTTGGGCGAAAAATTAAGTTTCTCCAATCTTCCCAAATTCTGATAGAGGGCAATGAGACTTAGACCTGAGTGCAAAAATGGAGGCTCTAGCCCCTTCCAGAGCTGAGATATCGAAACTCAAAAATTCGGCCCGAAAAAAAAACGACAGTGGTACCCCTTACGTTTTTTTTTTTGGGCGAAAAATTAAGTTTCTCCAATCTTCCCAAATTCTGATAGAGGGCCATGAGACTTAGACCTGAGTGCAAAAATAGAGGCTCTAGCCCCTTCCAGAGCTGAGATATTGAAACTCAAAAATTCGGCCCGAAAAAAAAACGACAGTGGTACCCCTTACGTTTTTTTTTTTGGGTGAAAAATTAAGTTTCTCCAATCTTCCCAAATTCTGATAGAGGGCCATGAGACTTAGACCTGAGTGCACAAATGAAGGCTCTAGCCCCTTCCAGAGCTGAGATATCGAAACTCAAAAATTCGGCCCGAAAAAAAAAACGACAGTGGTACCCCTTACGTTTTTTTTTTGGGCGAAAAATTAAGTTTCTCCAATCTTCCCAAATTCTGATAGAGGGCCATGAGACTTAGACCTGAGTGCAAAAATGGAGGCTCTAGCCCCTTCCAGAGCTGAGATATCGAAACTCAAAAATTCGTCCCGAAAAAAAAACGACAGTGGTACCCCTTACGTTTTTTTTTGGGCAAAAAATTAAGTTTCTCCAATCTTCCCAAATTCTGATAGAGGGCCATGAGACTTAGACCTGAGTGCAAAAATGGAGGCTCTAGCCCCTTCCAGAGCTGAGATATCGAAACTCAAAAATTCGGCCTGAAAAAACAACAACAGTGGTACCCCTTACGTTTTTTTTTTTGGGCGAAAAATTAAGTTTCTCCAATCTTCCCAAATTCTGATAGAGGGCCATGAGACTTAGACCTGAGTGCAAAAATGGAGGCTCTAGCCCCTTCCAGAGCTGAGATATCGAAATTCAAAAATTCGGCCCGAAAAAAAAAACGACAGTGGTACCCCTTACGTTTTTTTTTTGGGCGAAAAATTAAGTTTCTCCAATCTTCCCAAATTCTGATAGAGGGCCATGAGACTTAGACCTGAGTGCAAAAATGGAGGCTCTAGCCCCTTCCAGAGCTGAGATATCGAAACTCAATAATTCGGCCCGAAAAAAAAAACGACAGTGGTACCCCTTACGTTTTTTTTTTTGGGCGAAAAATTAAGTTTCTCCAATCTTCCAAAATTCTGATAGAGGGCCATGAGACTTAGACCTGAGTGCAAAAATGGAGGCTCTAGCCCCTTCCAGAGCTTAGATATCGAAACTCAAAAATTCGGCCCGAAAAAAAAACAACAGTGGTACCCCTTACGTTTTTTTTTTTGGGCGAAAAATTAAGTTTCTCCAATATTCCCAAATTCTGATAGAGGGCCATGAGACTTAGACCTGAGTGCAAAAATGGAGGCTCTAGCCCCTTCCAGAGCTGAGATATCGAAACTCAAAAATTCGGCCCGAAAAAAAAAACGACAGTGGTACCCCTTACGTTTTTTTTTTTTGGGCGAAAAATTAAGTTTCTCCAATCTTCCCAAATTCTGATAGAGGGCCAAGAGACTTAGACCTGAGTGCAAAAATGGAGGCTCTAGCCCCTTCCAGAGCTGAGATATCGAAACTCAAAAATTCGGCCCGGAAAAAAAACGACAGTGGTACCCCTTACGTTTTTTTTTTGGGCGAAAAATTAAGTTTCTCCAATCTTCCCAAATTCTGATAGAGGGCCATGAGACTTAGACCTGAGTGCAAAAATGGAGGCTCTAGCCCCTTCCAGAGCTGAGATATCGAAACTCAAAAATTCGGCCCGAAAAAAACGACAGTGGTACCCCTTACGTTTTTTTTTTTGGGCGAAAAATTAAGTTTCTCCAATCTTCCCAAATTCTGATAGAGGGCCATGAGACTTAGACCTGAGTGCAAAAATGGAGGCTCTAGCCCCTTCCAGAGCTGAGATATCGAAACTCAAAAATTCGTCCCGAAAAAAAAAACGACAGTGGTACCCCTTACGTTTTTTTTTTGGGCGAAAAATTAAGTTTCTCCAATCTTCCCAAATTCTGATAGAGGGCCATGAGACTTAGACCTGAGTGTAAAAATGGAGGCTCTAGCCCCTTCCAGAGCTGAGATATCGAAACTCAAAAATTCGGCCCGGAAAAAAAACCACAGTGGTACCCCTTTCGTTTTTTTTGGGGGGCGAAAAATTAAGTTTCTCCAATCTTCCCAAATTCTGATAGAGGGCCATGAGACTTAGACCTGAGTTAAAAAATGGAGGCTCTAGCCCCTTCCAGAGCTGAGATATCGAAACTCAAAAATTCGGCCCGAAAAAAAACGACAGTGGTACCCCTTACGTTTTTTTTTTGGGCGAAAAATTAAGTTTCTCCAATCTTCTCAAATTCTGATAGAGGGCCATGAGACTTAGACCTGAGTGCAAAAATGGAGGCTCTAGCCCCTTCCAGAGCTGAGATATCGAAACTCAAAAATTCGGCCCGAAAAAAAAAACGACAGTGGTACCCCTTACGTTTTTTTTTTTTGGGCGAAAAATTAAGTTTCTCCAATCTTCCCAAATTCTGATAGAGGGCCATGAGACTTAGACCTGAGTGCAAAAATGGAGGCTCTAGCCCCTTCCAGAGCTGAGATATCGAAACTCAAAAATTCGGCCCGGAAAAAAAACGACAGTGGTACCCCTTACGTTTTTTTTTTGGGCGAAAAATTAAGTTTCTCCAATCTTCCCAAATTCTGATAGAGGGCCATGAGACTTAGACCTGAGTGCAAAAATGGAGGCTCTAGCCCCTTCCAGAGCTGAGATATCGAAACTCAAAAATTCGGCCCGAAAAAAAAACGACAGTGGTACCCCTTACGTTTTTTTTTTTGGGCGAAAAATTAAGTTTCTCCAATCTTCCCAAATTCTGATAGAGGGCCATGAGACTTAGACCTGAGTGCAAAAATAGAGGCTCTAGCCCCTTCCAGAGCTGAGATATTGAAACTCAAAAATTCGGCCCGAAAAAAAAACGACAGTGGTACCCCTTACGTTTTTTTTTTTGGGTGAAAAATTAAGTTTCTCCAATCTTCCCAAATTCTGATAGAGGGCCATGAGACTTAGACCTGAGTGCACAAATGAAGGCTCTAGCCCCTTCCAGAGCTGAGATATCGAAACTCAAAAATTCGGCCCGAAAAAAAAAACGACAGTGGTACCCCTTACGTTTTTTTTTTGGGCGAAAAATTAAGTTTCTCCAATCTTCCCAAATTCTGATAGAGGGCCATGAGACTTAGACCTGAGTGCAAAAATGGAGGCTCTAGCCCCTTCCAGAGCTGAGATATCGAAACTCAAAAATTCGTCCCGAAAAAAAAACGACAGTGGTACCCCTTACGTTTTTTTTTGGGCAAAAAATTAAGTTTCTCCAATCTTCCCAAATTCTGATAGAGGGCCATGAGACTTAGACCTGAGTGCAAAAATGGAGGCTCTAGCCCCTTCCAGAGCTGAGATATCGAAACTCAAAAATTCGGCCTGAAAAAACAACAACAGTGGTACCCCTTACGTTTTTTTTTTTGGGCGAAAAATTAAGTTTCTCCAATCTTCCCAAATTCTGATAGAGGGCCATGAGACTTAGACCTGAGTGCAAAAATGGAGGCTCTATTCCCTTCCAGAGCTGAGATATCGAAATTCAAAAATTCGGCCCGAAAAAAAAAACGACAGTGGTACCCCTTACGTTTTTTTTTTGGGCGAAAAATTAAGTTTCTCCAATCTTCCCAAATTCTGATAGAGGGCCATGAGACTTAGACCTGAGTGCAAAAATGGAGGCTCTAGCCCCTTCCAGAGCTGAGATATCGAAACTCAATAATTCGGCCCGAAAAAAAAAACGACAGTGGTACCCCTTACGTTTTTTTTTTTGGGCGAAAAATTAAGTTTCTCCAATCTTCCAAAATTCTGATAGAGGGCCATGAGACTTAGACCTGAGTGCAAAAATGGAGGCTCTAGCCCCTTCCAGAGCTTAGATATCGAAACTCAAAAATTCGGCCCGAAAAAAAAACAACAGTGGTACCCCTTACGTTTTTTTTTTTGGGCGAAAAATTAAGTTTCTCCAATATTCCCAAATTCTGATAGAGGGCCATGAGACTTAGACCTGAGTGCAAAAATGGAGGCTCTAGCCCCTTCCAGAGCTGAGATATCGAAACTCAAAAATTCGGCCCGAAAAAAAAAACGACAGTGGTACCCCTTACGTTTTTTTTTTTTGGGCGAAAAATTAAGTTTCTCCAATCTTCCCAAATTCTGATAGAGGGCCAAGAGACTTAGACCTGAGTGCAAAAATGGAGGCTCTAGCCCCTTCCAGAGCTGAGATATCGAAACTCAAAAATTCGGCCCGGAAAAAAAACGACAGTGGTACCCCTTACGTTTTTTTTTTGGGCGAAAAATTAAGTTTCTCCAATCTTCCCAAATTCTGATAGAGGGCCATGAGACTTAGACCTGAGTGCAAAAATGGAGGCTCTAGCCCCTTCCAGAGCTGAGATATCGAAACTCAAAAATTCGGCCCGAAAAAAACGACAGTGGTACCCCTTACGTTTTTTTTTTTGGGCGAAAAATTAAGTTTCTCCAATCTTCCCAAATTCTGATAGAGGGCCATGAGACTTAGACCTGAGTGCAAAAATGGAGGCTCTAGCCCCTTCCAGAGCTGAGATATCGAAACTCAAAAATTCGTCCCGAAAAAAAAAACGACAGTGGTACCCCTTACGTTTTTTTTTTGGGCGAAAAATTAAGTTTCTCCAATCTTCCCAAATTCTGATAGAGGGCCATGAGACTTAGACCTGAGTGTAAAAATGGAGGCTCTAGCCCCTTCCAGAGCTGAGATATCGAAACTCAAAAATTCGGCCCGGAAAAAAAACCACAGTGGTACCCCTTTCGTTTTTTTTGGGGGGCGAAAAATTAAGTTTCTCCAATCTTCCCAAATTCTGATAGAGGGCCATGAGACTTAGACCTGAGTTAAAAAATGGAGGCTCTAGCCCCTTCCAGAGCTGAGATATCGAAACTCAAAAATTCGGCCCGAAAAAAAACGACAGTGGTACCCCTTACGTTTTTTTTTTGGGCGAAAAATTAAGTTTCTCCAATCTTCTCAAATTCTGATAGAGGGCCATGAGACTTAGACCTGAGTGCAAAAATGGAGGCTCTAGCCCCTTCCAGAGCTGAGATATCGAAACTCAAAAATTCGGCCCGAAAAAAAAAACGACAGTGGTACCCCTTACGTTTTTTTTTTTTGGGCGAAAAATTAAGTTTCTCCAATCTTCCCAAATTCTGATAGAGGGCCATGAGACTTAGACCTGAGTGCAAAAATGGAGGCTCTAGCCCCTTCCAGAGCTGAGATATCGAAACTCAAAAATTCGGCCCGGAAAAAAAACGACAGTGGTACCCCTTACGTTTTTTTTTTGGGCGAAAAATTAAGTTTCTCCAATCTTCCCAAATTCTGATAGAGGGCCATGAGACTTAGACCTGAGTGCAAAAATGGAGGCTCTAGCCCCTTCCAGAGCTGAGATATCGAAACTCAAAAATTCGGCCCGAAAAAAACGACAGTGGTACCCCTTACGTTTTTTTTTTTGGGCGAAAAATTAAGTTTCTCCAATCTTCCCAAATTCTGATAGAGGGCCATGAGACTTAGACCTGAGTGCAAAAATGGAGGCTCTAGCCCCTTCCAGAGCTGAGATATCGAAACTCAAAAATTCGTCCCGAAAAAAAAACGACAGTGGTACCCCTTACGTTTTTTTTTTGGGCGAAAAATTAAGTTTCTCCAATCTTCCCAAATTCTGATAGAGGGCCATGAGACTTAGACCTGAGTGTAAAAATGGAGGCTCTAGCCCCTTCCAGAGCTGAGATATCGAAACTCAAAAATTCGGCCCGGAAAAAAAACCACAGTGGTACCCCTTACGTTTTTTTTGGGGGGCGAAAAATTAAGTTTCTCCAATCTTCCCAAATTCTGATAGAGGGCCATGAGACTTAGACCTGAGTTAAAAAATGGAGGCTCTAGCCCCTTCCAGAGCTGAGATATCGAAATTCAAAAATTCAGCCCGAAAAAAAACGACAGTGGTACCCCTTACGTTTTTTTTTTGGGCGAAAAATTAAGTTTCTCCAATCTTCCCAAATTCTGATAGAGGGCCATGAGACTTAGACCTGAGTGCAAAAATGGAGGCTATAGCCCCTTCCAGAGCTGAGATATCGAAACTCAAAAATTCGGCCCGAAAAAAAAAACGACAGTGGTACCCTTTACGTTTTTTTTTTTTGGGCGAAAAATTAAGTTTCTCCAATCTTCCCAAATTCTGATAGAGGGCCATGAGACTTAGACCTGAGTGCAAAAATGGAGGCTCTAGCCCCTTCCAGAGCTGAGATATCGAAACTCAAAAATTCGGCCCGAAAAAAAACGACAGTGGTACCCCTTACGTTTTTTTTTTTTGGGCGAAAAATTAAGTTTCTCCAATCTTCCCAAATTCTGATAGAGGGCCATGAGACTTAGACCTGATATAAAAATGGAGGCTCTAGCCCCTTCCAGAGCTGAGATATCGAAACTCAAAAATTCGGCCCGGAAAAAAAACCACAGTGGTACCCCTTACGTTTTTTTTGGGGGGCGAAAAATTAAGTTTCTCCAATCTTCCCAAATTCTGATAGAGGGCCATGAGACTTAGACCTGAGTTAAAAAATGGAGGCTCTAGCCCCTTCCAGAGCTAAGATATCGAAACTCAAAAATTCGGCCCGAAAAAAAACGACAGTGGTACCCCTTACGTTTTTTTTTTGGGTGAAAAATTAAGTTTCTCCAATCTTCCCAAATTCTGATAGAGGGCCATGAGACTTAGACCTGAGTGCAAAAATGGAGGCTCTAGCCCCTTCAAGAGCTGAGATATCGAAACTCAAAAATTCGGCCCGAAAAAAAACAACAGTGGTACCCCTTACGTTTTTGTTTTTTGGGCGAAAAATTAAGTTTCTCCAATCTTCCCAAATTCTGATAGAGGGCCATGAGACTTAGACCTGAGTGCAAAAATGGAGGCTATAGCCCCTTCCAGAGCTGAGATATCGAAACTCAAAAATTCGGCCCGAAAAAAAAACGACAGTGGTACCCCATACGTTTTTTTTTTTTGGGCGAAAAATTAAGTTTCTCCAATCTTCCCAAATTCTGATAGAGGGCCATGAGACTTAGACCTGAGTGCAAAAATGGAGGCTCTAGCCCCTTCCAGAGCTGAGATATCGAAACTCAAAAATTCGGCCCGAAAAAAAAAAAAGCAGTGGTACCCCTTACTTTTTTTTTTTTTTTGGGCGAAAAATTAAGTTTCTCCAATCTTCCCAAATTCTGATAGAGGGCCATGAGACTTAGACCTGAGTGTAAAAATGGAGGCTCTAGCCCCTTCCAGAGCTGAGATATCGAAACTCAAAAATTCGGCCCGGAAAAAAAAAACACAGTGGTACCCCTTACGTTTTTTTTGGGGGGCGAAAAATTAGGTTTCTCCAATCTTCCCAAATTCTGATAGAGGGCCATGAGACTTAGACCTGAGTTAAAAAAATGGAGGCTCTAGCCCCTTCCAGAGCTGAGATATCGAAACTCAAAAATTCGGCCCGAAAAAAAAAACGACAGTGGTACCCCTTACTTTTTTTTTTTTTTTGGGCGAAAAATTAAGTTTCTCCAATCTTCCCAAATTCTGATAGAGGGCCATGAGACTTAGACCTGAGTGTAAAAATGGAGGCTCTAGCCCCTTCCAGAGCTGAGATATCGAAACTCAAAAATTCGGCCCGAAAAAAAAACGACAGTGGTACCCCTTACGTTTTTTTTTTGGGCAAAAAATTAAGTTTCTCCAATCTTCCCAAATTCTGATAGAGGGCCATGAGACTTAGACCTGAGTGCAAAAATGGAGGCTCTAGCCCCTTCCAGAGCTGAGATATCGAAACTCAAAAATTCGGCCCGAAAAAAAAAAAAGCAGTGGTACCCCTTACTTTTTTTTTTTTTTTGGGCGAAAAATTAAGTTTCTCCAATCTTCCCAAATTCTGATAGAGGGCCATGAGACTTAGACCTGAGTGTAAAAATGGAGGCTCTAGCCCCTTCCAGAGCTGAGATATCGAAACTCAAAAATTCGGCCCGGAAAAAAAAAACACAGTGGTACCCCTTACGTTTTTTTTGGGGGGCGAAAAATTAGGTTTCTCCAATCTTCCCAAATTCTGATAGAGGGCCATGAGACTTAGACCTGAGTTAAAAAAATGGAGGCTCTAGCCCCTTCCAGAGCTGAGATATCGAAACTCAAAAATTCGGCCCGAAAAAAAACGACAGTGGTACCCCTTACGTTTTTTTTTTTGGGTGAAAAATTAAGTTTCTCCAATCTTCCCAAATTCTGATAGAGGGCCATGAGACTTAGACCTGAGTGCACAAATGAAGGCTCTAGCCCCTTCCAGAGCTGAGATATCGAAACTCAAAAATTCGGCCCGAAAAAAAAAAACGACAGTGGTACCCCTTACGTTTTTTTTTTTGGGCGAAAAATTAAGTTTCTCCAATCTTCCCAAATTCTGATAGAGGGCCATGAGACTTAGACCTGAGTGCAAAAATGGAGGCTCTAGCCCCTTCCAGAGCTGAGATATCGAAACTCAAAAATTCGGCCCGAAAAAAAAACGACAGTGGTACCCCTTACTTTTTTTTTTTTTTGGGCGAAAAATTAAGTTTCTCCAATCTTCCCAAATTCTGATAGAGGGCCATGAGACTTAGACCTGAGTGCAAAAATGGAGGCTCTAGCCCCTTCCAGAGCTGAGATATCGAAACTCAAAAATTCGGCCCGAAAAAAAAAAACGACAGTGGTACCCCTTACGTTTTTTTTTTTGGGCGAAAAATTAAGTTTCTCCAATCTTCCCAAATTCTGATAGAGGGCCATGAGACTTAGACCTGAGTGCAAAAATGGAGGCTCTAGCCCCTTCCAGAGCTGAGATATCGAAACTCAAAAATTCGGCCCGAAAAAAAAAAAGCAGTGGTACCCCTTACTTTTTTTTTTTTTTTTGGGCGAAAAATTAAGTTTCTCCAATCTTCCCAAATTCTGATAGAGGGCCATGAGACTTAGACCTGAGTGTAAAAATGGAGGCTCTAGCCCCTTCCAGAGCTGAGATATCGAAACTCAAAAATTCGGCCCGGAAAAAAAAAACACAGTGGTACCCCTTACGTTTTTTTTGGGGGGCGAAAAATTAGGTTTCTCCAATCTTCCCAAATTCTGATAGAGGGCCATGAGACTTAGACCTGAGTTAAAAAAATGGAGGCTCTAGCCCCTTCCAGAGCTGAGATATCGAAACTCAAAAATTCGGCCCGAAAAAAAACGACAGTGGTACCCCTTACGTTTTTTTTTTTGGGTGAAAAATTAAGTTTCTCCAATCTTCCCAAATTCTGATAGAGGGCCATGAGACTTAGACCTGAGTGCACAAATGAAGGCTCTAGCCCCTTCCAGAGCTGAGATATCGAAACTCAAAAATTCGGCCCGAAAAAAAAAAACGACAGTGGTACCCCTTACGTTTTTTTTTTTGGGCGAAAAATTAAGTTTCTCCAATCTTCCCAAATTCTGATAGAGGGCCATGAGACTTAGACCTGAGTGCAAAAATGGAGGCTCTAGCCCCTTCCAGAGCTGAGATATCGAAACTCAAAAATTCGGCCCGAAAAAAAAAACGACAGTGGTACCCCTTACTTTTTTTTTTTTTTTGGGCGAAAAATTAAGTTTCTCCAATCTTCCCAAATTCTGATAGAGGGCCATGAGACTTAGACCTGAGTGTAAAAATGGAGGCTCTAGCCCCTTCCAGAGCTGAGATATCGAAACTCAAAAATTCGGCCCGAAAAAAAAACGACAGTGGTACCCCTTACGTTTTTTTTTTGGGCAAAAAATTAAGTTTCTCCAATCTTCCCAAATTCTGATAGAGGGCCATGAGACTTAGACCTGAGTGCAAAAATGGAGGCTCTAGCCCCTTCCAGAGCTGAGATATCGAAACTCAAAAATTCGGCCCGAAAAAAAAAAAAGCAGTGGTACCCCTTACTTTTTTTTTTTTTTTGGGCGAAAAATTAAGTTTCTCCAATCTTCCCAAATTCTGATAGAGGGCCATGAGACTTAGACCTGAGTGTAAAAATGGAGGCTCTAGCCCCTTCCAGAGCTGAGATATCGAAACTCAAAAATTCGGCCCGGAAAAAAAAAACACAGTGGTACCCCTTACGTTTTTTTTGGGGGGCGAAAAATTAGGTTTCTCCAATCTTCCCAAATTCTGATAGAGGGCCATGAGACTTAGACCTGAGTTTAAAAAATGGAGGCTCTAGCCCCTTCCAGAGCTGAGATATCGAAACTCAAAAATTCGGCCCGAAAAAAAACGACAGTGGTACCCCTTACGTTTTTTTTTTTGGGTGAAAAATTAAGTTTCTCCAATCTTCCCAAATTCTGATAGAGGGCCATGAGACTTAGACCTGAGTGCACAAATGAAGGCTCTAGCCCCTTCCAGAGCTGAGATATCGAAACTCAAAAATTCGGCCCGAAAAAAAAAAACGACAGTGGTACCCCTTACGTTTTTTTTTTTGGGCGAAAAATTAAGTTTCTCCAATCTTCCCAAATTCTGATAGAGGGCCATGAGACTTAGACCTGAGTGCAAAAATGGAGGCTCTAGCCCCTTCCAGAGCTGAGATATCGAAACTCAAAAATTCGGCCCGAAAAAAAAACGACAGTGGTACCCCTTACTTTTTTTTTTTTTTTGGGCGAAAAATTAAGTTTCTCCAATCTTCCCAAATTCTGATAGAGGGCCATGAGACTTAGACCTGAGTGCAAAAATGGAGGCTCTAGCCCCTTCCAGAGCTGAGATATCGAAACTCAAAAATTCGGCCCGAAAAAAAAACGACAGTGGTACCCCTTACGTTTTTTTTTGGGGCAAAAAATTAAGTTTCTCCAATCTTCCCAAATTCTGATAGAGGGCCATGAGACTTAGACCTGAGTGCAAAAATGGAGGCTCTAGCCCCTTCCAGAGCTGAGATATCGAAACTCAAAAATTCGGCCCGAAAAAAAAACGACAGTGGTACCCCTTACGTTTTTTTTTTTGGGCGAAAAATTAAGTTTCTCCAATCTTCCCAAATTCTGATAGAGGGCCATGAGACTTAGACCTGAGTGCAAAAATGGAGGCTCTAGCCCCTTCCAGAGCTGAGATATCGAAACTCAAAAATTCGGCCCGAAAAAAAAACGACAGTGGTACCCCTTACGTTTTTTTTTTTGGGCGAAAAATTAAGTTTCTCCAATCTTCCCAAATTCTGATAGAGGGCCATGAGACTTAGACCTGAGTGCAAAAATGGAGGCTCTAGCCCCTTCCAGAGCTGAGATATCGAAACTCAAAAATTCTGCCCGAAAAAAAACGACAGTGGTACCCCTTACGTTTTTTTTTTTTGGGCGAAAAATTAAGTTTCTCCAATCTTCCCAAATTCTGATAGAGGGCCATGAGACTTAGACCTGATATAAAAATGGAGGCTCTAGCCCCTTCCAGAGCTGAGATATCGAAACTCAAAAATTCGGCCCGGAAAAAAAACCACAGTGGTACCCCTTACGTTTTTTTTGGGGGGCGAAAAATTAAGTTTCTCCAATCTTCCCAAATTCTGATAGAGGGCCATGAGACTTAGACCTGAGTTAAAAAATGGAGGCTCTAGCCCCTTCCAGAGCTAAGATATCGAAACTCAAAAATTCGGCCCGAAAAAAAACGACAGTGGTACCCCTTACGTTTTTTTTTTGGGTGAAAAATTAAGTTTCTCCAATCTTCCCAAATTCTGATAGAGGGCCATGAGACTTAGACCTGAGTGCAAAAATGGAGGCTCTAGCCCCTTCAAGAGCTGAGATATCGAAACTCAAAAATTCGGCCCGAAAAAAAACAACAGTGGTACCCCTTACGTTTTTGTTTTTTGGGCGAAAAATTAAGTTTCTCCAATCTTCCCAAATTCTGATAGAGGGCCATGAGACTTAGACCTGAGTGCAAAAATGGAGGCTATAGCCCCTTCCAGAGCTGAGATATCGAAACTCAAAAATTCGGCCCGAAAAAAAAACGACAGTGGTACCCCATACGTTTTTTTTTTTTTGGGCGAAAAATTAAGTTTCTCCAATCTTCCCAAATTCTGATAGAGGGCCATGAGACTTAGACCTGAGTGCAAAAATGGAGGCTCTAGCCCCTTCCAGAGCTGAGATATCGAAACTCAAAAATTCGGCCCGAAAAAAAAAAAGCAGTGGTACCCCTTACTTTTTTTTTTTTTTTGGGCGAAAAATTAAGTTTCTCCAATCTTCCCAAATTCTGATAGAGGGCCATGAGACTTAGACCTGAGTGTAAAAATGGAGGCTCTAGCCCCTTCCAGAGCTGAGATATCGAAACTCAAAAATTCGGCCCGGAAAAAAAAAACACAGTGGTACCCCTTACGTTTTTTTTGGGGGGCGAAAAATTAGGTTTCTCCAATCTTCCCAAATTCTGATAGAGGGCCATGAGACTTAGACCTGAGTTAAAAAAATGGAGGCTCTAGCCCCTTCCAGAGCTGAGATATCGAAACTCAAAAATTCGGCCCGAAAAAAAACGACAGTGGTACCCCTTACGTTTTTTTTTTTGGGTGAAAAATTAAGTTTCTCCAATCTTCCCAAATTCTGATAGAGGGCCATGAGACTTAGACCTGAGTGCACAAATGAAGGCTCTAGCCCCTTCCAGAGCTGAGATATCGAAACTCAAAAATTCGGCCCGAAAAAAAAAAACGACAGTGGTACCCCTTACGTTTTTTTTTTTGGGCGAAAAATTAAGTTTCTCCAATCTTCCCAAATTCTGATAGAGGGCCATGAGACTTAGACCTGAGTGCAAAAATGGAGGCTCTAGCCCCTTCCAGAGCTGAGATATCGAAACTCAAAAATTCGGCCCGAAAAAAAAACGACAGTGGTACCCCTTACTTTTTTTTTTTTTTTGGGCGAAAAATTAAGTTTCTCCAATCTTCCCAAATTCTGATAGAGGGCCATGAGACTTAGACCTGAGTGTAAAAATGGAGGCTCTAGCCCCTTCCAGAGCTGAGATATCGAAACTCAAAAATTCGGCCCGAAAAAAAAACGACAGTGGTACCCCTTACGTTTTTTTTTTGGGCAAAAAATTAAGTTTCTCCAATCTTCCCAAATTCTGATAGAGGGCCATGAGACTTAGACCTGAGTGCAAAAATGGAGGCTCTAGCCCCTTCCAGAGCTGAGATATCGAAACTCAAAAATTCGGCCCGAAAAAAAAAAAAGCAGTGGTACCCCTTACTTTTTTTTTTTTTTGGGCGAAAAATTAAGTTTCTCCAATCTTCCCAAATTCTGATAGAGGGCCATGAGACTTAGACCTGAGTGTAAAAATGGAGGCTCTAGCCCCTTCCAGAGCTGAGATATCGAAACTCAAAAATTCGGCCCGGAAAAAAAAAACACAGTGGTACCCCTTACGTTTTTTTTGGGGGGCGAAAAATTAGGTTTCTCCAATCTTCCCAAATTCTGATAGAGAGCCATGAGACTTAGACCTGAGTTAAAAAAATGGAGGCTCTAGCCCCTTCCAGAGCTGAGATATCGAAACTCAAAAATTCGGCCCGAAAAAAAACGACAGTGGTACCCCTTACGTTTTTTTTTTTGGGTGAAAAATTAAGTTTCTCCAATCTTCCCAAATTCTGATAGAGGGCCATGAGACTTAGACCTGAGTGCACAAATGAAGGCTCTAGCCCCTTCCAGAGCTGAGATATCGAAACTCAAAAATTCGGCCCGAAAAAAAAAACGACAGTGGTACCCCTTACGTTTTTTTTTTTGGGCGAAAAATTAAGTTTCTCCAATCTTCCCAAATTCTGATAGAGGGCCATGAGACTTAGACCTGAGTGCAAAAATGGAGGCTCTAGCCCCTTCCAGAGCTGAGATATCGAAACTCAAAAATTCGGCCCGAAAAAAAAACGACAGTGGTACCCCTTACTTTTTTTTTTTTTTTGGGCGAAAAATTAAGTTTCTCCAATCTTCCCAAATTCTGATAGAGGGCCATGAGACTTAGACCTGAGTGCAAAAATGGAGGCTCTAGCCCCTTCCAGAGCTGAGATATCGAAACTCAAAAATTCGGCCCGAAAAAAAAACGACAGTGGTACCCCTTACGTTTTTTTTTTGGGCAAAAAATTAAGTTTCTCCAATCTTCCCAAATTCTGATAGAGGGCCATGAGACTTAGACCTGAGTGTAAAAATGGAGGCTCTAGCCCCTTCCAGAGCTGAGATATCGAAACTCAAAAATTCGGCCCGAAAAAAAAACGACAGTGGTACCCCTTACGTTTTTTTTTTTGGGCGAAAAATTAAGTTTCTCCAATCTTCCCAAATTCTGATAGAGGGCAATGAGACTTAGACCTGAGTGCAAAAATGGAGGCTCTAGCCCCTTCCAGAGCTGAGATATCGAAACTCAAAAATTCGGCCCGAAAAAAAAACGACAGTGGTACCCCTTACGTTTTTTTTTTTGGGCGAAAAATTAAGTTTCTCCAATCTTCCCAAATTCTGATAGAGGGCCATGAGACTTAGACCTGAGTGCAAAAATAGAGGCTCTAGCCCCTTCCAGAGCTGAGATATCGAAACTCAAAAATTCGGCCCGAAAAAAAAACGACAGTGGTACCCCTTACGTTTTTTTTTTTGGGTGAAAAATTAAGTTTCTCCAATCTTCCCAAATTCTGATAGAGGGCCATGAGACTTAGACCTGAGTGCACAAATGAAGGCTCTAGCCCCTTCCAGAGCTGAGATATCGAAACTCAAAAATTCGGCCCGAAAAAAAAAACGACAGTGGTACCCCTTACGTTTTTTTTTTGGGCGAAAAATTAAGTTTCTCCAATCTTCCCAAATTCTGATAGAGGGCCATGAGACTTAGACCTGAGTGCAAAAATGGAGGCTCTAGCCCCTTCCAGAGCTGAGATATCGAAACTCAAAAATTCGGCCCGAAAAAAAAACGACAGTGGTACCCCTTACGTTTTTTTTGGGGCAAAAAATTAAGTTTCTCCAATCTTCCCAAATTCTGATAGAGGGCCATGAGACTTAGACCTGAGTGCAAAAATGGAGGCTCTAGCCCCTTCCAGAGCTGAGATATCGAAACTCAAAAATTCGGCCTGAAAAAACAACAACAGTGGTACCCCTTACGTTTTTTTTTTTGGGCGAAAAATTAAGTTTCTCCAATCTTCCCAAATTCTGATAGAGGGCCATGAGACTTAGACCTGAGTGCAAAAATGGAGGCTCTAGCCCCTTCCAGAGCTGAGATATCGAAACTCAAAAATTCAGCCCGAAAAAAAAAACGACAGTGGTACCCCTTACGTTTTTTTTTTGGGCGAAAAATTAAGTTTCTCCAATCTTCCCAAATTCTGATAGAGGGCCATGAGACTTAGACCTGAGTGCAAAAATGGAGGCTCTAGCCCCTTCCAGAGCTGAGATATCGAAACTCAATAATTCGGCCCGAAAAAAAAAACGACAGTGGTACCCCTTACGTTTTTTTTTTTGGGCGAAAAATTAAGTTTCTCCAATCTTCCCAAATTCTGATAGAGGGCCATGAGACTTAGACCTGAGTGCAAAAATGGAGGCTCTAGCCCCTTCCAGAGCTTAGATATCGAAACTCAAAAATTCGGCCCGAAAAAAAAACAACAGTGGTACCCCTTACGGTTTTTTTTTTGGGCGAAAAATTAAGTTTCTCCAATATTCCCAAATTCTGATAGAGGGCCATGAGACTTAGACCTGAGTGCAAAAATGGAGGCTCTAGCCCCTTCCAGAGCTGAGATATCGAAACTCAAAAATTCGGCCCGAAAAAAAAAACGACAGTGGTACCCCTTACGTTTTTTTTTTTTGGGCGAAAAATTAAGTTTCTCCAATCTTCCCAAATTCTGATAGAGGGCCAAGAGACTTAGACCTGAGTGCAAAAATGGAGGCTCTAGCCCCTTCCAGAGCTGAGATATCGAAACTCAAAAATTCGGCCCGGAAAAAAAACGACAGTGGTACCCCTTACGTTTTTTTTTTGGGCGAAAAATTAAGTTTCTCCAATCTTCCCAAATTCTGATAGAGGGCCATGAGACTTAGACCTGAGTGCAAAAATGGAGGCTCTAGCCCCTTCCAGAGCTGAGATATCGAAACTCAAAAATTCGGCCCGAAAAAAACGACAGTGGTACCCCTTACGTTTTTTTTTTTGGGCGAAAAATTAAGTTTCTCCAATCTTCCCAAATTCTGATAGAGGGCCATGAGACTTAGACCTGAGTGCAAAAATGGAGGCTCTAGCCCCTTCCAGAGCTGAGATATCGAAACTCAAAAATTCGTCCCGAAAAAAAAAACGACAGTGGTACCCCTTACGTTTTTTTTTTGGGCGAAAAATTAAGTTTCTCCAATCTTCCCAAATTCTGATAGAGGGCCATGAGACTTAGACCTGAGTGTAAAAATGGAGGCTCTAGCCCCTTCCAGAGCTGAGATATCGAAACTCAAAAATTCGGCCCGGAAAAAAAACCACAGTGGTACCCCTTTCGTTTTTTTTGGGGGGCGAAAAATTAAGTTTCTCCAATCTTCCCAAATTCTGATAGAGGGCCATGAGACTTAGACCTGAGTTAAAAAATGGAGGCTCTAGCCCCTTCCAGAGCTGAGATATCGAAACTCAAAAATTCGGCCCGAAAAAAAACGACAGTGGTACCCCTTACGTTTTTTTTTTGGGCGAAAAATTAAGTTTCTCCAATCTTCTCAAATTCTGATAGAGGGCCATGAGACTTAGACCTGAGTGCAAAAATGGAGGCTCTAGCCCCTTCCAGAGCTGAGATATCGAAACTCAAAAATTCGGCCCGAAAAAAAAAAACGACAGTGGTACCCCTTACGTTTTTTTTTTTTGGGCGAAAAATTAAGTTTCTCCAATCTTCCCAAATTCTGATAGAGGGCCATGAGACTTAGACCTGAGTGCAAAAATGGAGGCTCTAGCCCCTTCCAGAGCTGAGATATCGAAACTCAAAAATTCGGCCCGGAAAAAAAACGACAGTGGTACCCCTTACGTTTTTTTTTTGGGCGAAAAATTAAGTTTCTCCAATCTTCCCAAATTCTGATAGAGGGCCATGAGACTTAGACCTGAGTGCAAAAATGGAGGCTCTAGCCCCTTCCAGAGCTGAGATATCGAAACTCAAAAATTCGGCCCGAAAAAAACGACAGTGGTACCCCTTACGTTTTTTTTTTTGGGCGAAAAATTAAGTTTCTCAAATCTTCCCAAATTCTGATAGAGGGCCATGAGACTTAGACCTGAGTGCAAAAATGGAGGCTCTAGCCCCTTCCAGAGCTGAGATATCGAAACTCAAAAATTCGTCCCGAAAAAAAAACGACAGTGGTACCCCTTACGTTTTTTTTTTGGGCGAAAAATTAAGTTTCTCCAATCTTCCCAAATTCTGATAGAGGGCCATGAGACTTAGACCTGAGTGTAAAAATGGAGGCTCTAGCCCCTTCCAGAGCTGAGATATCGAAACTCAAAAATTCGGCCCGGAAAAAAAACCACAGTGGTACCCCTTACGTTTTTTTTGGGGGGCGAAAAATTAAGTTTCTCCAATCTTCCCAAATTCTGATAGAGGGCCATGAGACTTAGACCTGAGTTAAAAAATGGAGGCTCTAGCCCCTTCCAGAGCTGAGATATCGAAATTCAAAAATTCAGCCCGAAAAAAAACGACAGTGGTACCCCTTACGTTTTTTTTTTGGGCGAAAAATTAAGTTTCTCCAATCTTCCCAAATTCTGATAGAGGGCCATGAGACTTAGACCTGAGTGCAAAAATGGAGGCTATAGCCCCTTCCAGAGCTGAGATATCGAAACTCAAAAATTCGGCCCGAAAAAAAAAACGACAGTGGTACCCTTTACGTTTTTTTTTTTTGGGCGAAAAATTAAGTTTCTCCAATCTTCCCAAATTCTGATAGAGGGCCATGAGACTTAGACCTGAGTGCAAAAATGGAGGCTCTAGCCCCTTCCAGAGCTGAGATATCGAAACTCAAAAATTCGGCCCGAAAAAAAACGACAGTGGTACCCCTTACGTTTTTTTTTTTTGGGCGAAAAATTAAGTTTCTCCAATCTTCCCAAATTCTGATAGAGGGCCATGAGACTTAGACCTGATATAAAAATGGAGGCTCTAGCCCCTTCCAGAGCTGAGATATCGAAACTCAAAAATTCGGCCCGGAAAAAAAACCACAGTGGTACCCCTTACGTTTTTTTTGGGGGGCGAAAAATTAAGTTTCTCCAATCTTCCCAAATTCTGATAGAGGGCCATGAGACTTAGACCTGAGTTAAAAAATGGAGGCTCTAGCCCCTTCCAGAGCTAAGATATCGAAACTCAAAAATTCGGCCCGAAAAAAAACGACAGTGGTACCCCTTACGTTTTTTTTTTGGGTGAAAAATTAAGTTTCTCCAATCTTCCCAAATTCTGATAGAGGGCCATGAGACTTAGACCTGAGTGCAAAAATGGAGGCTCTAGCCCCTTCAAGAGCTGAGATATCGAAACTCAAAAATTCGGCCCGAAAAAAAACAACAGTGGTACCCCTTACGTTTTTGTTTTTTGGGCGAAAAATTAAGTTTCTCCAATCTTCCCAAATTCTGATAGAGGGCCATGAGACTTAGACCTGAGTGCAAAAATGGAGGCTATAGCCCCTTCCAGAGCTGAGATATCGAAACTCAAAAATTCGGCCCGAAAAAAAAACGACAGTGGTACCCCATACGTTTTTTTTTTTTGGGCGAAAAATTAAGTTTCTCCAATCTTCCCAAATTCTGATAGAGGGCCATGAGACTTAGACCTGAGTGCAAAAATGGAGGCTCTAGCCCCTTCCAGAGCTGAGATATCGAAACTCAAAAATTCGGCCCGAAAAAAAAAAAAGCAGTGGTACCCCTTACTTTTTTTTTTTTTTTGGGCGAAAAATTAAGTTTCTCCAATCTTCCCAAATTCTGATAGAGGGCCATGAGACTTAGACCTGAGTGTAAAAATGGAGGCTCTAGCCCCTTCCAGAGCTGAGATATCGAAACTCAAAAATTCGGCCCGGAAAAAAAAAACACAGTGGTACCCCTTACGTTTTTTTTGGGGGGCGAAAAATTAGGTTTCTCCAATCTTCCCAAATTCTGATAGAGGGCCATGAGACTTAGACCTGAGTTAAAAAAATGGAGGCTCTAGCCCCTTCCAGAGCTGAGATATCGAAACTCAAAAATTCGGCCCGAAAAAAAACGACAGTGGTACCCCTTACGTTTTTTTTTTTGGGTGAAAAATTAAGTTTCTCCAATCTTCCCAAATTCTGATAGAGGGCCATGAGACTTAGACCTGAGTGCACAAATGAAGGCTCTAGCCCCTTCCAGAGCTGAGATATCGAAACTCAAAAATTCGGCCCGAAAAAAAAAAACGACAGTGGTACCCCTTACGTTTTTTTTTTTGGGCGAAAAATTAAGTTTCTCCAATCTTCCCAAATTCTGATAGAGGGCCATGAGACTTAGACCTGAGTGCAAAAATGGAGGCTCTAGCCCCTTCCAGAGCTGAGATATCGAAACTCAAAAATTCGGCCCGAAAAAAAAAACGACAGTGGTACCCCTTACTTTTTTTTTTTTTTTGGGCGAAAAATTAAGTTTCTCCAATCTTCCCAAATTCTGATAGAGGGCCATGAGACTTAGACCTGAGTTTAAAAATGGAGGCTCTAGCCCCTTCCAGAGCTGAGATATCGAAACTCAAAAATTCGGCCCGAAAAAAAAACGACAGTGGTACCCCTTACGTTTTTTTTTTGGGCAAAAAATTAAGTTTCTCCAATCTTCCCAAATTCTGATAGAGGGCCATGAGACTTAGACCTGAGTGCAAAAATGGAGGCTCTAGCCCCTTCCAGAGCTGAGATATCGAAACTCAAAAATTCGGCCCGAAAAAAAAAAAGCAGTGGTACCCCTTACTTTTTTTTTTTTTTTGGGCGAAAAATTAAGTTTCTCCAATCTTCCCAAATTCTGATAGAGGGCCATGAGACTTAGACCTGAGTGTAAAAATGGAGGCTCTAGCCCCTTCCAGAGCTGAGATATCGAAACTCAAAAATTCGGCCCGGAAAAAAAAAACACAGTGGTACCCCTTACGTTTTTTTTGGGGGGCGAAAAATTAGGTTTCTCCAATCTTCCCAAATTCTGATAGAGGGCCATGAGACTTAGACCTGAGTTAAAAAAATGGAGGCTCTAGCCCCTTCCAGAGCTGAGATATCGAAACTCAAAAATTCGGCCCGAAAAAAAACGACAGTGGTACCCCTTACGTTTTTTTTTTTGGGTGAAAAATTAAGTTTCTCCAATCTTCCCAAATTCTGATAGAGGGCCATGAGACTTAGACCTGAGTGCACAAATGAAGGCTCTAGCCCCTTCCAGAGCTGAGATATCGAAACTCAAAAATTCGGCCCGAAAAAAAAAAACGACAGTGGTACCCCTTACGTTTTTTTTTTTGGGCGAAAAATTAAGTTTCTCCAATCTTCCCAAATTCTGATAGAGGGCCATGAGACTTAGACCTGAGTGCAAAAATGGAGGCTCTAGCCCCTTCCAGAGCTGAGATATCGAAACTCAAAAATTCGGCCCGAAAAAAAAACGACAGTGGTACCCCTTACTTTTTTTTTTTTTTTGGGCGAAAAATTAAGTTTCTCCAATCTTCCCAAATTCTGATAGAGGGTCATGAGACTTAGACCTGAGTGCAAAAATGGAGGCTCTAGCCCCTTCCAGAGCTGAGATATCGAAACTCAAAAATTCGGCCCGAAAAAAAAACGACAGTGGTACCCCTTACGTTTTTTTTTTGGGCAAAAAATTAAGTTTCTCCAATCTTCCCAAATTCTGATAGAGGGCCATGAGACTTAGACCTGAGTGCAAAAATGGAGGCTCTAGCCCCTTCCAGAGCTGAGATATCGAAACTCAAAAATTCGGCCCGAAAAAAAAAACGACAGTGGTACCCCTTACGTTTTTTTTTTTGGGCGAAAAATTAAGTTTCTCCAATCTTCCCAAATTCTGATAGAGGGCCATGAGACTTAGACCTGAGTGCAAAAATGGAGGCTCTAGCCCCTTCCAGAGCTGAGATATCGAAACTCAAAAATTCGGCCCGAAAAAAAAACGACAGTGGTACCCCTTACTTTTTTTTTTTTTTTGGGCGAAAAATTAAGTTTCTCCAATCTTCCCAAATTCTGATAGAGGGCCATGAGACTTAGACCTGAGTGCAAAAATGGAGGCTCTAGCCCCTTCCAGAGCTGAGATATCGAAACTCAAAAATTCGGCCCGAAAAAAAAACGACAGTGGTACCCCTTACGTTTTTTTTTGGGCAAAAAATTAAGTTTCTCCAATCTTCCCAAATTCTGATAGAGGGCCATGAGACTTAGACCTGAGTGCAAAAATGGAGGCTCTAGCCCCTTCCAGAGCTGAGATATCGAAACTCAAAAATTCGGCCCGAAAAAAAAACGACAGTGGTACCCCTTACGTTTTTTTTTTTGGGCGAAAAATTAAGTTTCTCCAATCTTCCCAAATTCTGATAGAGGGCCATGAGACTTAGACCTGAGTGCAAAAATGGAGGCTCTAGCCCCTTCCAGAGCTGAGATATCGAAACTCAAAAATTCGGCCCGAAAAAAAAACGACAGTGGTACCCCTTACGTTTTTTTTTTTGGGCGAAAAATTAAGTTTCTCCAATCTTCCCAAATTCTGATAGAGGGCCATGAGACTTAGACCTGAGTGCAAAAATGGAGGCTCTAGCCCCTTCCAGAGCTGAGATATCGAAACTCAAAAATTCGGCCCGAAAAAAAACGACAGTGGTACCCCTTACGTTTTTTTTTTTTGGGCGAAAAATTAAGTTTCTCCAATCTTCCCAAATTCTGATAGAGGGCCATGAGACTTAGACCTGATATAAAAATGGAGGCTCTAGCCCCTTCCAGAGCTGAGATATCGAAACTCAAAAATTCGGCCCGGAAAAAAAACCACAGTGGTACCCCTTACGTTTTTTTTGGGGGGCGAAAAATTAAGTTTCTCCAATCTTCCCAAATTCTGATAGAGGGCCATGAGACTTAGACCTGAGTTAAAAAATGGAGGCTCTAGCCCCTTCCAGAGCTAAGATATCGAAACTCAAAAATTCGGCCCGAAAAAAAACGACAGTGGTACCCCTTACGTTTTTTTTTTGGGTGAAAAATTAAGTTTCTCCAATCTTCCCAAATTCTGATAGAGGGCCATGAGACTTAGACCTGAGTGCAAAAATGGAGGCTCTAGCCCCTTCAAGAGCTGAGATATCGAAACTCAAAAATTCGGCCCGGAAAAAAAAAACACAGTGGTACCCCTTACGTTTTTTTGGGGGGGCGAAAAATTAGGTTTCTCCAATCTTCCCAAATTCTGATAGAGGGCCATGAGACTTAGACCTGAGTTAAAAAAATGGAGGCTCTAGCCCCTTCCAGAGCTGAGATATCGAAACTCAAAAATTCGGCCCGAAAAAAAACGACAGTGGTACCCCTTACGTTTTTTTTTTTGGGTGAAAAATTAAGTTTCTCCAATCTTCCCAAATTCTGATAGAGGGCCATGAGACTTAGACCTGAGTGCACAAATGAAGGCTCTAGCCCCTTCCAGAGCTGAGATATCGAAACTCAAAAATTCGGCCCGAAAAAAAAAAACGACAGTGGTACCCCTTACGTTTTTTTTTTTGGGCGAAAAATTAAGTTTCTCCAATCTTCCCAAATTCTGATAGAGGGCCATGAGACTTAGACCTGAGTGCAAAAATGGAGGCTCTAGCCCCTTCCAGAGCTGAGATATCGAAACTCAAAAATTCGGCCCGAAAAAAAAACGACAGTGGTACCCCTTACTTTTTTTTTTTTTTTGGGCGAAAAATTAAGTTTCTCCAATCTTCCCAAATTCTGATAGAGGGCCATGAGACTTAGACCTGAGTGCAAAAATGGAGGCTCTAGCCCCTTCCAGAGCTGAGATATCGAAACTCAAAAATTCGGCCCGAAAAAAAAACGACAGTGGTACCCCTTACGTTTTTTTTTTGGGCAAAAAATTAAGTTTCTCCAATCTTCCCAAATTCTGATAGAGGGCCATGAGACTTAGACCTGAGTGCAAAAATGGAGGCTCTAGCCCCTTCCAGAGCTGAGATATCGAAACTCAAAAATTCGGCCCGAAAAAAAAACGACAGTGGTACCCCTTACGTTTTTTTTTTTTGGGCGAAAAATTAAGTTTCTCCAATCTTCCCAAATTCTGATAGAGGGCCATGAGACTTAGACCTGAGTGCAAAAATGGAGGCTCTAGCCCCTTCCAGAGCTGAGATATCGAAACTCAAAAATTCGGCCCGAAAAAAAAACGACAGTGGTACCCCTTACGTTTTTTTTTTTGGGCGAAAAATTAAGTTTCTCCAATCTTCCCAAATTCTGATAGAGGGCCATGAGACTTAGACCTGAGTGCAAAAATAGAGGCTCTAGCCCCTTCCAGAGCTGAGATATCGAAACTCAAAAATTCGGCCCGAAAAAAAAACGACAGTGGTACCCCTTACGTTTTTTTTTTTGGGTGAAAAATTAAGTTTCTCCAATCTTCCCAAATTCTGATAGAGGGCCATGAGACTTAGACCTGAGTGCAAAAATAGAGGCTCTAGCCCCTTCCAGAGCTGAGATATCGAAACTCAAAAATTCGGCCCGAAAAAAAAACGACAGTGGTACCCCTTACTTTTTTTTTTTTTTTGGGCGAAAAATTAAGTTTCTCCAATCTTCCCAAATTCTGATAGAGGGCCATGAGACTTAGACCTGAGTGCAAAAATGGAGGCTCTAGCCCCTTCCAGAGCTGAGATATCGAAACTCAAAAATTCGGCCCGAAAAAAAAACGACAGTGGTACCCCTTACGTTTTTTTTTGGGCAAAAAATTAAGTTTCTCCAATCTTCCCAAATTCTGATAGAGGGCCATGAGACTTAGACCTGAGTGCAAAAATGGAGGCTCTAGCCCCTTCCAGAGCTGAGATATCGAAACTCAAAAATTCGGCCCGAAAAAAAAACGACAGTGGTACCCCTTACGTTTTTTTTTTTGGGCGAAAAATTAAGTTTCTCCAATCTTCCCAAATTCTGATAGAGGGCCATGAGACTTAGACCTGAGTGCAAAAATGGAGGCTCTAGCCCCTTCCAGAGCTGAGATATCGAAACTCAAAAATTCGGCCCGAAAAAAAAACGACAGTGGTACCCCTTACGTTTTTTTTTTTGGGCGAAAAATTAAGTTTCTCCAATCTTCCCAAATTCTGATAGAGGGCCATGAGACTTAGACCTGAGTGCAAAAATGGAGGCTCTAGCCCCTTCCAGAGCTGAGATATCGAAACTCAAAAATTCGGCCCGAAAAAAAACGACAGTGGTACCCCTTACGTTTTTTTTTTTTTGGGCGAAAAATTAAGTTTCTCCAATCTTCCCAAATTCTGATAGAGGGCCATGAGACTTAGACCTGATATAAAAATGGAGGCTCTAGCCCCTTCCAGAGCTGAGATATCGAAACTCAAAAATTCGGCCCGGAAAAAAAACCACAGTGGTACCCCTTACGTTTTTTTTGGGGGGCGAAAAATTAAGTTTCTCCAATCTTCCCAAATTCTGATAGAGGGCCATGAGACTTAGACCTGAGTTAAAAAATGGAGGCTCTAGCCCCTTCCAGAGCTAAGATATCGAAACTCAAAAATTCGGCCCGAAAAAAAACGACAGTGGTACCCCTTACGTTTTTTTTTTGGGTGAAAAATTAAGTTTCTCCAATCTTCCCAAATTCTGATAGAGGGCCATGAGACTTAGACCTGAGTGCAAAAATGGAGGCTCTAGCCCCTTCAAGAGCTGAGATATCGAAACTCAAAAATTCGGCCCGGAAAAAAAAAACACAGTGGTACCCCTTACGTTTTTTTGGGGGGGCGAAAAATTAGGTTTCTCCAATCTTCCCAAATTCTGATAGAGGGCCATGAGACTTAGACCTGAGTTAAAAAAATGGAGGCTCTAGCCCCTTCCAGAGCTGAGATATCGAAACTCAAAAATTCGGCCCGAAAAAAAACGACAGTGGTACCCCTTACGTTTTTTTTTTTGGGTGAAAAATTAAGTTTCTCCAATCTTCCCAAATTCTGATAGAGGGCCATGAGACTTAGACCTGAGTGCACAAATGAAGGCTCTAGCCCCTTCCAGAGCTGAGATATCGAAACTCAAAAATTCGGCCCGAAAAAAAAAAACGACAGTGGTACCCCTTACGTTTTTTTTTTTGGGCGAAAAATTAAGTTTCTCCAATCTTCCCAAATTCTGATAGAGGGCCATGAGACTTAGACCTGAGTGCAAAAATGGAGGCTCTAGCCCCTTCCAGAGCTGAGATATCGAAACTCAAAAATTCGGCCCGAAAAAAAAACGACAGTGGTACCCCTTACTTTTTTTTTTTTTTGGGCGAAAAATTAAGTTTCTCCAATCTTCCCAAATTCTGATAGAGGGCCATGAGACTTAGACCTGAGTGCAAAAATGGAGGCTCTAGCCCCTTCCAGAGCTGAGATATCGAAACTCAAAAATTCGGCCCGAAAAAAAAACGACAGTGGTACCCCTTACGTTTTTTTTTTTGGGCGAAAAATTAAGTTTCTCCAATCTTCCCAAATTCTGATAGAGGGCCATGAGACTTAGACCTGAGTGCAAAAATGGAGGCTCTAGCCCCTTCCAGAGCTGAGATATCGAAACTCAAAAATTCGGCCCGAAAAAAAACGACAGTGGTACCCCTTACGTTTTTTTTTTTTGGGCGAAAAATTAAGTTTCTCCAATCTTCCCAAATTCTGATAGAGGGCCATGAGACTTAGACCTGATATAAAAATGGAGGCTCTAGCCCCTTCCAGAGCTGAGATATCGAAACTCAAAAATTCGGCCCGGAAAAAAAACCACAGTGGTACCCCTTACGTTTTTTTTGGGGGGCGAAAAATTAAGTTTCTCCAATCTTCCCAAATTCTGATAGAGGGCCATGAGACTTAGACCTGAGTTAAAAAATGGAGGCTCTAGCCCCTTCCAGAGCTAAGATATCGAAACTCAAAAATTCGGCCCGAAAAAAAACGACAGTGGTACCCCTTACGTTTTTTTTTTGGGTGAAAAATTAAGTTTCTCCAATCTTCCCAAATTCTGATAGAGGGCCATGAGACTTAGACCTGAGTGCAAAAATGGAGGCTCTAGCCCCTTCAAGAGCTGAGATATCGAAACTCAAAAATTCGGCCCGAAAAAAAACAACAGTGGTACCCCTTACGTTTTTGTTTTTTGGGCGAAAAATTAAGTTTCTCCAATCTTCCCAAATTCTGATAGAGGGCCATGAGACTTAGACCTGAGTGCAAAAATGGAGGCTATAGCCCCTTCCAGAGCTGAGATATCGAAACTCAAAAATTCGGCCCGAAAAAAAAACGACAGTGGTACCCCATACGTTTTTTTTTTTTTGGGCGAAAAATTAAGTTTCTCCAATCTTCCCAAATTCTGATAGAGGGCCATGAGACTTAGACCTGAGTGCAAAAATGGAGGCTCTAGCCCCTTCCAGAGCTGAGATATCGAAACTCAAAAATTCGGCCCGAAAAAAAAAAAAGCAGTGGTACCCCTTACTTTTTTTTTTTTTTTGGGCGAAAAATTAAGTTTCTCCAATCTTCCCAAATTCTGATAGAGGGCCATGAGACTTAGACCTGAGTGTAAAAATGGAGGCTCTAGCCCCTTCCAGAGCTGAGATATCGAAACTCAAAAATTCGGCCCGGAAAAAAAAAACACAGTGGTACCCCTTACGTTTTTTTTGGGGGGCGAAAAATTAGGTTTCTCCAATCTTCCCAAATTCTGATAGAGGGCCATGAGACTTAGACCTGAGTTAAAAAAATGGAGGCTCTAGCCCCTTCCAGAGCTGAGATATCGAAACTCAAAAATTCGGCCCGAAAAAAAACGACAGTGGTACCCCTTACGTTTTTTTTTTTGGGTGAAAAATTAAGTTTCTCCAATCTTCCCAAATTCTGATAGAGGGCCATGAGACTTAGACCTGAGTGCACAAATGAAGGCTCTAGCCCCTTCCAGAGCTGAGATATCGAAACTCAAAAATTCGGCCCGAAAAAAAAAAACGACAGTGGTACCCCTTACGTTTTTTTTTTTGGGCGAAAAATTAAGTTTCTCCAATCTTCCCAAATTCTGATAGAGGGCCATGAGACTTAGACCTGAGTGCAAAAATGGAGGCTCTAGCCCCTTCCAGAGCTGAGATATCGAAACTCAAAAATTCGGCCCGAAAAAAAAACGACAGTGGTACCCCTTACTTTTTTTTTTTTTTTTGGGCGAAAAATTAAGTTTCTCCAATCTTCCCAAATTCTGATAGAGGGCCATGAGACTTAGACCTGAGTGTAAAAATGGAGGCTCTAGCCCCTTCCAGAGCTGAGATATCGAAACTCAAAAATTCGGCCCGAAAAAAAAACGACAGTGGTACCCCTTACGTTTTTTTTTTGGGCAAAAAATTAAGTTTCTCCAATCTTCCCAAATTCTGATAGAGGGCCATGAGACTTAGACCTGAGTGCAAAAATGGAGGCTCTAGCCCCTTCCAGAGCTGAGATATCGAAACTCAAAAATTCGGCCCGAAAAAAAAAAAGCAGTGGTACCCCTTACTTTTTTTTTTTTTTTGGGCGAAAAATTAAGTTTCTCCAATCTTCCCAAATTCTGATAGAGGGCCATGAGACTTAGACCTGAGTGTAAAAATGGAGGCTCTAGCCCCTTCCAGAGCTGAGATATCGAAACTCAAAAATTCGGCCCGGAAAAAAAAACACAGTGGTACCCCTTACGTTTTTTTTGGGGGGCGAAAAATTAGGTTTCTCCAATCTTCCCAAATTCTGATAGAGGGCCATGAGACTTAGACCTGAGTTAAAAAAATGGAGGCTCTAGCCCCTTCCAGAGCTGAGATATCGAAACTCAAAAATTCGGCCCGAAAAAAAACGACAGTGGTACCCCTTACGTTTTTTTTTTTGGGTGAAAAATTAAGTTTCTCCAATCTTCCCAAATTCTGATAGAGGGCCATGAGACTTAGACCTGAGTGCACAAATGAAGGCTCTAGCCCCTTCCAGAGCTGAGATATCGAAACTCAAAAATTCGGCCCGAAAAAAAAAAACGACAGTGGTACCCCTTACGTTTTTTTTTTTGGGCGAAAAATTAAGTTTCTCCAATCTTCCCAAATTCTGATAGAGGGCCATGAGACTTAGACCTGAGTGCAAAAATGGAGGCTCTAGCCCCTTCCAGAGCTGAGATATCGAAACTCAAAAATTCGGCCCGAAAAAAAAACGACAGTGGTACCCCTTACGTTTTTTTTTTGGGCAAAAAATTAAGTTTCTCCAATCTTCCCAAATTCTGATAGAGGGCCATGAGACTTAGACCTGAGTGCAAAAATGGAGGCTCTAGCCCCTTCCAGAGCTGAGATATCGAAACTCAAAAATTCGGCCCGAAAAAAAAACGACAGTGGTACCCCTTACGTTTTTTTTTTTTGGGCGAAAAATTAAGTTTCTCCAATCTTCCCAAATTCTGATAGAGGGCCATGAGACTTAGACCTGAGTGCAAAAATGGAGGCTCTAGCCCCTTCCAGAGCTGAGATATCGAAACTCAAAAATTCGGCCCGAAAAAAAAACGACAGTGGTACCCCTTACGTTTTTTTTTTTGGGCGAAAAATTAAGTTTCTCCAATCTTCCCAAATTCTGATAGAGGGCCATGAGACTTAGACCTGAGTGCAAAAATAGAGGCTCTAGCCCCTTCCAGAGCTGAGATATCGAAACTCAAAAATTCGGCCCGAAAAAAAAACGACAGTGGTACCCCTTACGTTTTTTTTTTTGGGTGAAAAATTAAGTTTCTCCAATCTTCCCAAATTCTGATAGAGGGCCATGAGACTTAGACCTGAGTGCACAAATGAAGGCTCTAGCCCCTTCCAGAGCTGAGATATCGAAACTCAAAAATTCGGCCCGAAAAAAAAAACGACAGTGGTACCCCTTACGTTTTTTTTTTGGGCGAAAAATTAAGTTTCTCCAATCTTCCCAAATTCTGATAGAGGGCCATGAGACTTAGACCTGAGTGCAAAAATGGAGGCTCTAGCCCCTTCCAGAGCTGAGATATCGAAACTCAAAAATTCGGCCCGAAAAAAAAACGACAGTGGTACCCCTTACGTTTTTTTTTGGGCAAAAAATTAAGTTTCTCCAATCTTCCCAAATTCTGATAGAGGGCCATGAGACTTAGACCTGAGTGCAAAAATGGAGGCTCTAGCCCCTTCCAGAGCTGAGATATCGAAACTCAAAAATTCGGCCTGAAAAAACAACAACAGTGGTACCCCTTACGTTTTTTTTTTTGGGCGAAAAATTAAGTTTCTCCAATCTTCCCAAATTCTGATAGAGGGCCATGAGACTTAGACCTGAGTGCAAAAATGGAGGCTCTAGCCCCTTCCAGAGCTGAGATATCGAAACTCAAAAATTCAGCCCGAAAAAAAAAACGACAGTGGTACCCCTTACGTTTTTTTTTTGGGCGAAAAATTAAGTTTCTCCAATCTTCCCAAATTCTGATAGAGGGCCATGAGACTTAGACCTGAGTGCAAAAATGGAGGCTCTAGCCCCTTCCAGAGCTGAGATATCGAAACTCAATAATTCGGCCCGAAAAAAAAAACGACAGTGGTACCCCTTACGTTTTTTTTTTTGGGCGAAAAATTAAGTTTCTCCAATCTTCCCAAATTCTGATAGAGGGCCATGAGACTTAGACCTGAGTGCAAAAATGGAGGCTCTAGCCCCTTCCAGAGCTTAGATATCGAAACTCAAAAATTCGGCCCGAAAAAAAAACAACAGTGGTACCCCTTACGTTTTTTTTTTTGGGCGAAAAATTAAGTTTCTCCAATATTCCCAAATTCTGATAGAGGGCCATGAGACTTAGACCTGAGTGCAAAAATGGAGGCTCTAGCCCCTTCCAGAGCTGAGATATCGAAACTCAAAAATTCGGCCCGAAAAAAAAAACGACAGTGGTACCCCTTACGTTTTTTTTTTTTGGGCGAAAAATTAAGTTTCTCCAATCTTCCCAAATTCTGATAGAGGGCCAAGAGACTTAGACCTGAGTGCAAAAATGGAGGCTCTAGCCCCTTCCAGAGCTGAGATATCGAAACTCAAAAATTCGGCCCGGAAAAAAAACGACAGTGGTACCCCTTACGTTTTTTTTTTGGGCGAAAAATTAAGTTTCTCCAATCTTCCCAAATTCTGATAGAGGGCCATGAGACTTAGACCTGAGTGCAAAAATGGAGGCTCTAGCCCCTTCCAGAGCTGAGATATCGAAACTCAAAAATTCGGCCCGAAAAAAACGACAGTGGTACCCCTTACGTTTTTTTTTTTGGGCGAAAAATTAAGTTTCTCCAATCTTCCCAAATTCTGATAGAGGGCCATGAGACTTAGACCTGAGTGCAAAAATGGAGGCTCTAGCCCCTTCCAGAGCTGAGATATCGAAACTCAAAAATTCGTCCCGAAAAAAAAAACGACAGTGGTACCCCTTACGTTTTTTTTTTGGGCGAAAAATTAAGTTTCTCCAATCTTCCCAAATTCTGATAGAGGGCCATGAGACTTAGACCTGAGTTAAAAAATGGAGGCTCTAGCCCCTTCCAGAGCTGAGATATCGAAACTCAAAAATTCGGCCCGGAAAAAAAACCACAGTGGTACCCCTTACGTTTTTTTTGGGGGGCGAAAAATTAAGTTTCTCCAATCTTCCCAAATTCTGATAGAGGGCCATGAGACTTAGACCTGAGTTAAAAAATGGAGGCTCTAGCCCCTTCCAGAGCTTAGATATCGAAACTCAAAAATTCGGCCCGAAAAAAAAACAACAGTGGTATCCCTTACGTTTTTTTTTTTGGGCGAAAAATTAAGTTTCTCCAATATTCCCAAATTCTGATAGAGGGCCATGAGACTTAGACCTGAGTGCAAAAATGGAGGCTCTAGCCCCTTCCAGAGCTGAGATATCGAAACTCAAAAATTCGGCCCGAAAAAAAAAACGACAGTGGTACCCCTTACGTTTTTTTTTTTTTGGGCGAAAAATTAAGTTTCTCCAATCTTCCCAAATTCTGATAGAGGGCCAAGAGACTTAGACCTGAGTGCAAAAATGGAGGCTCTAGCCCCTTCCAGAGCTGAGATATCGAAACTCAAAAATTCGGCCCGGAAAAAAAACGACAGTGGTACCCCTTACGTTTTTTTTTTGGGCGAAAAATTAAGTTTCTCCAATCTTCCCAAATTCTGATAGAGGGCCATGAGACTTAGACCTGAGTGCAAAAATGGAGGCTCTAGCCCCTTCCAGAGCTGAGATATCGAAACTCAAAAATTCGGCCCGAAAAAAACGACAGTGGTACCCCTTACGTTTTTTTTTTTGGGCGAAAAATTAAGTTTCTCCAATCTTCCCAAATTCTGATAGAGGGCCATGAGACTTAGACCTGAGTGCAAAAATGGAGGCTCTAGCCCCTTCCAGAGCTGAGATATCGAAACTCAAAAATTCGTCCCGAAAAAAAAAACGACAGTGGTACCCCTTACGTTTTTTTTTTGGGCGAAAAATTAAGTTTCTCCAATCTTCCCAAATTCTGATAGAGGGCCATGAGACTTAGACCTGAGTGTAAAAATGGAGGCTCTAGCCCCTTCCAGAGCTGAGATATCGAAACTCAAAAATTCGGCCCGGAAAAAAAACCACAGTGGTACCCCTTACGTTTTTTTTGGGGGGCGAAAAATTAAGTTTCTCCAATCTTCCCAAATTCTGATAGAGGGCCATGAGACTTAGACCTGAGTTAAAAAATGGAGGCTCTAGCCCCTTCCAGAGCTGAGATATCGAAATTCAAGAATTCGGCCCGAAAAAAAACGACAGTGGTACCCCTTACGTTTTTGTTTTTTGGGCGAAAAATTAAGTTTCTCCAATCTTCCCAAATTCTGATAGAGGGCCATGAGACTTAGACCTGAGTGCAAAAATGGAGGCTATAGCCCCTTCCAGAGCTGAGATATCGAAACTCAAAAATTCGGCCCGAAAAAAAAACGACAGTGGTACCCTTTACGTTTTTTTTTTTTGGGCGAAAAATTAAGTTTCTCCAATCTTCCCAAATTCTGATAGAGGGCCATGAGACTTAGACCTGAGTGCAAAAATGGAGGCTATAGCCCCTTCCAGAGCTGAGATATCGAAACTCAAAAATTCGGCCCGAAAAAAAAACGACAGTGGTACCCCTTACTTTTTTTTTTTTTTTGGGCGAAAAATTAAGTTTCTCCAATCTTCCCAAATTCTGATAGAGGGCCATGAGACTTAGACCTGAGTGTAAAAATGGAGGCTCTAGCCCCTTCCAGAGCTGAGATATCGAAACTCAAAAATTCGGCCCGGAAAAAAAACCACAGTGGTACCCCTTACGTTTTTTTTGGGGGGCGAAAAATTAAGTTTCTCCAATCTTCCCAAATTCTGATAGAGGGCCATGAGACTTAGACCTGAGTTAAAAAATGGAGGCTCTAGCCCCTTCCAGAGCTGAGATATCGAAACTCAAAAATTCGGCCCGAAAAAAAACGACAGTGGTACCCCTTACGTTTTTTTTTTGGGTGAAAAATTAAGTTTCTCCAATCTTCTCAAATTCTGATAGAGGGCCATGAGACTTAGACCTGAGTGCAAAAATGGAGGCTCTAGCCCCTTCAAGAGCTGAGATATCGAAACTCAAAAATTCGGCCCGAAAAAAAACAACAGTGGTACCCCTTACGTTTTTGTTTTTTGGGCGAAAAATTAAGTTTCTCCAATCTTCCCAAATTCTGATAGAGGGCCATGAGACTTAGACCTGAGTGCAAAAATGGAGGCTATAGCCCCTTCCAGAGCTGAGATATCGAAACTCAAAAATTCGGCCCGAAAAAAAAACGACAGTGGTACCCCATACGTTTTTTTTTTTTTGGGCGAAAAATTAAGTTTCTCCAATCTTCCCAAATTCTGATAGAGGGCCATGAGACTTAGACCTGAGTGCAAAAATGGAGGCTCTAGCCCCTTCCAGAGCTGAGATATCGAAACTCAAAAATTCGGCCCGAAAAAAAAAAAAGCAGTGGTACCCCTTACTTTTTTTTTTTTTGGGCGAAAAATTAAGTTTCTCCAATCTTCCCAAATTCTGATAGAGGGCCATGAGACTTAGACCTGAGTGTAAAAATGGAGGCTCTAGCCCCTTCCAGAGCTGAGATATCGAAACTCAAAAATTCGGCCCGGAAAAAAAACCACAGTGGTACCCCTTACGTTTTTTTTGGGGGGCGAAAAATTAAGTTTCTCCAATCTTCCCAAATTCTGATAGAGGGCCATGAGACTTAGACCTGAGTTAAAAAAATGGAGGCTCTAGCCCCTTCCAGAGCTGAGATATCGAAACTCAAAAATTCGGCCCGAAAAAAAACGACAGTGGTACCCCTTACGTTTTTTTTTTTGGGCGAAAAATTAAGTTTCTCCAATCTTCCCAAAGTCTGATAGAGGGCCATGAGACTTAGACCTGAGTGCAAAAATGGAGGCTCTAGCCCCTTCCAGAGCTGAGATATCGAAACTCAAAAATTCGTCCCGAAAAAAAACGACAGTGGTACCCCTTACGTTTTTTTTTTGGGCGAAAAGTTAAGTTTCTCCAATCTTCCCAAATTCTGATAGAGGGCCATGAGACTTAGACCTGAGTGCAAAAATGGAGGCTCTAGCCCCTTCCAGAGCTGAGATATCCAAACTCAAAAATTCGGCCCGAAAAAAAAAAACGACAGTGGTACCCCTTACGTTTTTTTTTTTGGGCGAAAAATTAAGTTTCTCCAATCTTCCCAAATTCTGATAGAGGGCCATGAGACTTAGACCTGAGTGCAAAAATGGAGGCTCTAGCCCCTTCCAGAGCTGAGATATCGAAACTCAAAAATTCGGCCCGAAAAAAAAAACGACAGTGGTACCCCTTACGTTTTTTTTTTGGGCGAAAAATTAAGTTTCTCCAATCTTCCCAAATTCTGATAGAGGGCCATGAGACTTAGACCTGAGTGCAAAAATGGAGGCTCTAGCCCCTTCCAGAGCTGAGATATCGAAACTCAAAAATTCGGCCCGAAAAAAAAACGACAGTGGTACCCCTTACGTTTTTTTTTTTGGGCGAAAAATTAAGTTTCTCCAATCTTCCCAAATTCTGATAGAGGGCCATGAGACTTAGACCTGAGTGCAAAAATGGAGGCTCTAGCCCCTTCCAGAGCTGAGATATCGAAACTCAAAAATTCAGCCCGGAAAAAAAACGACAGTGGTACCCCTTACGTTTTTTTTTTTGGGCGAAAAATTAAGTTTCTCCAATCTTCCCAAATTCTGATAGAGGGCCATGAGACTTAGACCTGAGTGCAAAAATGGAGGCTCTAGCCCCTTCCAGAGCTGAGATATCGAAACTTAAAAATTCGGCCCGAAAAAAAACGACAGTGGTACCCCTTATGTTTTTTTTTTGGGCGAAAAATTAAGTTTCTCCAATCTTTCCAAATTCTGATAGAGGGCCATGAGGCTTAGACCTGAGTGCAAAAATGGAGGCTCTAGCCCCTTCCAGAGCTGAGATATCGAAACTCAAAAATTCGGCCCGAAAAAAAAAAACGACAGTGGTACCCCTTACGGTTTTTTTTTGGGGCGAAAAATTAAGTTTCTCCAATCTTCCCAAATTCTGATAGAGGGCCATGAGACTTAGACCTGAGTGCAAAAATGGAGGCTCTAGCCCCTTCCAGAGCTGAGATATCGAAACTCAAAAATTCGTCCCGAAAAAAAAAACGACAGTGGTACCCCTTACGTTTTTTTTTTGGGCGAAAAATTAAGTTTCTCCAATCTTCCCAAATTCTGATAGAGGGCCATGAGACTTAGACCTGAGTGTAAAAATGGAGGCTCTAGCCCCTTCCAGAGCTGAGATATCGAAACTCAAAAATTCGGCCCGGAAAAAAAACCACAGTGGTACCCCTTACGTTTTTTTTGGGGGGCGAAAAATTAAGTTTCTCCAATCTTCCCAAATTCTGATAGAGGGCCATGAGACTTAGACCTGAGTTAAAGAATGGAGGCTCTAGCCCCTTCCAGAGCTGAGATATCGAAACTCAAAAATTCGGCCCGAAAAAAAACGACAGTGGTACCCCTTACGTTTTTTTTTTGGGCGAAAAATTAAGTTTCTCCAATCTTCTCAAATTCTGATAGAGGGCCATGAGACTTAGACCTGAGTGCAAAAATGGAGGCTCTAGCCCCTTCCAGAGCTGAGATATCGAAACTCAAAAATTCGGCCCGAAAAAAAAAACAACAGTGGTACCCCTTACGTTTTTGTTTTTTGGGCGAAAAATTAAGTTTCTCCAATCTTCCCAAATTCTGATAGAGGGCCATGAGACTTAGACCTGAGTGCAAAAATGGAGGCTATAGCCCCTTCCAGAGCTGAGATATCGAAACTCAAAAATTCGGCCCGAAAAAAAAACGACAGTGGTACCCCTTAAGTTTTTTTTTTTTGGGCGAAAAATTAAGTTTCTCCAATCTTCCCAAATTCTGATAGAGGGCCATGAGACTTAGACCTGAGTGCAAAAATGGAGGCTTTAGCCCCTTCCAGAGCTGAGATATCGAAACTCAAAAATTCGGCCCGAAAAAAAAAACGACAGTGGTACCCCTTACTTTTTTTTTTTTGGGCGAAAAATTAAGTTTCTCCAATCTTCCCAAATTCTGATAGAGGGCCATGAGACTTAGACCTGAGTGTAAAAATGGAGGCTCTAGCCCCTTCCAGAGCTGAGATATCGAAACTCAAAAATTCGGCCCGAAAAAAAACGACAGTGGTACCCCTTACGTTTTTTTTTTGGGCGAAAAAATAAGTTTTTCCAATCTTCCCAAATTCTGATAGAGGGCCATGAGACTTAGACCTGAGTGCAAAAATGGAGGCTCTAGCCCCTTCCAGAGCTGAGATATCGAAACTCAAAAATTCGGCCCGAAAAAAAAACGACAGTGGTACCCCTTACGTTTTTTTTTTGGGCGAAAAATTAAGTTTCTCCAATCTTCCCAAATTCTGATAGAGGGCCATGAGACTTAGACCTGAGTGCAAAAATGGAGGCTCTAGCCCCTTCCAGAGCTGAGATATCGAAACTCAAAAATTCGGCCCGAAAAAAAACGACAGTGGTACCCCTTACGTTTTTTTTTTGGGCGAAAAATTAAGTTTCTCCAATCTTCCCAAATTCTGATAGAGGGCCATGAGACTTAGACCTGAGTGCAAAAATGGAGGCTCTAGCCCCTTCCAGAGCTGAGATATCGAAACTCAAAAATTCGGCCCGAAAAAAAAACGACAGTGGTACCCCTTACGTTTTTTTTTTTGGGCGAAAAATTAAGTTTCTCCAATCTTCCCAAATTCTGATAGAGGGCCATGAGACTTAGACCTGAGTGCAAAAATGGAGGCTCTAGCCCCTTCCAGAGCTGAGATATCGAAACTTAAAAATTCGGCCCGAAAAAAAACGACAGTGGTACCCCTTATGTTTTTTTTTTGGGCGAAAAATTAAGTTTCTCCAATCTTTCCAAATTCTGATAGAGGGCCATGAGGCTTAGACCTGAGTGCAAAAATGGAGGCTCTAGCCCCTTCCAGAGCTGAGATATCGAAACTCAAAAATTTGGCCCGAAAAAAAAAAACGACAGTGGTACCCCTTACGGTTTTTTTTTGGGGCGAAAAATTAAGTTTCTCCAATCTTCCCAAATTCTGATAGAGGGCCATGAGACTTAGACCTGAGTGCAAAAATGGAGGCTCTAGCCCCTTTCAGAGCTGAGATATCGAAACTCAAAAATTCGTCCCGAAAAAAAAACGACAGTGGTACCCCTTACGTTTTTTTTTTGGGCGAAAAATTAAGTTTCTCCAATCTTCCCAAATTCTGATAGAGGGCCATGAGACTTAGACCTGAGTGCAAAAATGGAGGCTCTAGACCCTTCCAGAGCTGAGATATCGAAACTCAAAAATTCGACCTGAAAAAAAAAAAACGACAGTGGTACGTACTAGGGATGCAACGGTACACGGTAAAATCCCGGACCGTTCGGTCAGCCCTGCACGGGACAATCTAACCTCGTGTCCCGCGGGACTTCGGTTCTGCCATAGAGTTCGTGCTGATCCTTTAACCGTATTTTCCGCACTATAAAAGGCGCACTTAAAAGCCTTTAATCTTCTCAAAAAACAACAGTGCCTTATATTAGATCCATATCATATATGGATTAAATTCGCCCGCGAACTCGCGCTCGTGTCCAGCTTATGCCCGCTTTGTCACACGGCCAGTTCAACCTCGTATAAATCAGGTTATGTGTGTGTCGCTCACGAGCGCTCACTCTAACAGACACACGAACAGACCGGCGCTACTCACGCGTCATAGATGTTCATAAAGCGCTCCCCGTTCACACGGGTCGTCTCATTCAAAACAGCCAACTGTTGTTAGTGAGCCGCCGCACATTGAATAATATGAGTCAGGCTGCGAATGTAAGTTACGTGCCCGCCCCAGCGCGCTCACGCTTACTAAATAAACGCCTCACCTCCGGCTCCGTAGCCTACTCTCTACATTCCCAGCACATAGTGGATGCATAACGCAAACCCAGTCAAATGTTTGACTGCAGTATATTTTTGCACATGAATCTCTCAAAAGTGGATTAGTAACATTGCACTTTGTATCCTGAATGCAGTATTTTTTTTTATTATATTATTTTGCTCTGCTCTTTTTATTCAAACCACAAGCTAATTTTTGTTAAAGGTAAAAGTGCACATTTTCTTTCACATTGATCACCTTATTTACCAGTTATCAAGGTTTGGAATTGGGATCCACTTGAATATTTTAAAGTGTGCTCGTTTACATTTTGTATATCATAAGTGGTATTTGAAGAGGTTGTATTGCTTAGTGTTGTTCAGTACAGACTAGAGTGTTAATTTATTCCATACACATTGATGTTCTTCCTACTGTGACATTCTGTTTATGCTCATAAGAAAAATAAAACATATTTTTGGGATGAAATAGCAGTCTCTTTCTGCACAAAACATGTACCGAAACCGAACCGAGACCGTGGCCCAAAAACCGAGGTACGGACCGTACCGTGGGCTATCTGTACCGTTGCACCCCTAGTACATACCCCTTTCGTGTTTTTTTTTTTCAGGCGAAAAATTAAGTTTCTCCAATCTTCTCAAAACTCTGGATTCTGATAGAAGGCCATGAGACATAGACCTGAGTGCAAAAATGGAGGCTCTAAACCCTTCCAGAGCTGAGATATCGAAACTCAAAAATTCGACCCGAAAAAAAACGACAGTGGTACCCCTTTCGTTTTAGTTTTTTGGGCAAAAAATTAAGTTTCTCCAATGTTCTCAAAACTCTGGATTCTGATCTGATAGAGTGCCATGAGACTTAGACCTGAGTGCAAAAATGGAGGCTCTAGACACTTCAAGAGCTGAGATATCGAAACTCAAAAATTCGACCCGAAAAAAAAAACGACAGTGGTACCCTTTCGGGTTTTTTTAGGCGAAAAATTAAGTTTCTCCAATGTTCTCAAAACTCTGGATTCCGATAGAGGGCCATGAGACTTAGACCTGAGTGCAAAAATGGAGGCTCTAGCCCCTTCCAGAGCTGAGATATCAAAACTCAAAAATTCGACCTGAAAAAAAAAGAGCCTCCATTCTTAAAACTCTGGATTCTGATAGAGGGCCATGGGACTTAGACCTGAGTGCCAAAATTGAGGCTCTAGACCCTTCCAGAGCTGAGGTATTGAGAGTTTTACAATGGCATAAATGCTACGTGGGATCTGAATATCTCAGCTCCGGAAGGGTCTAGAGTAGTACATCCAGAGCAGGCTCTGGTGATGGAACAAAAAGTGGAAGCACTCTTAGCAAAAGAAGCTATAGAACTGGTTCCCCCAGGCCAACAGAGACTCAGGGTTTTACAGCCGGTATTTCCAAAACAGAATGGGGTCTCTGCCTTCCGAATCGTTCGGTCAAGAAACTCAAGTTCAAGATGCTAACATTGAAGCAGATCGTGACTTAAATCAGATCCGAGGACTGGTTTGTCACGATAGATCAGAAAGATGCAAACTTCCTTGTTTCCATCATTCCACAACAGAGGAAGCTCCTTAGGTTCGCTTTCGGGAGTAAAAAATACCAGTATCGGGTTCTTCTGTTAGTCTAGCTCTATCCCCCTGCATGTTTATTGAATGCATAGATGCGGCTCTGGCCTCGCTCAGGCTGCAGGGCATACGCATTATCAACTACATTGACAACTGGCTTATCCTAGCAAAGTCAGAACAGTTGGCGGTTTGGCATCGAAATGTCGTTCTCAATCATATAAAAAGGTGGGGCTAAGAATGAATGCCAAGAAAAGTGTGAATTCTCCAGCAAAGAGGACCACCTTTTTTGGTGTTATATGGGATTCAGTGACAATGAGGGCTGTGCTTTCGCCTGCTCTGGTCGCCATGATCCTCTCAGTCGCAAAAGAGATAAAGCTAGGCCAGTCACTCACAGTAGAACAGTTTCAGAGACTGTTGGGCCTGATGCCAGCCGCGTCCAACATTATACCGTTTGGCCTGCTGTACATGAGGGCCCTGCAGTGGTGCCTCAAGACCAAGGGGTCCCCGAGGGGGAACCCACTTCGTATGATCATGTTCACACAGCGGTGTCTCTGAGGTAATGGAAGTCCGTTAGCTCTGAGTCTCTGGAGGAGTCATCATCTTTTGTGGCACATGAACTGCCTGGAAATGATGGCTGTCTTCACAACATTGAAGCATTTGCTTCCAGACCTGAGGCCATCATATGCTTGTTCTCACAGACAACACATCGTTGGTCTCTTATAAAAAGCATCAGGAGGTCTATGTCCATGCCAGCTATGCAAACTGGCACACCAGACCCTGAGAGCAGTATAGGTTCCAGGGTACAGAAACTTAGGGGCAGACATCCTGTTGAGGCAGGGGCTGAGGCCCGGGGAATGGAAACTTCACCCGGAGGTGCTGAATAATATATGGGAGGTATTTCGGCCAAGCAGAAGTGGATCTTTTGCGTCTCAGGATACAATGCACTGTCCACTTTGGTTCTCCCTCATGCACCAGCTCCCTTGGCCCTGGACGTTGTGGTATAGACATGGCCGAGGCTACGTCTGTACTTTTTTCCCTGATCACTCTGCTCCCAGGAGGTCTGCTGGGACAGAATAAATCTACTACTAGTAGAACCGTACTGGCCAAGCTGACTGGTTCTCGGACCTGGTGTCCCTCCTCGACGGCTTTCCCTCTGAGAGTCCGATCCGGAGGCACTTTCATTCTCCAGTGAGAGGGGTGACCCTTCACCCCAGCCCAGAGATATGGAACCTGTGGGTTTGGCCTTGGAGAGGGCCCAACTCACAGAGTTTGGTCTCTCAACTGCGGAAGTGTAGACCATACTTCTCTCCAGAGCTACCTCCACGAGGAAACTGTATGTACTTAAGTGATGGGTTTTCACTTCATAGTGCCGATCTTGACAGTGGGGTCCAGTTAACTGCCCAATTACAGTGCTGGAGTTACTGCAGGTTTGTTTTTCTGCAGGGTTATCCCCTTCCACTCTGAAGGTGTACGTGGTGGCGTAAACTGCCTACCATGTCCCTTTGGGTGGTTTCCTCTGTGGTGCTTTTAGGCCAGGAGGTGTATGACGGCTTGAAAGTATTATTATATAAGGAGGTATCCCTGCAGGGTGTGGTATGTGGCAGGCTGGTCCTCTCCACTCACATTTGTATGGCTTTACAACGTTGACCAGGGCTCTGCCCCAGTCCTCTCAGTAGTCACACGGACAGGCTTTTGTTCAAATGAAGTTTGGGCATTCTCATTCCCAAAGTGTTCCCATCGACGCAGAGCGAGTTCCCACAAAGGGTAACTTCTCAGATTACGACTGTAACCCTAGTTCCCTGAGAAGGGAACGAGACACTGCATCACTTTGACATAATCCCTGCATCCCTGTGATCGACTTGCTTCGGCTAATTCGAAGCTGACGCCGGTGCTTTTATCCTTTCTTGGTCGTGACGTCATCCGCCCGTGACGATCACTCTCGCCGTTAAACTAGTTGACTCAAGTGATTTAAGCTATTTGTCCAGTTGGGCAAGTTAAATTCTCTTTCACTTTTCCCCTTCATAAAAACAAAACGTCTCAGGTTACGACTATAATCCTAGTTTCCTGAGAAGTTTCTGGTAACAAGGTCGCGCTGCTGACACTTTCTTTCATGGAGAAGTAAAAACAGATGAGCGTAACAGCACACAAGAAACTCACAGAAGGAACATACTGAGGTAAAAAATCTAAATGTTGAGTTTTTTTATTTATAACATGATATAGCTAGTTATTTAAAGCTACACTTTGTGATTTTTACCCCCATCTATCGGTTAAAAGGTATATGACCATCCAGTGAATATTAGTTTATGTTCCTCTCAATTCCGATTTCGTTTTAACTCCTATGGTGGCCAATGTAGTCCAAGATTAACATGGCTTCCAGTTTGACCTTGTCCTTGAGTGTTAAATCAAACGTAAACGCGAAAGGCAAAGCTTGAATTAACGGGTATGTCCCTCTTTGGCTAATGTACTTTCAAGATGGAGGGACAACATGGCGACCGACATTAGAACCCCTTACCCGTGTGTATTTTCAATGGCATATTAAACACCCACGAGAATACTTTATTACTTGAACGAAGTAAATATACATTAATGAGCTATATATTTTTGAAAGAACTGTTTTTAGCTAAGAATAAACTAAAAGTTTTACACATTGTAGCTTTAACATAACACATAAAAGGAAACAGTTTTGCTGAATATAATCATGATTGCAAATGTAAAATTTATTTTATAGTTCAATTAACAAGTAGCCTATTTAATATTAAGTCACTTACATTATAGACACATTATTGGCTGTTTTAGAACTCTATTTCACCGATGAAAATAGTTCCAAAGGAAAACAATAATCAGCGCTGTCTTTTGTTTACTGAAGATTATGATTCAGCATTTTGAAAGAATCGTTTGAATAAATGACTCAATGACTCACTCATTAAGATGGTCACTTGCGGCAACATATTGGTGGTTTAGTTTCATGTGTAAAAAAAATCATTGCATTTTTGCGATTTTTGTGGTCATTTTCCTGTGGGACTTTTGTAGGAATTCTTCAAGACTCCTGCAGGTATACAACAAATCCTGTCCTGTAGGATTTTCATTCTGTCCTGCAGGATTCCTGCATGATCCCCACACTGTCCTTCACTGTCCTTCAGGATTCCTCTCCAACGATCAATTCCTCCTCACACAATATAAATGTAAGAATCGGACCTGAAAGACGATGCATACATTTAATACGTTTAAAAAATTGGCCTTTATAAAGGTAAATTACGCCCTGGGGGTAATTATCACAAATATGCAGATTTTAGCCTATGTAAAAGCTGATTGCCTCAAGCTTTTAAAATTGCCTCAGAATAAACTATATTTATAACAGCAAAAATCCTCCCGGAATAAATAACTGTTATTTTACATTTGATCTTAATCTTGACCTGAAAATATTAAAGCTTTAATTTAATCTGTTTCATATTAATTTAACAATTTAATCTGTTTCATATTTGTTCTATTAAATTAGCTTTTGGCCATTGCTTGTAATTACGTTTATTCGTTCTTATTTTATTACTCTCCTTTAATAACACTTTGACTTTATATTCAGACTATAGTTAAGTCTTATTAGGCCTAGTATTGCTGTTGTATCAAAAATGTCACTTGTAGGCCAATCTAAAACATTTTTGCTTGTTTATTTGAATAAAAGGTTGCATGGGTCCAAATTGCGCGGCTGTAATGAGTGGTGGGCGCTAATGTGCAGTGGCGCCTCTACGCAAATGCATGAAGAGAAAAAAACTGCCTTCATTAAAAAAAATCAGTTAACTACGTGCAGTGCCGCTGCTTGCCATTTATCATAATTCCTTTATGATGCCCCCCCCCCCCCTAAAAAATTAATAATTAAATTATTTTTTTAATTTACTAAAGGCAACAATTTGTATTTTATTCTCAATATGTACACACACATTCATTATCCTGTGCCTAACATGATGAAAAAGGCTTTGTTCATGTTGCTTGTCCCCTCACAATTGGCTACATGTTACATAGGTATTTCAGTTCAAAATGGCCAAATTAGACAAAACTATATTAGCTTGCCTAATTATTTTTTGTCATTCGTTTAACATTTATGACCAAAAAAACTGTCAAATATATACTTACATCCAGTGTTGGGGAGTAGTTTACTACAAGTAGCGACACTACTAACTTAACTACATTTTTCAGTAGCTTCGCTGTAGCTCAGTTGCTTTTTAAACAGTGTAGCTTTTCCAGTAGCTAACTACTTTTTGCAGCAAGTAGCGGTGTAGCGCGAGCAAAAGCTACATTGCGTTTGTCGAGCCTGCGCGAATCAGCCCGATGCAAGGATATTCTTCATCTTGTTAGATTACAAACTCATTTTTTGCCATTACCGCCACCTGTTGTTTAATCACGCGTCTTGCGGCTAACGGTTCACTGACGTAAAGAAGTGGATTGACAGTGACACACCCATATTATGATTATGATGGAGCCAGAGGTGACGGCAGATTTGGATGATGGAGAAACAACTAAAGTTAATTACCCATGGCCTTATTTGTCCAAGTTCAATCGGTATTTTTGAGAAAATGTTCTAAATGCAATTTATGTTGAATGTATATTTAGTTCTTGCAATGTTGTAGGCTATTTGTTGCAATTTTGCACTTTTGGCAAACAGTCTGCGATATTTGAGTGTTGTGTGTAATAAAACAATATGAAATCATAATTGTATTGCATTGTTTTTAAACACTAAATATTTTAATTAAAACATTCATCAGACACTTATTCAGTTATTTATAATATATAATTTATAGCATGTTATAATAATAATATGTAATATAATATTTATAATATGTTGTTCAAAAAGCAAAAGTAGTTTCAACGTAGCTAGCTATTTTTTGATAGTAACTTGTAGTGTAGCTAGCTACTTTTCCAAAAGGGTAACTTGACTGTAGTTTAACTACTTTAACGTACGAGTAGCTTGTCAAACTACAGTTTCAGAGTAGCTTCCCCAACACTGCTTACATCTTATCTCGCACTTGACCGTACACTGAAGCAGCTCAGCGTCTGTGAACATAAAGCCCGCCTACTTTGATTTGATTGGCCATCTCAAATATTCTGACATTGACTAGCGGTGACAGACCAATGAGGCTCTGAACACACACCAGAGCCGGCCCGAGGCATAAGCGAACTAAGCGGCCGCTTAGGGGCCACCAGGGGGCCCCCTAATCGGGGTTATTTTTTCTTTTTTTGGATTACTTAAACAAGTGACATAAATCAATGAATGAATGAATATGACTGAATGAATCATTCAAGACAACAAAACTCTGATTTAATGATCAATACACCTGCCTACAAGTTACAACTGCTGCTGCTGTGTCTGCCAGCGTTTCAGTCATGCGCACTTTGCGCATAATCCTCTAGACACCTCGCGCGTGCATAGACAATTTGTGCGCAACTGCGCCTAGTCACGGTATCGGTATTGGAGAAAACAGCCCGCAGGGGAACATAACCTTCAAGGTGTAAGTGTAACTGTTTGAATAAATAATAAACATAGCAGTTTGAACTCCACTTTATTATACCACACAGACCTCCAAAAACCCGCGACACTCCAGTAGCCTACCAAGTGCGCAGTCTGCACACGACCCATCTACGGCAAGACCCGAGGGGAAAAATACATTGCATACACACATACAACGAGTGCCAAAACATCATTAACGGTATTATAGTAACAGACTTTCTTGGATTATGTCATGTAATATCTAACAAAGTCTCTTACGATAATAATAATAATACACATAAAGAGGGTTATTCTGCACGACGTGCAAAACTTAAGCCCCGCTTTGACTGTTGAAGAGAAGTGTGCTGAAGAGCTTGCATCAATGAGGGCTCTGCAAATTATATATACATACAAACACACACACACACACACACACACACACACACACACACACACACACACACACACATATATATAAAGACAGAGAATATTATTGTCCTCAAACAAAGCACTAATCTGTTTATTTTTAAGTTACACATTCTACATTGACTAAAAACATGTTTGATGTTTCTTTTTTAATCACAGTATTATTGTATACAGAAAAAAAATGTTTGTAATTCAGATGAGAATGAGGTTAGTGTTTTACAATTTTAAGGAAAGCAAATATTGAAATATAGCACATGGATTTTAAATTCATTCAGCTTCAATTACCAATTTGTAGTTTACCAATTTATCTTACTTTTATTTAAAGCAAACTATACATTTAAAAGATTAGGGTTATATGCATATTTTGTCATTTAAAAAAATACAAAATTGTTATGCAAAAAAATAAGGACCTACAGGAAAAATCTACAGTCAGCCACACACACACACACACAGACACCCACAAACACAGACACCAGCAAACCCCCCCCCCTCCTCCTCCTCCTCCCCCACAGACACTGATAGAGACAAGATACAAATCCAAACTACAATATCTGACTTTCTTTTGGTCTGAGTTTCTTACTGTTAATTAGAAAGTTGATTGGCTTGACAAGAACAATATACGTGGCAAGTTTTGTAACTGTAGGTAAAACGAGCAAAGTTATAACACATTTTATGTCCTTTTTTAGTCATAAAATTCATTTCCTCACCACGGCCAAACCGTTCGAGATATCAAAAATCTGTCCGGAATTGAGCACCCTCAATGTCTTGACTTCATGCACACCGAGTTTGGTGGTGATTGGTAGACACATGCGTTGTAATTTGATGTATTTCTCCTAGGAGATTTATTCAAACAACCCATAATTTCCGACTTCCATTTGAACTGTCGTAAAACTTAGAGCACGAAAGTTGTTTGGCTTGATGTGATCTATAAGTGTACCGAGTTTCATATTATTACATGCAAGTGTGTTTGATTTATGGACCAAATTTTCAGATCAAGTTTATGGACCAAGTTAATTTAATTACTAAACTAATTATATAAAACTATTGTCAATGCACTACAATTAAACTGGTTATATTATGCCTTTACTTATAAAAAAAATTAAAATAAAAACTTATTTAAAACATACCAGGCTTAAGAAATATTTTATTTTGTCCCCCGGCCACAGCACAAGGCGCCGCGAAGCCGTCGTCTCCCGCGATGGATGGATGGATGGATGTTTAGTGGCTTTTAATCTTTCAATTATCATATATATAATATATGTTTAGTGGCTTTTAATCTTTCAATTATCATATATATATATATATATATATATATATATATTATATATATGATAATTGAAAGATTAAAAGCCACTAAAAGCCTGTTGTATCATATTTGTCATTTACATTAACATAAAAAAGTAAAATAATTACATAAGTAAATAATCATCATTACATATATTAATAATGAGTGTATACATATACAAACATTAAATTCAACAAAAAAAATGCTAAATAAATTTATCGATTATTAATATTCAATTTAATTTACATTAATAAAGTAGGCAATAATAATGTATAATAAAAAATCAAATTATATATATATATATATATATATATATATATATATATATATATATATATATATATATATGTTTATATATATATTGTTGCGGTCCCTGGTCTAGGTCAGACAGTAACATAAACACTAACACCAATTCCTTCAGTTAGCTTGAATTTATTATCATTCTGGATTTGTTTCAAAAGCAGCATTTCTTATCATTCACCAAAACAATATCTGGAAAATAAATTAACAAAGAAAACAAACAGGAAAAAGATTAAAAGCAAGATCTTCAGGGTGAGCTAATGCCAAAATAATAAACCAAACAGAACTAACTTTCCCCAAAGAAACTACCTTACCTATGAATTAAAATAAAAGAAAACAAACCATACAATGAAATACCCTACCTCCTTAACTACCAATAAACAGGAGAAAAACAAAGGCCTTTCAGCCTACAAAAGAAACAAGGTACTCACCCCCTACGGCTTCTCAAATAATCATACACATACAGATGAGATCATCAACACTGGCGTTTTAACACAAATCACTCAGGATCAAAGAAACCATACAAGAGCACATTAATCACACGATTGTGCTACATTTTCACAGAGAGCAAACACACAGTACAACCCCAGTTGCAATCAATGGCAGAGCGCCCCCTCTAGTGGTATTCCAGGGAATTTATGGTCCAGGCCTCTCCTCTGATCCAATCACAATCAGCGTGTTGTTAGATCCAGGACCAATCCTAAAGGAGAAGGAGACAGCAGCAACAACAGCAGAACCAACATAGCTGCATTACATCACAACCGTAACAATATAAACATTCAAATTAACAATTAAATAAATAAAAAAATGATGTATGATAATTAACATTAACACGAGCATGAATAAATTAAATCTTTAAAAATACAATTTAAATTAATGTAAATCATATATATAGGCCTACAAACATTAAAATAATAATGAAAAATGAAAAAGTCATGTTTTTTTTAAAAAAATATATGTTTTTTGTCTCAGAATAAGATGGAAAATAGCAGAAAGTAGTGTCTAAAAAAACGTAAATATTAACAATAAAAATGTATGATAATGTTTAATAATATGAACATGAATACATTATAATTGGTATAATTAATATTTTAGCCTAGAAACATTACAATAACAACAAACAAACAATTATTAAAAGTCATGTGTTAGGAAAAGATCATGAAATTGTATTATTTGTGTCCTAATACGATGGAAAATATCAGGCAAATGAGTCTTAAAATCAATTTTGGCGTCTTTCAGCACCCATACCGTGCAGGATTTGACGTGCATGCAAAAAAAAAAAAAAAAAAAAAAAAAAAATGTGCGGCTAGCTTGACCGTGTATTTTCCACGCGCGGCCCACTTGACCGCAGTGTTCTAAGCGCGAACACCCGACGTGCACATGTACTAAAAGCTTGTCTAACAGCGCCTGGTTGCTGGACTAAGTTATCTTTGGAGTATTATTTCGCTATTACTCTCAAATACACACAAGGTTTACATAAAAACATTTGGTTATGTCTAAACTCAAAGCAAACCGAGAAAATTGAGAGAAATCTGCTTGTCAAATGCTCCGTGTATATTAGACGCGTCGCGCATAGGTCTTAAAGTGACAGTAGCCCTAATAATAAACATGCAGCCGCTTGTTCTTAAAGGGATAGTTGACCCCAAAATAAAAATTCTGTCATTGTTTATTCACTGTAATGTTGTTCCAAACCTGTTTTAATTTATTTCTTGTGCTGAACAAAAAAGATATTTTGAAGAATGTGGGTAACCAGACAGTTGCTGGTCCCCATTGACATCCATAGGGAAAAATTTACTATGGAAAATTACTATATTTAAATACTATAAAACCATATACTACATATACTATATAAAATACTATATTTTCCTGCTTTTTTGTCCTTAGCCAATCACATGCCTGATTGATGTGGCATCCATATATATAAAAAAAGATTTGCCATATGCAGCTGTTTCTACATTTGGCACCATAAATCGAAACTGATTTCCCCCTTGGTGTTGAATAGAACATTCCAGCTTTTGGGGCAAATTTTCTTTGTCTTTTACTCAACTTACCCATGGTTAACTTTGTTAATGTTAATGTTTTTTTTGTTTTTTTTTCCCTCTGCCATGGCTGCTGATATTGAGAGAGCTGTCACCCTGCCAAGCACACCTCGATTAGTTGTCCCAGGTATAATCTTCCCTTATTTTGTAAAAGTTAATTCTTTATTGAATTCATGTGTTTGACGGAGGACTGTTGCACATAAAAAAATAATTTATTTGAGTTGTTGATGAAGGGTGTACGGGTCAAAGGAGATAATAATGTTCAAGTGGTGGTGTGGAAGTCTTTCTCCACTTGAACATTACTGAATTCATCTAGGTGGCAATAGACCCCGAAGCCATTTGTTTTGAGAATAATGGCTGGCTGATGACGTTATTGGCTGGCTAGCCGGCTCAGCCAAAACCTAAATGGTTTAGCTCTTTTGTTTGCTAAAAGATTAAAATCTGTTTTGGATTCTGTAATAGTCAGATGAGACGCACTCTGGTTTCATGACTAATAGACATATTGTTAATGATATAAGGTTAGTTCTTGATCTTTTAGATTATTCAGAATTGATACAGGAGGACAGCTTTATTCTTTTTTTAGATTTTTATAAGGCGTTCGATTCTTTACAGCACCAATTCATTATTAAGTCATTACATAGATTTGGTTTTGGGGAGAAATTTTGCAAAGTAATTAAAACTCTTTACAATAATGGAAGCTGTTCGATTAAATTAAAGAGTGGCACATCCCCAAGGTTTAGTTTGTCTAGAGGAGTCAGACAAGGATGCCCCATTTCCCCCTATTCATTTTTAATTTGTGTGCAGCTACTCTCAACATTCATCTGTGAAAGCGGTATTCAGGGTATCCATATAGCAGATAGAGAAGTTTTTATCAGTCAATTAGCGGATGACACCACCTTATTTTTAAGAGATGCTTCCCAAATCCCATTGGCAATTAATTGTATAAATCTATTCTCTAAAGCTTCAGGACTTAATCTAAACTTAAGTAAATGTGAGTTAATGTCTATTAAAGATTGCACAACACCCTCCTTTTATAATATTCCAGTTAAATCTGTAGTTACTTATTTAGGCATTGTGATCACTAAAGATCAAGTTAACAGATGTACCTTGAATTTTGACCCTGTTATAGTTAAAACCCAAAGAAGATTTAATCTATGGTTGCAGAGAGACTTGACCTTGAGAGGCAGAGCACTGCTTGCTAAGGCGGAGGACATTTCCAGGTTAACATACCCTGCACTCTCTCTAAATGTGGACAACAAAATGTGTAGGTCAGTTGATAAAATTCTCTTCAATTTCATTTGGAAGAACAAAATACATTATGTTAAGAAGTCAGTAATCATGAATACGTATGATAAAGGCGGCTTAAATTTTTTGGATTTCTCATCTCTGAACAACACTTTTAAAATTAACTGGCTTAGACATTTTTTATGTAATCCAAATTCAATCTGGAACTTTATCCCTAATTACTATTTTTCGAAATTAGGTGGTCTCCCTTTCTTATTGGTGTGCAATTATAATATTGCTAGAGTCCCTTACAACTTATCAAAGTTCCACAAGCAAGCATTACTTGCATGGTCTTTAATCTTTAAACACCATTTTTCCCCTCACCGTTACTTCATTTGGAACAATCAAAATATTGTATATAAGAAGAAATCTTTGTTTTTTAGTAATTGGTTTGAGAAAAATGTGTTGACTGTTTCCCAGTTACTGAATTCTGAAGGATATATTTTAAATTATGAAGAGTTTTTATGTAAATTCAATTTCCCAGTAACTCCCAAGGAATTTTCCATTGTAATGGACGCGATTCCTAATGGAGTTGTTATGCTTCTAAAGGACTTTGTTAGATCATCTGACACTTTTCCTCAGTTAGACCCATTTGAACACCCAATAGGAAAATTATGCTTTCTGTCAAATAAATCATCACTTAATATTAGAATTAGATCACTCTTTCAAAAAGAGCTTGTAACAATTCCATATGTGGCTTCAAATTGGATGAATTTATTTGATCATATTGATTGGAAAAAAGTATGGACTTTGCCTTTGAAATATATAATAACTAACAAGATTAGAGAAATTTCATTTAAATTATTACACAAGTGTTACCCTGCTAAAGCCTTTTTGAAAAGATTTAAGTCAGATCTAGACACTAAGTGTTCTTTTTGTGGCGCACCTGATGAGACTGCTCTCCATATATTCTGGGACTGTCCTCATACTCAGTTATTTTGGGTTGAATTTTCTAATTTCATTAAACACAATGTGCTTCCGGGTTTTTCCTTGCTCTTTCAGGATGTACTGTTTGGCTTCTTTAATATAGAAAAAGCTCAATTTAATGAGTATTATATTATTAATTTGTTATTATTCCTTGCAAAATTTCACATTCACCGTAGTAAATTTACGCAGCAGAATCCCTTATTCATTGTTTTTAGTAGAGAGGTTCAGCAATACATCCAAAGTATCTCATCATCCAAGAATCTTAAAGCTCTTAAGACCATAAACTTGTTTGAACTTTTTAATTTAATTTATTAATGCATTCTGTTCTGTTTTATTTATTTTTATTTTTATTTTATTTTTTGTATGTATATTATGTGGCTGTATGCATATGTGCTGTATTGTTTTCATTATTTCTCCTATGTGCAATTTGTATATTGTTGTAATTTAATTGTATTTTTGATACCTTGGCATTAAAAAAAAAAAAAAAAACCTAAATGGCTGCTGCAGCCGCCAAACTTTTCATAGCTGCAAACGGCTGAAGCTGCCACTTCATGTCTACATATGTCATGTTACAGATGTTATACTGATTTACTAGATCTCAATATTTTCAAGCAATGCATGGCTTACACTACATTCTTACAAAATGCAATACAATGTAATAAAGAAATGCAATACAATTACTTATAAGAATGGTTGCACAAAACACCTAAAGTGAAGATTTAGAACTAGCCTATTTGAGCTATTTGGTAATATTAGCTATAGTGCTAGGCGGATTCAATAGCCACTGTAACGTTAGTGACTAATGTCCCTGCTGCTGTGTAAGAATGCACACTTGTCAAACTTCACGGAGTAATTAACGTTATGCATATATTTATGACATGTACAGTAATTCGCTGTTCAACTTTATAGTTAAGCTGAGACAATACGGATGAATAGGGTAAAATTTTTAACTAGCAGATATCACCATGAAACTTTCCCAGTTGATTACTTATATTAAGATGAGAAAAAGAAAATATATCACAAGTTTTCTTAAATTTTATGTTTAAATATGCAAATTAGGCAATATATAATATGTGCCAATTTTTGCATACATTTTAAAAAACGAAATCTGAGTCTTGGATAAAGCCAGGTTAAAAAAAAAATTTCATTGTGTTCACATATTAGATGGGGGAAAATTACAGAGGGATTTATGGATATCTACTTTTGTTATCCTGTAAATCAGAATATAATGATTTTCGCCATGATTTTTGGAATAAAATGTTATACATATCAGGCTACAAATATATTTACAAATCCCTCTTTAAATGTCTTCATAAAATAACTAGATCTACTGAAGTGGAGATTTCTACAGACGCAAACAGGCGAAGTGTAGTAAAATAAATACCTAAATGTATATTTCGGATTTTTTTTTACCACAATTCTGAAAGGACCCGAAGACAAAAACCCTAAAATCTCAAAATTGACCAGTAAAAAAAATATATATATATATATATGTTTTTGCCTGCCGTATTATTTTGGACAAAGTGCACACTTCAATGTACACTTAAGCATGCATCGTGAATTAGAAATGTGGAAACGGGGTTGTTACTGCAGTAATATCACGTTCAGTGCTATAAATCTCTCCGTTCCAGAATATTTATTTCATAACATCAATCTTTGATTCAGGTGTTAAGTGCAACCGGAAAGTATGTGAGAACTGAGAAGTGCGATCTAAATTACCTTTCGTGCTTCGTTCCGCCATTTCACCTCAACTTCAAGTGCGAGGGGAAAAAAAACATAGCTTCTGTATGGAAAATTAGCAATTTTAATTGGTCGTCAATTCACACTGAGTCTGAGTCTGTCTGCGTATCGTAGCAATTAACGAGCACAAGACTGTGCTGTTGTGAATCCAGTGGGAAAATATATTTCGTGTGTCTATATGTGATAGAAATATTATTTGATGCAAATAATTTTAGCCGGCTCAGCCAAACTTTATCAGCTGGCGGCTCAATTTGGTTTACGAGATTATTGGCTGGCGGCGGCTGATATTCTAAATGGCGCAAATGGCGGCGCCTGGCGGCGGCTTCGGGGTCTAGGTGGCAATAGTGTGTTGTGCAGCTTTTAGTTATCATATTGTTAATGTTTCATATCATATTGTTATCATAATGTTTTAGAAGAGATACTTCGTGGCGCAGACACATGGAATATCTCCGTGGAAGGAGCATGTGTGATGGGGCCCCACAGTAGGCTAACCTCCTGCATGAACTGGCAGCAGTCTTCGCTGCCTACTTTGTCTTTAACTTGCAATATCCAGCAGAAGTCGCAAGCACACTTGAATTCCTTCAGAGGTGAGTTTAAACATGACACTGTCATGAAAATGATTATAGCAATTATGGAGGTATATTTGATTTAAATCAACTTAATGCCTGTGACAGTGCGATTTGTAGTTGTAGAGAAAATCCACACATTACACACACACACACACACACACATCAAGAAATGTGAAGTTGTGGAGAAATTTTGCACATGCTCAAATCAGTATGTGAATTTACCCAAATCATTTTAAGCGAACTTAAAATACAATTGTGCATCATTTCATAAAGTTCATATACGTTTATGAAATGAAATGCACAATTGTATTTTAAGTTCACGCTGAAACTACATTTTTCTTTTTCTTTTTTAAATAATCCATTAAACTTGCTGAGAAATGATTGTGTCTAAAATGAGCAGTATACATATACAAGACATATACAAGAAATATTCTTCAAGGTTGCAACTCTCATTGGATGAATTCACATACTGATTTACAGTTGTTCATAAATTTCTCCACGACTTCACATTTCTTGATGTTGGTGTATAAATGCGTTTCACACCAAATCACTGCAGCAACTGTATCAAAAATGTGAGCGTACAAGTTCATTAAAGGGATAGTTCCCTTTGAAATTAATTTTTGATATGTTTTAGCTTACCTCAAGGGCATCCAAGATGTAGGTGTCTTTGTTTCCACAGTATTTTCCATTTTGATATATTTTTAGGTCAAACCGTTCCTGTCTGTCAGTCATATAATGGAGGTGTATGGTCACCACTTCAAAGAGCATGCACAGAGAAGTCCAAATTAAACTAGATTCAATGACTCGTAAATGTAAGTACACATTGATGGCCTAAGACACGAAACGAGCGGTTTGTGTGAGAAAACGAACAGTATTTATATCGTTTTTACCTCTTGTAACCACAGCCGTATCCAACTGATCTGACGGCACGGGCGCTTTGGTCTGCACAAGCCCCGGAAGTGATCTCTTGTGCATGTACACACATTGATTGTTTACACAGATTTTAGAAGTTTAACTTTTCACTGTGAAGATCTAAACATATTTAGATGTACAGGAAATCGCAATGGAAGACGATTTCGATATTTAGATCTTCACAGTGAAAGGTAAAACTTCCGAAATCTGTGTAAACAATGAGTGACGCACATGCGCGAGAGATCACTTCCGGGGCTTTCTGGCGCGCTTGCGCAGATAGAAGTGGCCTCGCCCTCGCCCTCAGAGTACTTGGACGTCACTGCGATTACACAAGGTAAAAACGATATTAATACCGTTTGTTTTCTCTCACAAACCGCTCGTTTCGTGTCTTAGGCCATCAATGTGTACTTACATTTACGAATCATTAAATCATGTTTATTTGGACTTCTCTGTGCATGCTCTTTGGGGTGGGCCCCATAAATCTCCATTATATGATGCATAGACAACGACGGTTTGTCCTAAAAATATCAACATTGAAAATACTGTGGAAACAAAGACACCTACATCTTGGATGCCCTTGAGGTAAGATAAAACATACAAAAGGAATTTGAGATGGTGTAATTTGGGAGAGAAAAAATGTTTACAAGTTTGCAACTCTTAAAATATTTCTCTCTTTGGCTTCAAATTTACTGATACACGTGCATGGCTTTTGTCTATAACTACAAATCACACTGTCACAGGCGTTCAGTTGATTTGAATCAAATATACCTCCATTAGTAATGACGAAAACGAACAGTATTTATGTTGTTTTTACCTCTTGTAATCACAGCCACGTTCAAGTGATCTAAGGGCACGGGCGCTTTGTGGCTGTGGCTACATGAGGTAAAAACGATATAAATACTGTTCGTTTTCTCACACAAACCGCTCGTTTCGTGTCTTAGGCCATCAATGTTTACTTACATTTACGAGTCATTAAATCATGTTTAATTTGGACTTCTCTGTGCATGCTCTTTGAGGTGGTGACCATAGACCTCCATTATATGACTGACAGACAAATATCAAAATTGAAAATACTGTGGAAACAAAGACACCTACATCTTGTATACCCTTGAGGTAAGCTAAAACATACCAAAAATGTATATCAAAGTGAACTATCCCTGTAATGTTTCATGTCATGGTAATGACCATGTCATTTCAGTCTTAAATGTTATCTGATAAGTGTGTTTCCCTCCCTGTTTTCAGAGCCTTTTGCAGCATCCCCAGATCGGCAGGCAGAGAAAAAAACGTCCAAAATGTGCATTGTGGACTCGTTTTCTCATTCGTTTTAAGAGAAAATAAAAATATATATTTAAAAAAAAAGTGTTTTGTTTTTCTTTGCAGAAGTCTGAAAGAGGACATTTATCCAAGTTACAATATTTAATTGTAATATTTACAATATGCTGTCCTATGAAATTACAGAAAATACCTAAAATTACAGGAAATTCCTGGCTACTGAGTTGCCGTAAATATAAAATTTTGCTGTAAAATTTACAGTATTCTATCCTGTAAAATTACAGTATCTTGTTGTAGTTATTTTACAATAGCAGTCCTGTATACTGTTTACAGTAAATTTACGGCAACTATTAGCCAGGAATTTCCTGTAAAATTACAAGAAATTTCTAACAGTGTATCTTTTTAAATGGGGAAACTCCAAATTCTTCAATGCTGTCTCATAAATGTGGTTCTTATGCTCAAATATCGTTAAAAAGCTTTTTTTTTTCAGCTAATGCAGAACACTGAACAATCAGCAATTGGCTCTTGACATTTATTCCGCCATTTTGCACTTTCTTCCACTCATAAGGGTTGTAACTTATCCACACACAGCAAAGACATCATGAAACTGTAATGAAGTAGAATTCCCAACAGATACTGTAGCAAATGCTTTAATTTCACATTGGCAGTTGACATCAAAAGCATGATTTCCCAAGATTTTGGCAAATGCATTTCTGAATCCTTTAGAAAAGAGTGTTTTAAGTTTAAAAGAACAGATATGCGGGAACCAGCAAGAGTACAAGAGCTTTCCAATTTACAAAGTATACATTGGCCAGCAGCAGCAAACATTCCTTAGAGCTCAAAGATTATACAACAAACTAGTTATCAAGCATTCTCTGAGGACTTCGTTTTCATTCATATTCATGGCTAATGCATCACAGAAATCCAAACCAATAGCATACAGTATAATGTAGAACAGGATACTCAGTTACATGGCAGATGCTCCTCAATCTAACAAATATATCAGTATGTACAGACGAGTTCCAGTTCGTATTGTTAAACAACGGACCAGGCGAAAGGACTAGGTCAGTAACGTTGGCATCACTTGGTTTTTCTGAGTCCATGGGAATGGGACAGATCAAAGTTAAAGACAAGAGCATAGTGAAACCACTATCAAATTGACCCCTACATTCTTATAAATGAGATATTTACAGTACATGTCAAACACATATTAATTTGAGTGAGAAATCCTGAAGCCTGAGGATAAAAAGTCAAGTTAACGTAAGATCACAACTGAAATATTAACCGAGCATAATATACCATTGAATACACCACTACAGCAAAAACAACAGTGGCTACAAATCCTCTCCATATTCAACATATCTAGGGAAAGAAAATGGCTCAGCAGGTGGGAAACTGAATAAAAAGTAAAAGATTCAGCTCTGTCTATCAATGGGACAACTCCTGAGATATTTTAACAGTGATCTGTAGTTTTTGTAAATCAGAATGCACTTTTTGGCCTATTGGAAATGAACTCTCAGTGTAAAATATGAGGTTGCACTGGTTAAAAAGCCACTCTGTGCATATGTTTGTGTGTTTGGGAAACCTTAAGTGTTTAAAGAGAGATTGATTCACATTGTGTCAAACAAACACATTACTGGGGTGTGTTTTCATAAGCTAAGGCCAGAACTGTGGTTTACTGAGGTTGCGGGTGACTGGAACCCCAGGAAAAGAGACTGGGAAGGCGGAAGGCAGAGTCTCTTCGTGCTGGGTCGGGAAGAGTCAGGGTCTCCGGAGCGGACTTCTTCCTTGGTCTGTCCTTGGGCACAGATAGGAAGTCTGGGGCTTCAGTGGAGAGGGGCGTAGAGGGAGCGCTGGATGGCCCACTGCGAGCGCAGGCCGGCAGGGGGGTCTGGCTGATGGAGATAGCTGGGGGAAAGGTGCCCAGCTTCTTATTGGTCGCCTCCTGGGTGGCTCGCTCATATTCTCTCACTTCCTCCATTGTCATGTCTTTAAACACCAAGGAAAGAAAGTTATATTAGTGGTGTATAGTGGACATCTTAAACATGGAGGCAAAGTCTCCTCAATCCTTAACTGCTAAGGGCGTTTTCACACCTGAAAGTCCGCACCAAGGTCCGAACCAAAGTTCACGTTAAGGCTGGTTCACACGGCAGGATTATTAGCCCGATTTTAGCCCCGATTCACCCCTTCCGACAGTCTTAAAGCCACACCGTGGAACTCTTCAACCTTTATAATATATTACCAAAACCCATTGAGATGGTAGATCGACTTACAATAGGTTGAATGACGTGTCTGCCGTCTCCTGGAGGTGTCTGTATCACTTTTACTTGCACTTTGTAACTTCGAGTTTCGGGTAGGAACCCGAGCACAAAAAGAACTACAAAATTTGACCGCTTTACGGCATACGTCACTTCCCCCACCACCCACAACTTCCTCAGAATCTAACGTTAGTGCTCAACTCGCGTTTGATTGCCGTCCGTATGTTTTCGTCATGCCGAACAACAGCTACAAGGAAGAAGGCAACGGTTTTATCAGAGGAAACTAAAAAAGAAATGGGGAGAGTGACAAATTAAAAGCCAGGACGAGGATTAACATATTGGTCCAGCTTTCGCTTGGCTCGCTGGCGTGAGCTAAAGGAGGAGGGGTGCTCGACCGATGCGGACGCTTGCCTGCACACAAATGCCGTTTCTAAGGTAACCCAGATAAATTCATATAAGCAGTGTAGTATTTTCTAGTATTCCGGCCACAGCCGATGGTGTTATGAGTGTAATAAACTGCCCACAGATCAGTGTTCATTTCTACAGACACAGCCCGCCTCAGTGCAGGGCTCGCACTAATAAAATCGGCTCTTGTCAACGTGAACGTGCCCGCGACTCAGCAGTACCCACAAACACTAACATTACACACCACATGTCCCACGGTTTCTGTAAAAATAAACCAACACACATAACGTTACAGTCAGCTCTGGCCGACGGTGTTTTCAGTGCAGTGAATGTGTCCGCGCTGTCCCGCGCCCACATTCACTCACAGACATGATAATCCCCACGGGGATCACCCCTCTCGCTCTGTCAGCAGACTGCCCGGCCCGCCTCATACATTGCAAGCACCATAGACAGTAAAAGCACAAGCACACACAATCTAAAGACACGGGAGGCTGACCGGTTGACTGTTTGTTGACTTTAATTTGCGACAGTGCTGCGGAGCTTGTGGCCTCTAGGGACGTTGGACGTGAAAATTACATGTCGACACCATCTAGTGGCCAAAAAGTTCCGCAGTGTGGCTTTAAGGATGCTCCGATTATCGTACAATAATCTGATCAGATATTCCTGCAGTGTGTTAAAACTGCTCTCGTCTGCTCGGAAGGATGCCGGGACCGCTCCGATCTCAAATCGGGGATATCCAACATGTTGGACTGTTTTGGCCCGATTTATCCTCGTGTGAGGTGTCTCCCGGGGACGAACGAGCACGCAGCCTGTGAACTGTGGCATGTAGCCAATCATAAAGCGAGGTGACGAGGCGTAGAGGAAGCACCGGCGGGAAACAAAATCAAAACAGCCGGCGACCGGCGGTATAGCGCACCAGAATATCCGGTGGACGTTTTTTTTTCTGTTAAAAACAAACTACACTATCGCCACTGCATCCTCTTCGTCCGCCATGATTGTTTACTCTGAAGTCACGTTTGATCTCGAGGGATTTTGCGAGATATTCCGTCTGACCTGGGAATGCTCGGGAGTCAAATCGGTTCGTGTGTGATGTGTTGATTTTGCCTTGTGGCTGCGCACCACACACTGTACGACCAAAACTGTTTATCGCCGTGGGTGGGGTCTCTCAGGTTTGGAAAATCGGCCGACAATTTTAAAATCGTCCCGTGTGAACCAGCCTTTACATTTTATACTTTCAGAAAGTTTTGGTTTGGTTTCACACTGCAATTATGCAAGTGCACTAAAGAACTTTACGCGACATACTTGCGTCCTGTCGTCATCATCTATGTGGGATGCATCTTGACATTGATTGGTTTAGAAAATGGACGTCTGTCTGACGTCTGTGTGTTGTCAATTCGGCGGGTAACCTTGGCAACATGAATGAACAGATGTATATCGTTGCAACTATATCTTTATTTTTATGGCATATTTATGGCACATTTTTTATGGCTGAAGACCTTGATCGATCTGATTGAGGTTCATGTGCTTAATTAGGGCTAAAGCTAACCTCGGCAGAAAGGTGGCCCTCCAAAAGCAGGATTGGTTAATGGTCACCTCTACTCTAATTCAACCAACGAACTACCCGCAGTGATCTCCATGACTAGGGTTGGGTATCGAGAATCGAGTATCGATTGGAACCGGGACTAACTTTTCGTTTTTCCCGGAATCGTTCAAAAGTTAAAATTTCAATTCCTAGTTTCGATATTCACAGTCCGCCGAGCGGAAGAAGAAACCGCTGGACAACACCAACGAAGAAGCGTCTACCGGAAGTGTTGACATAACCGCGACATGAGCGACATGACATGAGTAGTTTACGTCGGCGGTCCAAAGTGTGGCTTCACTTTTCTAAAAATTAACGAAATCTCGGCAAAATGCAAAATTTGTGACAGAAGGAGTATTTCCTTCAGAAAGACCGTTGGTTAGCAAGGTTAGCTAAACTTTTTTGACCCTGCCTCTTAAAAGAATCGAAATCGAGAATCGTTAGGAACCGGAATCGAAACAAGGAATCGGAATCGGAATCAGAATCGTTCAAATTCAAACGATACCCAACCCTATCCATGACACACACTGCCACTTTAGGAGCTCACTGAGAACGCAATAAGCTCGAAAGAGACAAAAGAAACGCTGCCTCCCTCCCTCTCGCCGTCTCCTTTTTTGTGGAGAGAACGTAAAGCTGCTTTCTATGTCTTGTAATCTGAACACTGACTGAATTTGTCATCTAATCAGTTTGGTCAAGGTCTTTGATGAGAACATGGACATCTTCAGACAGCTGAATCTCTTCACCGCCCATTTGTTCTTGAAGTGACTCATGCATGACTAAACACGGTTGTGAGCTTTGGATCACGACATCCTTCTGCATCTGTGAGGTTTGTTAGTCATGACTCCGGGACAGTCAACACAAGGAAAAGAGATGAATAAATAGCCAGCCTGATTAGTCGATGCCAAACTTACCAATCCACTCGTCAACCCAGGCGAAAGCCTGTCTATGGCCCAGCAACAGCACATCCCTCACCACCTAGAAAAAGACAGGTTCAAATTGATGGTGATTGTGCTACGTATTATGCAAAGTAGGACAAGTTCCTGGAGAATTCATTCTGCCAAAATCAACCAATTCATCCCTAACCCCAATTCTAACAATAATGAAAGGTTAACAGTGATGTAGTTAAAGCCCTAGCTCCAGCGGAGAGATGACTAATCCTATGTCGTTCCAAAACAGCGAAAAAGATGATGATTCAGGAATTTGCCCATGCAATATTATGGTAAGCACAGCCAGATGGACAGGTCTATCTATAGATCCGAGGGATCTGCAGTGAGAGCAACTGCAAGGTTGGGATATTTGGGGGCTCGTCTGGGAAATGCATGTGGAAGGGAGGAAGTGACCTTGTGCACAAACTGTTCCACACGGGTCTGAAGTCCCCACACCTCGAACTTCACGGTCACTAGCTTATAGGAGCACATGACGGGGTCCTGCGTGTCTCGCCATCCCTCCTGCAGCGAGCCCCGGGCTGTCTTCTCGGATTTAAAGTGTCTTGGGTCCTGAAGTGGAAATTCAAATTGAAAATGGTCACAGAGCCAATTTTAAATACAATATACTAGAATGTAACATCTGAATGTAACACAAGGAGACCGGAGATGATGGAAAGAAAAGGTGGGACCCAGATCGGGAAATGACTAATGCAAAAAACCAAACCAAGGCTCTGACAATTGGATATCCCATTATACACTTAAATTACTGCTTTTAGATGTCGTTTTACTGCAAAGATGTCATTGTATTAGTTTCTTTCTGTATTTAAAAAAAAATTCTACCAAGAATTATTGCGTTTAATGCCTGTATCTGCCATCCATTTCTAGCTGATGTTACACCTGAAAGCATCTCTGTAAACATGCACAGAATTAGAGAGCGAACTCCATTTAAAAGTGAACATTGCTTTGCTCTACCCACTCTAGAGGGCAGAGCACTTGACGCGAGTACTCTACACACCAACTAGTTGTGTCAGTACATGGCCCATTTATACTCCCCCTTTTCACCAAATCAATTTGCAAAATGATCACCTCTCAGAGCTTTCCCTATCATTCTTATGCACATGATAATCAAATAATTTATTTTCCTTTCACCCTTTGATAACCAATTATTATCTGGCATTGTTGCATTTTTGGCAAACATTTCTGCCTGAATAAATTAACTCGTTGAAAACCGAGCTGTTGATCATCCTACCAACCCTGCCAAGACCAACAAAATTTTTCAATCTTGCACAATGGCAGTTTTGAAATATTATTTCATCTTTGCTCATTGGACACAATTGTTTTTGCCACTATGAACTGAGCTGTTAATGTCATGTGACTAATGTGGAACAATCAATAAAACAGTCAAAAACGATTGCCCCAGCATAAACGGCTAAAATAATTCCTTTAACTGACCATGAATAATGCACGTTAGCCTCAAGTATACTTCAGTTTGGATGTGAATGCTAGTGTATGCGTATAGCCAAATGTGTAGCCTTTCACAGTAAACTCCTTTCGATAGCACTAGACAGTTTCATTCCTGTTCAGTGTCTGCACTACTTCTCTCCAGAAGTTATGACTGATAAATGTCTTTCTACTCGTTTACAGTAAGGTTGTGGGTATGACTTAAGCCCCTCACACAAACGCAGCAGGTCAACATTGGCGTTGCATTTTCCAGTAGTTTGTTGCTATTTTCTGTTTCTTTTTCGACTGTGAAACAACGGGCCGGGTTAAGGTTGCCACCTTGTGGACAAACTAATTAGTATGGAAGATGGTTTCCGCCACAGAATACAGCAACTTTTCATCTCACAATTCTGACTTTTTCTCACGATTTCGAGTTTATGTCTCACAATTCTGACTTAACACGCAATAACAACTTTATATCACAATTGTGACTTTGTAACACACAATAGCAACTTTATATCACAATTCTGACTTTATAACACGCAATAGCAACTTTATATTACAATTCCGACTTTTTAACACACAATAGCAACTTTATATCACAATTCTGACTTTGTAACACGCAATAGCAACTTTATATCACAATTCCAACTTTTTAACACACAATAGGAACTTTATATCACAATTCTGATTTATAACAACGTAATAGCAACTTAATATCACAATTCTGACTTTATGACACGCAATAGCAACTTTATATCACGATTCTGACTTTAAAACACAATAGCTACTTTGGTCCCACTTTATATTAAGTGGCTTTAAGTACTATGTACTTACATTGAACAATAAGTACAATGTATTATTGTGTTCCTGTTGTGTTGTAAAACACTTTTGCTGATATTGAGGTGTGATACGGGTAAGGTTAGGGACATGTGTGGGGGTATGGGTCTGTTTAAGGGTAGGTTAAGGTGTGAGGGGAGGGTCAACTGTGTAATTACACATGTAATTACATAAAGTAGTTATAGCTGTAATTACATGCTGGAATTTTAAAATGTAAGTACAATGTAAAAACATGTATGTACACAATAAGTCCATTGTATCAAATTATTAATTTCTATGTAATTACATAGTACTTAAAGCCACTTAATATAAAGTGGGACCGCTACTTTATCACAAATCTGACTTTATAACATGCAATAGCAACTTTATATCACAAATCTGACTTAACACGCAATAACAACTTTATATCACAATTCCGACTTTGTAACACACAATAGCAACTTTATATCACAATTCTGACTTAACACGCAATAGCAACTTTATATCACAATTCGGACTTTAACATGCAATAGGAACTTTATATCACAATTCTGATTTATAACAACGTAATAACAACTTTATAGCACAATTCCGACTTTGTAACACACAATAGCAACTTTATATCACAGTTCTGACTTTATAACATGCAATAGCAACTTTATATCACAATTCCGACTTTGTAACACACAATAGCAACTTCATATCACAATTCCGACTTTGTAACACACAATAGCAACTTTATATCACAATTCCGACTTTGTAACACACAATAGCAACTTTATATCACAATTCCGACTTTGTAACACACAATAGCAACTTTATATCACAATTCCGACTTTGTAACACACAATAGCAACTTTATATCACAATTCCGACTTTGTAACACACAATAGCAACTTTATATCACAATTCCGACTTTGTAACACACAATAGCAACTTTATATCACAATTCCGACTTTAACACGCAATAGCAACTTTATATCACAATTCGGACTTTGTAACACGCAATAGCAACTTTATCACAATTCTGAGTTTTTAACACGCAATTGCCTGTTAGAAAGTCAGAATTGTGAGATATAAATTCGCAATTCTGAGATATAAAGCTTTTTTCCTTCTCACAATTCTGAGAAAAGATGACAAACTCACAATTGGGTGTTATGAAGTCAGAATTGTGAGATATAAACTATTTCATACATATTTACATACACATGCGGTTGGTGAAATGTGCATCACTTGCACTATACGCATAACGTAGCCTACGTTTAAAAAAAAAACGAAGTATACTTTGGGCATACAGAGGAGGGAACAGGACCTTTGTGAAAGGATGCGGTTGCCCACATTTGTTTGGAACAACCCAACAACTAATGTCCCCTTCCCGCAGTGTCCTTGAAGGGCACAAAAAAAGCCAGCTGGAACTTCCCCAGAGTGGGAGCTTTGCTGTCTTTTACTCAGATCCACAAAAAAGGCTGTTCAGCAACACAGGACTGTTGAGATCTCTGCAGGACTGCTGGGAGAATCATGGTGGGGGGCATTTATTATCCCCCTAAAATACACCTTTAGTCACACTCCGTTAAAAACTAATTTATGACAATTATCTAAAGCTTTTTTAGTGCGCTGTTGATATTTTGCAATGTTATTTTTTTTTCTCGTCATATTCCATTCAAATCTTTTTTTTTTTGCACAGTGCCACATCAGGACATAGGTTGTTTTCCGTGACACAAGTGATTGTCTAAATGAGGACTAGATTGATCACACTCGTCAGTCCCAGTTCTTTCCCCTTCCACATCTAATTCCACTGCTTTTTTTTACTCCTCACACAGAAGCGCCGCTGGCCTGGATCCTCAGATAGCAGCAAGCTCCTGCCAGAGAAAGATAACACCGCATCTGTCTAAGCTTACCTCTGCAGGAGGAGAGGGACAGATTGTGAAAGTGAATTACTGCAGCGGTACAGTGGAGAGGTGTATCCAGTAGAGATCTCAACAGGGCCTCTTTAATAATTCAGGATTGGCTTAAAAATAACCCATACTCCTTTGTTTTCTTCCATGTGGGAGAAGCACTCCCCTGTTTCTTCAAAACAAAATCCCATCAGCACTAAATACCATATCAACCGAGCTCAAATGAATAAATCATAAATGAAAGGTCAGTGAGGAAAATATTGGATGTGAATATGAAATATGGAGGTGAATATGAGCGCATACTGTACTTTAGAGGTAAATATGTACATTGTATGTTTGTATTGCTTATAAATCTTCTTTAATTATTTTACATTTATGCGTATTATTAAAGGGATAGTTCATTTTGCAATTAATGTTTGGTATGTTTTATCTTACCTCAAGGGCATCCAAGATGTAGGTGTCTTTGTTTCCACAGTAGTTTCAATTTTGATATTTTTAGGTCAAACCGTTCGTGTCTATCAGTCATATAATGGAGGTCTATGGTCACCACCTCAAAGAGCATGCACAGAGAAGTCCAAATTAAACATGATTTAATGACTCGTAAATGTAAGTACACATTGATGGCCTAAGACACGAAACGAGCGGTTTGTGTGAGAAAACGAACAGTATTTATATTGTTTTTACCTCGTGTAAACATTGAGATTTCGGAAGTTTTACCTTAAATATATTTAGATGTACAGGAAATCGCAATGGAAGACAATTTCGATGTTTGGATCTTCACAGTGAAAGGTAAAACTTCCGAAATCTCTGAGTGATGTACACGTGCAAGAGATCACTTCCGGCGCTTGTGCAGACCGAAGCGCCCGCGCCCTCAGATCAGTTGTACGTGGCTGTGCTTACAAGAAGTAAAAACAATATAAATACTGTTCGTTTTCTCACACAAACCGCTCGTTTCGTGTCTTAGGCCATCAATGTGTACTTACATTTACGAGTCATTAAATCATGTTTAATTTGGACTTCTCTGTGCATGCTCTTTGAGGTGGTGACCATAGACCTTCATTATATGACTGACAGACAAGAACAGTTTGACCTAAAAATATCAAAATTGAAACTACTGTGGAAACAAAGACACCTACATCTTGGATGCCCTTGAGGTAAGATAAAACATACCAAAAATTAATTTCAAAATGAACTATCCCTTTAAAGAAATATCTCACCTCAGACTCCTTGTAGTAGCGCTCTGGTATCTCATCGTAGGCGATGTCAATAAAACACACCTCCGTTTCTTCCTCTCTGAGCTCCGCATCAAAGATCTAGAGCACAATGAAAGGGGTAACCAGATTAAGTTTCCTTCATCTGTCCACACTGAAAGCAACTATGATGTCAGATGCAGCACTCATAACAATATTTGTGTGTGAAATACAGGAACGGATGACATTTCACTGTGAGCGAAATTAGAAACCAAACAAGCAATAAAACATCTTGTCGTTGTGGCTCATAGCATTCACGTGTTATAGATGAACAGATTAACCGAAGGTCGGAAAGTTGCTGTATTATTGGTTGCTAGTCAGTCTCAGACGTCTCACCCACAGTCCGGGAGTCTGATGCATGTTGCAAATAAAACATTTACAGTGGTATAAATCCAGCTTTTATTGTTGTTTGTGTCTATGTGGTGTTTCTAATATGCTTTAAGGCAAACCATGAGTAAATTCATACAGTAAGTCGACAGCATTGCTGAGTATTTCCTCCTTAAAACTGCAGTGAACCAAAGACAGTCTCAAACACACGGTTTGAAATGGCTGGTGTTTCTGACGTCACACACACGACCTTGTAACCAATCAATCAGACATTAACATTAGCAACAGATTATTAGCTGTTTGATAACACAGTCAAGCAACAGGCTAATCATATTAATTACCGTTGTTTGTCCGACGTTGTAAAGACCAGTGTGCAGCGTTTACCTCAGTACGTTTAGGAGGCGGGGCTCATTTGCATATTCATAGAACCGCGAATAATAAATGAGGCAAGGGTGTCGAGTTACATTCAAGATATTTTAAGACATGAAGAAATTAAGGGATACGGTTATTCCACATGTCTCCCAAGAAAGAAAGTCAGGTTAAGAAGTTCCCATACTAATACTATTAGTGTCAATCATAACAATAATAATAATAGTTAATAGCATTTATATGACCTGGCTCAACCCTGCTTAGTTCAGTATCTATGCATCACCACACATTAGCATACTGAGCATCAAGACTGGAATACACTACACTTTGGGCCAGATTTGTCCCTGATCTACAGTCTGGAGGAGTGGACGCTTACATGCCAAAAGTCAGAGGGAGTCTGCAGATTTTGGGATGAGCAGATCCATTTGCATGCATTTGGAGGATATCCAAACGTGATTTTAGAGCACATACTGTTTTTATTTATCATGCGAGGTGCCTATTTCTGATTGGGTTTGCGGTTTTCAGAAATTCCTAGCCTGGTAATGTGTGTGATGATATCCTCAGTGATTTAGCGTATAATACAGTTAAATAATATGACGTCTAGGGCCAGATTTACTAAAGCCTAGTTCACGCTACATGATTTTAAAACGTCGGGCTGAACTCTGTGAAATCAGGCGTGTTCAAGTTGTTGAGCTGTTCACACCACACGACACAACGCGATTGATCCACAACAGGAGGTAACGCACTACATTCTATCTCGTCTACAAACCACGCTTTGTCACGAAAAATCACGCGATAAAACGACCGGAAATGACGCGAAACAGCACGTGCGCCAATACCCAGCGAAGAAGACGAAGAACACAACACGCAAATATGAACGTCAGACAGAAACTAGCGCTGCAAACTGTTTGCGCGATGATTTGCTATGCAAAAAAAAAAGAGAAAAAATAAGATTTACCCGGTGACCTCAACCCATGCCTTACTCTGATTGGCTGTAGCTCATGACATCACTGAGGTTGAGTTGTGCGACAGCTCTGGATAACTAGCATGTTAAATTTTTTCTGGGCACGGCGACGCGTCTTTGATGCGTTGTTGGCTCTTTAATACTAACAGATTGGAAAGAGCTCATCGCCCGCTAATCCCCGCGATTTGCTTGCGATAACACCCTAACCTGTCGGCGACCTCGACGATTTGCAAATCGGGCTTAAAATCGTGTATTGTAAACTAGGCTTAAAGGAGTAGTTCACTTACGTCATTTTATAAGCTCAAATGCTCGCCTTGCTCTGTTCTGTGATGCGCGTTCGTGACTCTCCTGTTCGAACTCGTTTATCAAAATGAACGAATATTTTCCCGAGTCAATTCGTTCGTTGAAACAACGAAATGACACAAAAAAAGATTCATTCATTTTGATAAACGAGTTCGTACAGGAGAGTCACGAACGCGCGTCACAACAGAGCAAGGCGACCATTTGAGCTTATAAAACTTAAACTTTGTTATATATTTTTAAATGAGCGATCGTTTCGCTTGATAAGACCCTTATTCATCGTCTGGAATCGTTTAAAGCCCTTTGAACAGTTTGCATTGAAACTACTGTCTTTTGGACCTTGAACCGTTTGGTTCCCATTGAAGTCCATTATATGGAGAAAAATCCTGGAATGTTTTCATCAAAAACCTTCATTTCTTTTCAACTGAAGAAAGAAAGACATGGACATCTTGGATGACACGGGGGTGAGTAAATTATCAGCAAAAGTGTTTATTAAAAGTGAACTACTCCTTTAAGGTTTGCTTGTCAATGTACTGGTGTTTGCTCCATTATTTACCGCCCCAAAAAAGCACGTCTTAAACCAGACGCTACCTGCTAGATTGCGTTGGTCATTATAATGGAAATGATCCGATGTGTGTCGTTTTAAAATGTATTAAGATTTTAAAAGCAATGGTGTATGCTCAACTCTGCCACATCACAAGTCTTTGATTCTTACGGACAGTGAAAGACGTCCGGTTGCTTTGCTGCAGTGCGAAAACCAGCTTGTCCGTTTGTCCCCAGGATATATAACTATAAGTCTCTGTGTTGTGGAGAGACCCAAGAATCCTCAGCAGACTCCAACACTTCAGACTGGACAGCTGCAGACTCGAAGCCGTCCACAGGAAGGAGCTCTCGGTCTGCACGCGAGCCGCTGTCAGCGAGTGCATTCACAGCATGGGCTGCCACTCATCCCAGAGCACCAGTCGAACAAAGACTCTAATGGGCGAGAGCGCTTCGCTTCAAAGGATCAGGTGCGTTCAGGTGAGAGAACGGCTCTCCTGTTGTCTGTCTCTTGTGTGGCTATGCCAATTACATTGTAATTCTTATTCCTTTCATATCCAAGTGACATAAGCTTCAGGGATGACATGGAGAGAAATGTATAAAACCTCTTTATTTTAAAATGTAGACACAAGCAAAGTGCACTAACCGTGAGAGAAAGCAATGATGTCCCGAAATTGAAAACAAAAACAAAAATAAAGAATAAAAGAAGGGGTGACATGACAGAGTAGCTGAGTATTTTACAAAAACAAGTAATGGTGGACCGTATCAAGAGAGATGGGGAAATTTGAAAAGGACTTGAATGATGGCTCTAATAAATAGCAGCAACCTTAATTTATGAGCACGAAACTCGGACAAGCTTGTTTATCGAAGCCGAATCTACAACTAACTCTAAAAGACTTCCCAATGGTCGCGATAAGCAACATTAAAGTAGACCCCTGCTTCAACAAAGACTAATGCATGCTGGAGTGCACGCTTTAAACTTCAAAGAAGCCAACATGGCTCAAATGTACGGGGGGGGGAAATCAGAAATAGCCTCTCACGCCAATGAAGAGGCGGAATACAGATCAATTTGAGTTTTCTCCGCTTAGAGTTCTGCAGGTGCAAAACGACAAGAGACAAATCAAAATCTCCTCACTGAAGACTGCCTCATGACCATGGTCGGTTAAGAAAAAGCAAGGTCCATAAAGAAATGATTTATGGAGTCTGTTGTGGTCGAACTTACACCAAGTCCACACCTGGGACGGACTGGGACTAAAAAACGGCCCTGGACTTTGACTTGGCCCGGCCCAAAGCAATCGGCGTGCAGAAACTCGACAACAACATCAATAACGCCTGCCGTCTTTCTGGCATGAGTGTTACAAGACTTTAAAGGAGTAGTTCACTTTTAAAAAAAACTTTTGCTGATAATTTACTCGCCCCCATGTCATCCAAGATGTCCATGTCTTTCTTTCTTCAGTCGAAAAGAAATTAAGGTTTTTGATGAAAACATTCCTGGATTTTCTACATATAATGGACTTCAATGGGAACCAAATGGTTCAAGGTCCAAAAGACAGTTTCAGTGCAAACTGTTCAAAGGGCTTTAAACGATTCCAGACGATGAATAAGGGTCTTATCAAGCGAAACGATCGCTCATTTAATAAATAAATAAAAAAATGTGTTCGCCTTGCTCTGTTCGTGACTCTCCTGTTTAAACTCGTTCATCAAAATGAACGAATCTTTTTTCAAGTCATGACTCGAAGAGTCCTAGATAAGACCCTTATTCATCGTCTGGTGTCGTTTAAAGCCCTCATGAAACTCTCATTTGGACCTTGAACCGTTTGGTTCCCATTGAAGTCCATTATATGGAGAAAAATCCTGGAATGTTTTCATCAAAAACCTTAATTTCTTTTCGACTGAAGAAAGAAAGACATGGACATCTTGGATGACACGGGGGTGAGTAAATTATCAGCAAAACTGTTTATTAAAAGTGAACTACTCCTTTAACTGTGGCTTATGATACTATACCATCCAAATTATAGCTAACCGCATATTATACAATCAATTCCATGCTGTCTTAGAATGAATGTATTACTTAATAATCTTAATTTATGCAATAATTAATCTAAGTTACTGCACAAAAAATAATACCACATCCAAATGAACATAGGCTACACCATTACAAATGTAACCTCTGTATTCAAAATCTTCAAAGTTTTTAAGCATTAACTGTAACATTACCAACATTTTTAAAAGCACAACATATTTCTTAATATTAGCTACTGCATGTGGCATTTTACAGCTAAAAGGTTGAAGTTCAGCTGTTTTAACTACTGTAATCATTAAAAATGTAGTTGACAACAACTCTGTCACCCAACTATTCTACCTCGTCTACAAACCACGTTTTGTCACGAAATAAAACGAGCTGAAACAGCACGTGCGTCAAAACTCAGCAAAGAACAGGAGAACTCAACACGCGAATATGGACGTCAGACAGAAACTAGCGCTTCAAACGGTTTACGCAATGATTTGCTCTGAGAAAAAAAAAATGCAAAAAAAATAAATAAATAAGATTTACCCGGTGACCTCAACCCATGCCTTGCTCTGATTGGCTGTAGCTCATGACATCACTGAGGTTGAGTCGTGCGACGGCTCTGGATATCTAGCATGCTAGATATTTTTCTGAGCTTTGCGACACATCTTTGATGCGTTGTTGGCTCTTTAATACTAACAGATTGGCAAGCGTTCATCGTCCGCTAATCCCCCGCGATTTGCACGCGATAACACTCTGACCTGTCGGCGAGCTCAACTATTTGCAAATCGGGCTTAAATCATGTAGCTTAGTGTGAACTTGGCTTAAAACTAGGGATGTAACAATTGACTCGCAACCGGTTGAAAATCGATAAAAATGTGTGACGATTCAAGTTGAAATGTTATACGAATCGCGATTCACATTTTACTGTGATAGCCTACCCCAGACAGCAAACTGACATTGAATCAACGTGGAAACGACGTCTCTCATGACATTGAAACAACGTTGATTTTGCTCATCGAATTAACGTTAAACCAACGTCAGACGCGGCATTCTTCAAAGCTAAATGAAAATCGAAAATTGGTTTGCTTTCATAACGTTGAAACAACGCGTTGATTTCAAGTTGATTTTCCGTTAGTTTTGATGAATGACGCGTCTGACGTTGGTTCAACGTTAATTCGATGAGCAAAACAATGTCAGATCAACGTTGTTTCGATGTCATATTTCCACGTTGATTCAATGTCAGTTTGCTATCTGGGACGTGAGGCTAGGAACCTCGCTTTATAGGCACAATAGCAGCGAGCACACACTGGCGCGAACCTAGCGAGTGTTTTCACTTCATTCCTAAGGAAGTTGAGCTTGCGTGAGCAGCACTCATATTAACCCTTGTGCTGCATTAGATTTTTAACACCGTTGAGTGCATTAAGGACCAAAAATGGCCACATATTAAACATTGCCTAAAATATTATATATTATTATTATTTTCCACTTTTACCAAGTTAAATCTTTTAACCAGCATCAGTCCTCATCATAACTACCAAAAATGTATTCAATTTCAGGATTTTAACCCTTTAATTACCAGTTTTGTTTGCGAAACCATCGATTTGTATAAGAGGAAAAAACACAACAATTCAATTATTTTCAATAAACTAAATGCAAAGAGAAAACTTTAGATTTGGATTATCACAGTCCCACTTTGCAAAAAATCCCACTTAGCGCGTTAGAGACCAAAAATGGCCACCTATTAAACATTGCCTATTGCCTAAAATAAGGTGCATTTCCACCCATAGGGAATAAATGTGTAGTGACGTCATCTGGTGGAATACACTATATGATGCAAATATAATGCTTTTGCTTCAAAATGAAAGGATGTTTGTGCAAAAATCATGTTTCATGTATTACTGACAGCCTCCGATTTAAACAACGTTTGGGTTTCAATGGGCCATTTTTGGTCTTTATGGTGCTGAGTGTTACTATTTGATCTACACAGTGTGTGTTATACATATTTTGCAAAATGGGATCACATTTTTTACATGTATCCAAAAAGTCACAATTTTGCCAAATTTCATACCATTTGCATTAAAACAGCCAAAATGGTCAAAGAAATTAAACTGCAAAAGACCAAAAATGTCCCTAATGCAGCATAAGGGTTAATGAACTGAAAACGCTTGGTTTGCTCCGCTCGCGCCGCGTGTGGGCCATGGACTTTGTGCACGCGCTGTCAAACAGCGTAGATGTTGACTCATTCAAATCGGAGCTGTGGCGGCATTTTGACTCTTCGTAGACTAATAATAATCACCATCACCTCCGTTTTCACATAAAAGTCATTAATACGACAAGTGTGTGAAAGCTACGGAGATCACAAGGTGCGTCAGTGTTTCCATGGCAACAATGGGTAAATCTCTTTCTCTAAATGTGTACATGGATTTATTTATTTTTTAAATAATTTGTTGATGGTTATGGCATATGTTCTGTTTTTTTAACTCTTTCTAGTGATACAAGTTATGAAAAAATATCTTTCCTTTATTGCAATGTAAAACGCCTGTCGATGTGGTAGGCCTACTAATTTTACAGTCTTTTACTGAGTGTGTGAAGGTACCAGTGTCCAGCCTCTTGACCAGACAGACAGAAACAACCTTGAAGGGAATATTTTTTTCAATGTAGTTTTATTATTTGACAAATATATTTCAAAATGAAACATAAATGTGCAGCATTTCGTCAGAGAAATAATAAAATAGACACTTTCATTTATAATTTGTCTTAAATCTCATTTGTTAAAAAAAATCGTATCGTGAAACCGGTATCGTGAATCGTATCGCGTCGTGATTTGAGTGAATCGTTACATCCCTACTTAAAACACAAGTAAAAAAAACTTAAAATGTAACGAAAAAACACCCAATCTGGCAACACCAGCCACCGTGCCGCAGTCGCCGTCGACAAAGCAGCGAGCGAGGAGTCGTATGATCATTTAAACGCGTTTTATGACGAGGCCGGTGAGGATTAGAAAAATCGTACATTTCTGCGCAAACTGTCCGTCGATAAAATAATAGTTGTCTGTGGTTGTATATGGGCTGTGGCAATAATAATAATAATAATAAAAAGCTCGCAACATATGGAAAAAAGAACTATGAATGAACTAGTTCATTTTTTGAAGTATGAACTATGAACTGAACTAGTTCATTTTAAAATGTGTGAACTGAACTTTGAACTAGTTCACGTAGAAAGTGAACTTTCCCAAGAACTCTCACGGCATTATATTAAAACTCTATTTACTTTGTTCCTGGTTTTGATTGTGCGCAATACTATACAGGTGCAAATTAATCCAAATAAATGAAAAAAAATTCAGAATCTCATCAAAATGCAACAATAAATGTTCCTTTCTTCACCTGCACAGGACAGGAGGCTCAACAGAAGCAATTACTTCATGTAAAAAAGCACAATAGTCTCAGGTCAAAATGCATAATGGTGATCCATCTGTGATGGTCAGATGAAACTGAAAGGCTTTTAGTGACATGGAGCCGTTCTAACACTGCCCACACCTCAGAAACAGCGGGAACCGGTGTTCTGACAATTCATGCTACCCATCGAGATTTCCTACTTACCGGTTATGCGCATGTGCAGACTCACAGTTTTTTTTTATTGTTTTTTTTTTACAAAAGGTACATTTTCCTGTTATAATGTATCATTTCCCTTTAAAAAATGCTTACTACCATATGAATATTTGTACGGTCAGCCAGCTGAAAAAGAATAACTGAAAGTTTCAGTTACTATAAGAAAAGGTGTACTTTGACAAGTCAAAGATGAATATTTTATGATAATTTTTACTTTTCACACCGTTTTAAAAATAAAAACAGTAGTCTACAGCAGTGTTGTAGTACTCGAGACTCGGACTCGTCTCGGACTCGAGACCATATTTTAATGGTGCTGGTCTTGTCATGGACTCGTGTCCATTTGGACTCGGAATTGACTCGTACTCGAACATTTTTTTTTTTTTAGGACTCGGAATTATTCCCGAGTCCACTCGAGTTCAATTCAAAATATTTTTCATGATTATTAATATATGTTAATAAAATATTTCTTTAAATTGATTGACACGCCCAGTGATTGGTGATTTTCTAGAGCGCAACTCCGCACGAAACATTGTAATAAAATTACTTTTAACACCACCTACTATGTGGCCTTTTTACCCTAAACTGATCATATTTTTAAACTCTAAGTAAATTCAGTAAAAAAAAAGGATTTCTCTAAGTAAATAAAAGTAAATTAGGTAATCAACCTTCACTGGTCTCGGTCTCGACTCGGACTCGACTCTCTCTGGTCTCGGTCTTGACTCGGACTTGACTCTCTCTGGTCTCGGACTCGACCGTCTCTGGTCTCGGACTCGACTCGGACTCGACTCTCTATGGACTTGGTCTTGACTCGGACTCGACTCTCTCTGGTCTCGGTCTCGACTCGGACTCGACTCTCTCTGGTCTCGGACTCGACTCGGACTCGACCGTCTCTGGTCTCGGTCTCGACTCGGACTCGACTCTCTCTGGTCTCGGACTCGACCGTCTCTGGTCTCGGACTCGACTCGGACTCGACTCTCTATGGACTCGGTCTTGACTCGGACTCGACTCTCTCTGGTCTCGGTCTCGACTCGGACTCGACTCTCTCTGGTCTCGGTCTTGACTCGGACTCGACTCTCTCTGGTCTCGGTCTCGACTCGGACTCGACTCTCTCTGGTCTCGGACTCGACTCGGACTCGACCGTCTCTGGTCTCGGTCTCGACTCGGACTCGACTCTCTCTGGTCTCGGATTTGACCGTCTCTGGTCTCGGTCTCGACTCGGACTCGACTCTCTATGGACTCGGTCTTGACTCGGACTCGACTCTCTCTGGTCTCGGTCTCGACTCGGACTCGACTCTCTCTGGTCTCGGACTCGACTCGGACTCGACCGTCTCTGGTCTCGGTCTCGACTCGGACTCGACTCTCTCTGGTCTCGGACTCGACCGTCTCTGGTCTCGGACTCGACTCTCTCTGGTCTCGGACTCGACTCGGACTCGACCGTCTCTGGTCTCGGTCTCGACTCGGACTCGACTCTCTCTGGTCTCGGACTCGACCGTCTCTGGTCTCGGACTCGACTCTCTATGGACTCGGTCTTGACTCGGACTCGACTCTCTCTGGTCTCGGTCTCGACTCGGACTCGACCGTCTCTGGTCTCGGACTCGACTCGGACTCGACTCTCTCTGGTCTCGGTCTCGACTCGGACTCGACCGTCTCTGGTCTCGGACTCGACTCGGACTCGACTCTCTATGGACTCGGTCTTGACTCGGACTCGACTCTCTCTGGTCTCGGTGTCGACTCGGACTCGACTCTCTCTGGTCTCGGACTCGACCGTCTCTGGTCTCGGACTCGACTCGACTCTCTATGGACTCGATCTTGACTCGGACTCGACTCTCTGGTCTCGGTGTCGACTCGGACTCGAGTGAGGTGGTCTCGACTACAACACTGGTCTACAGTATACAGTAGCTACTCATAACTTAGAATTGTATTAGAATTGTATTTCATACGACTTTAATCGGCATTCTGTGATCAATTCGCGCTACGGTAGCATTTTTCGACAAGGCAGCAAAAATCGACAGAACACCGGGCATCTTGTTAAAGTAGAAGGATTAATGGTGCAAGATACAGAGAAATGAGGCATGAAACACAGATAAAGACGGATGCTCTGGGGATAGCTTTCATTAATGATGCTGAAATAAAAAATTGTTATTGTCATTCGGCATCGGTTTGACCCTCGTGTGTTGATTTCAGCACCATGGCAAAGGCCAATCAAATCCCTGCTCATCAGCCGCGGTTACTGAAGAAGTGTTGGGATCTCATCACGGACGGAGAAAGAGTGTTATCTCTTCACAGTGCCGTCTCTCATCCAATCATTGCGTCTGCTTTCGATCATTAGTCTCCTTTTCATTTGTTTTTCAGTGCAGAACTTGCTGTATTCTCGGTTGTGCAAAACTGGAGAACAATGTTTTGCCATCCCATCACTCAGTAAAACACACAGAAAACCCCGTCGGCAGCACATTTAATCATTTGCAAATGTTAGATCTTCAAACGCACCGATCACAGGAGAGGGTGAACTATCCACCTGTGAGCGATTTAAAAGCTCTCGGATAAAAGTGTCACTCGATGCCAAGAGCAAAGGAAGACAACGAAGAGAAAGTGTAGCTAAGCGAGTGTGTGCAGTCGGACGGACAGTAACAGATTCGCAGGCCAGCATTTCTTCCAAAACTCACACAGAACACAAATCCCATCTGAAATCACCAGTGACTGTTGGCTTGTGTGTATTCCAGTAACAGAAGTGTTTAAAACCTGTACGGGTTTCTTGACAGATGTTCAACCTGCTCTTTTCAACACAGTGAAAAGTATCGTCGATGTTGGGCGGAAACCTTGTATCTCCGTAAAATGTTACTATTGGCCCCCCTTTACATCTGTCTGTGGGTTCTGCAAATGTTTAACCAATGAAAACTTGTTGCTATACTGGTTGAAACTCTCTTACCATTCTGAGAGCAATTAATGATAGAGGGGGTCTAAAACATGTACATGTATATTTTGTGGAAATCTAAGGGCCAAAAAATATTCATCCAAACATTGTATTTGGTCCAAATAAAGCCACAATATCAACTTTTATGCAGAGGTATAAACAATGTGTGAATATGCATAAGAGATTTGTGTGATTTGTTAAGATGGTGAGTAACTGATGACAGAATATTCGTTTTAAACTCGTTTATCAAAATGAACGAATCTTTTTTCGTGTCATTTGGTTCATTCAACGAATTGACTCGGGAAAAGATTCGTTCATTTTGATGAACGAGTTTGAACAGGAGAGTCACGAACGCGCATCGCAGAACAGAGCAAGGCGAGCATTTGAGCTTATAAAACTTCAACTTTGTTATTTATTTTTTAAATGAGTGATCGTTTCGCTTGATAAGACCCTTATTCATCGTCTGGAATCGTTTAAAGCGCTTTGAACAGTTTGCAGTTTGCACTGAAACTCTCTTTTGGACCTTGAACCGTTTGGTTCCCATTGAAGTCCATTATATGGAGAAAAATCCTGGAATGTTTTCATCAAAAACCTTCATTTCTTTTCAACTGAAGAAAGAAAGACGTGGACATCTTGGATGACATGGGGGTGAGTAAATTATCAGCAAAAGTTTTTTTTAAAAGTGAACTACACCTTTAACAATCAACCGTTCTCACTACAGAAAAGATTTAAAGATGAAATTTGAACAGAAAAGATGAAACCATACACAAACACATACACACTACATGCAGTATACATACATTGTCATTGATGCCTTTGTTGTCTTCATACTTTGTCTCAACGTGGATGGAGAACTTTGGCAGGAAAGAGCACTGAAGAAGAGAAAACGAGTTAGATGAGTCAAATCAAGTGTCACCTGTACTCAAAACGCAAAACAAGCGTTTCTCTTCACTAACTTCACTTATTGTCTTTGAATCAGCTGGTGTTCTTGTGATTTTTAGGGTATGTTTACTTTACAACGATTCTTTTTTTTGGGTGAACTATCCCTTTAAGTGTGCATACTTTATTTCCACTGTAGGCGGGAATACAAACACAAACAATTTATAAATACATCTAAGCAGGAAAATGACATGCAACTGTTAATTCTAGTTAGTCGACATCGATCACGAGAAAACCACGATCATGAACACGCTTGCAAGCTTTCTCTCAGTAGATCTGGTGTACGGTTCCTGCACGCTTCAGTACGAGTGTGTTTTATGAGCCTGGCGTTGTGCTGTAATGATGAGCTCTTTTCTGCCTCGCTGGAGTTACAGCCTCCCCGTCCTCCTCCTCCTCCCCACACGAGCTCCTCTGAGACCCAACACACTGCTGCCTGATTAGATTAAGCATTGCTCCCGCAATCGCTATGGAGATCAATAGAGGCTGAGTTACGTAACGCTGAGGAAGTGCTGTTGCAGCGGGGGAAGGGCGAACGGTCGAGGAGAAGAGATGAAGCGCCTGAAGACCTTTGGGTGTAAACCCGCAAAGCAATGTTAGAGTTACGGCCTAGCACGCCTACTACTGTCTACATACTAATGCTCCTGGACAAGCAACATGAACTACAAGATACCGTACGTATCATTTCAAGTATCTCTTTTGAAAAAGTAGTTAGCTACATTTCACGCGACTAACCCTAAAACGCATTCCTACGTCATTCACTACCCTCCCCCTCATTCATTCTTTAAAGTTAGACATCAACCTTCTTAGTATTTCTCAATCGACCAACATAAGAAAATAAAATTATTAGTGCTGTCAAACGATTAAAATGTTTAATCGCGATTAATCGCATTAATGTCATAGTTAACTTGCGATTAATCGCACATTTTTATCTATTCTAAATGTCTCTTGATTTCTTTTTGTCACATTATTTTTTTCTCATTTTAATGCTCTTATCAACATGGAAAAGTGGAAAAATTATTATTGAAAATAACATTGGAATAGTGTTCAATTTCACACTAACATATAGCCTATAAATAATCTCACACAATGTAACACTGTCTATCAATAAAAGGGTGAAAGAAATACTGACGAAGCCCTAATATTGGCGAGGGGGCGGAGAATTCGCATCATCTGTGTGTGTGTGTGTGTGTGTGTGTGTGTGTTTGCTTGGCCATCATCAAGTGGTATTTCAGACTGGCCGTGCTGCGATGACGATAGCTCAGTTCACAACGACAAAACACAAGATCACTTGGTCTTGTCAATGGGACAATTTGGCAACTTTTTAAAAGTAAACTGTACATTCAGAATCTTAGGGCATCCATTTCGGCGTCTCGCGCTCGTCATCCATTCAAAAGTAACGTTACTATTTGGCCGGCTCGCAAGCCGAAACGAGTGTGTGCCAACAAAACATCCTCGCGCTGCGCCCTGAAACCTATTGATTTCAATGACTTGCGCCGCACGAGGACGTTTTCTTGCTTCTTCGACCAAAGCGCAAGCGGATCAAGACCATAAACAAAACAACAGGCACGCTGCAAACACACGTTTCGGCTTGTGAGCCGGCTTTGAGTGGATGACGAGCGCGAGATGCCGAAATGGATCAGGACGCATGCCGCGTCCTGTTGCAAAAGCATGTGAAAAAACTACAAAGTTTGCTAGGACAAAAAGACTGTTAATCGCGCGATTAAAAAATAATCGCCGTTAAAATGGGTTTGCGTTAACGCCGTTAATAACCCTAAAAATTATAAAGAGTGTCTGTTTTTTTCTTCATTTTTGTAAAAAGTGTAAAGGGTCACTAATGACCCAAGGAATGTAATAGTGTAAGTATATTTATTTCTGCGCAATAATAACTTAAGTGCAATTTCTCAAGGTGGCGATGTCTGATACACAACGATGAAGTGACGTTTCACTCATAGTTACCGCAGGCAGAAAACAAAAGAATAGGAAGTATCATCAGCAAAACTTGAAATGATTTACTGTAGAGCAAGAACTGAACATTATCAAATATCAGTGTCACGGTCACCTGATGGTGGATCTGATGAAGAAACTGTAAAGCGATCAAAATATTGATTTTGGAAATGATATTTTTGAGATGGCGAATATGAGCCAGATGAATATTCAAATGTACTGAAATGAGCTCTGACGAGGACAGGGATGATGGTGTAAAACATCTGCTCAAACTGAACCCTTACAAGCTCCGAAGGGTAACACAATTTCGTTTATTTAATTATTTTATAGGTTTAATTGTTATTAAAATATGAGGAGTTTTATAATGTCGTGGCATCCATCAGTGTTAGATAGAGATATAATATAATGGACTTCATTGGGAATCAAACGGTTCAAGGTCCAAATGAGAGTTTCAGTGCAGGTTCAAAGGGCTTTAAACGATTCCAGACGATGAATAAGGGTCTTATCAAGCGAAACGATCGCTCATTTAAAAAATAAATAAAAAAGTTGAAGTTTTATAAGCTCAAATGGTCGCCTTGCTCTGTTCTGGGATGAGCGTTTGTGACTCTCCTGTTCAAACTCATTCATCAAAATGAACAAATCTTTTTTCGAGTCATGAATCGAAGGGTCCTAGATAAAACCCTTATTCATCGCCTGGTGTCGTTTGAAACCCTTTGAAGCTGCACTGAAACTCTCATTTGGACCTTGAACCGTTTGGTTCCTATTGAAGTCCATTATATGGAGAAAATCCTGGATTTCTTTTCGACTAAAGAAAGAAAGACGTGGACATCTTGGATGACATGGGGGTGAGTAAATTATCAGAAAAAAATATTTTTTAAAGTGAACTACTCCTTTAATTTGACAAGTATTTTAACAATCTTTAAATGTGTTGACTAATTAAATGTGGGTTCTAGAACAGGTTTTCAAGGTTGAATGTTCAATAAAACATTATATTTCTCATATTCTCCATTGTTGCAGCTCCTCTTCCCCCAGTCTGTCAGTAACGCTCTGTTTAGTTCCTGTCTCTATGAAGCCCCTCCTTCTCAAAACACTGTGCTCTAATTGGTCGGTTGGATCAGTGTGTTGTGATTGGTCAACTGCTTCCAGAGTGTTTGGGAAATGTCCCGCACCTTAACATAACCAGTTTTAACACACTACTAACTAACTCAACCAGGCTCCGCCCCTTTACTTTGTGACGTGTTCGTTCAAGACTACAATGGAGGAGTTTCAGGGAGTTCAGAAACAGTGTCACTGATATAGAGAATAACTCCCGCTGGAGGGACTTTGCAGACCTTTTTCATACCCAAACAGCAACTTTATACACTAAACATGTTAAAAAAAAGCAGAATTGGTCCTTTTTAATGTATTTAAAAAGCTAAATTTGAAAGTGCATTTTTAAATAGTTTGATCTGTTTTATACTTGAATCCACTGTATCCTCAGCACGCACTACATTAAAAGACATCATAGAGATTCTAATAATGATGGTTCACCGAATGTATCCTGATAAAATGAAACGAGTGTAAAGGGAATATCTAGCAAGTGTCTTTTTTTGGCCATGTTTTCTGCAGCCTGGGTGCCAGCAGTATTTTTGCGCCATTTATTTTCCCCAAGGAGATTTGAAACGATTCTCCATTAAAGTTTCTCTTGTCACCAGTAAAGACATGAGCCAAACCAACCAGCTCAAATAAAACATTACAAAGTTTGATCTAAAGAAAAAGGTTTTGGAAATATAGTGACATAACTGAAGGAACTACTGAACTATAGCCGTTTATTGCAAAGTAAAGTGTACAACTTGATCACATACAGTGAGTTCTCTGATTGGTGAATCTCTCCACAGGATTATGGGTAGTGTAGTTCTTCACTGGGAATTGTGTCACTCAGTGTTGTAGTCGAGACCACCTCACTCGAGTCCGAGTCGACACCGAGACCAGAGAGAGTCGAGTCCGAGTCAAGACCGAGTCCATAGAGAGTCGAGTCCGAGACCAGAGACGATCGAGTCCGAGTCCAGTGAGGGTTGATTACCTAATTTACTTTTATTTACTTAGAGAAATCCTTTTTTTTTTTTTTTTTTACTGAATTTACTTAGAGTTTAAAAAATATGATCAGTTTAGGGTAAAACGGCCACATAGTAGGTGGTGTTAAAAGTAATTTTATTACAATTTGTCATGTGCAGTTGCGCACTAGAAAATCACCAATCACTGGGCGTGTCAATCAATTTAAAGAAATATTTTATTAACATACATTAATAATCATGAAAAATATTTTTAATTGAACTCGAGTGGACTCGGGAATAAGTCCGAGTCCTAAAAAAAAAAAAATGTTCGAGTACGAGTCAATTCCGAGTCCAAATGCACACGAGTCCATGACAAGACCAACACCATTAAAATATGGTCTCGAGACCGAGTCCGAGACGAGTCCGAGTCTCGAGTACTACAACACTGGTGTCACTTGTTTTTTTGGTGAATCTCTCCACAGGATTATGGGTAGTGTAGTTCTTCACTGGGAATTGTGTCAATTGTTTTATTGGTGAATCTCTCCACAGGATTATGGGTAGTGTAGTTCTTCACAGGGAATTGTGTCATTTGTTTTATTGTTAAAATTGTGCTTACTCATGGCTTCATATACCATGAATTAACAACCTCTGAGCTCACGGCTGGTCTGTCTCGAAAGGTTTATGTTACTGCTAAAAATCAATATCTCTATGACGAAAATGAAACCGTACTTCTCTACCGTTGCACTCTATTAAATTAGCAACAACGGATAAAATTAAAGATTAAAACTTTGGTGTTAGCACAGCGACATAGATCCAAGACCTCATCCAAGATGTCGAGGGGAAAATGTAAATGTATTTCTCTCTCCATAATCACAGCCAATGAGTGCATTTCAAAGCTAATGTGGAAAAAGTGACTGTAGTCTGTTTCCATTTTGTGCTCATTTTTACATCCTTTGGGCCTTTCTGGACTTCCACTGTTCTCATTTGAGCGGTTTGTATCCTGTTGTTCCTGGCATATGGTTGATTATGATAATGGTATTCTGATGAAGAGCTCCCTCATTCATCTCTAGGTACGGATGCAACGTGCGGAGACACTCCGAGATTCAGACTGTCATCCATTTTAAGTTAAGCCTTAATCCTCCACACATCTCCACCGCTCATTTAAACCAGCCCGTCGTGTTATATTTTTTGAGTGTATGGAGATGGAAACACCAATTGGATTATTGTAGCAACAGCTTTCCTTCGGTCTACAAGGAAAAGCCCTTTTTACAAAACATGTTATGAAAGTGTATGGAGTTGTTCACACAGAACGCTCATTTTACATTTTAACCTTCATCTTTCCCTCCCATAGACTTAAGATTGGTCTCGTTTTAAAGAAGACATTTGGCAGATTTTTCTCGAAGTGAAATAAATTAAGAAAGTGAAACAGAAAAAAAAGTTATAGAAGTTTGAGTTTATGGAAATGTACAATGTAAAAAAAATAGTTCATATTTTAAATAAAATATATATTTTCAAAACCTGGGCTACTCTAAAACTGCAGAAAAATCAAAGCCAAAAATCTGAACAAGTTGTGTTTCAAATGTTAGGTTGATATCTCAAAAAATGAGCTTTCAGTGAGATTTTGTTTGAGCGCAGTACCAAACTTTTTCACTAGGGCACAACCAGACTCCATTACAGCCCATATAAGGGCGCCTCCATTTCCATATGTGTTTTGAGTGATCTGAACCATTATTTTCACAAATTTCACACAATTCATGAAGTAGAAATCTTATTCAGAAGTAGTATGGGAAGTTTGGAAGACTTTGATATGAATTCAACCTCTACGAATCACATACAAAGAACATGCATGCGCGTTATAGCTTATTGCCAAAACACAAATGGTGAATTTATTCTTTTTTTTCATAATATTTAAAACATTTTCAGACCTTTTTTTCTAAAATAATTGAATGGATGCAATCTTTTGAACTCTTGGCATTGAAAATGCAAATTGCAAATTGATAAATTACGGCTCCTGCGTAAATTATTTTGAAAATCAGTCACCAAATATGGAAACTAGACATTGTAAGCTTTCAAATGATATATAGTTTGTCAATATTACTTAAGGTCTTTTCTAAGATATTATTGTATTATTGTTCAACTCCCACGACAAGACGATGCTCGGCCAATAGGAACGTGGCCCCGCCCATGACACAATTTTCACAGAGAAAGCAAAATCCTGACTCGAGAGCAAGAAATTGCATCGAGAGCAAAGAAAAGCATTTTGAGAGAAACAATTTTTTAGAGAAATTTTTTGAAAGCAAAAAATATATATTTAAGTATTTTGAGAGATTTTGTTTTCTAAGAAATCATTTTTAAAAAATTCAAATTTATATATTTTTATGTTCTATGAGAAAATACTTTCTCTAAAAACTTTTTTAGTCTCAAATATTGTTATTTTCTGCTATTGGTATGAAAACTTTTTCTTTCAAACTTTTTTTTTTCTCTCAGATTATTCCTAGCTCCATATTTCACTGCTCTGCTTTTTTTAAATCCAAAAAAAAAAAAAAAAAAAAAAAAACAACATTCTGTGTGACTGACCCCAAAGATCCCAAAACCTTTAAACATTCATAAGGCTCAGAGGAGTCGTGAGTTGTTAAAATGTATATATTGCTCTTTCGAATAAGCACAAGGTTTTCCATGAAACCTAATATGGTCTCCAAGGAGCTTGAAGACACCTGGTCTGCAAGGTTTTCCAATACACTCTAATTATATTACAGCACAGCAACAGAAAACGAGAGAGGTGCATTGTGGGATAGCATAACAACATGGTTGATGGCAAAGTGGAATCAGCCTCTGTTCCAAAACCTAGCGAGATTTATGTATGCTGCCTACGTAGACAAGATGATTGAAACACAACCGGAAATAGAAGTGATTGTGGCATCGACCACAATGGAATCTGGCTCGACGCAAACATCATTTACACTGTAAAAAAACATATTTTCAAGATTTGTAATCACAACATTTTTTTCTTTTGTCAAATCAACTTAAATAATTTATTTAGTTGAGATAACTTATTATTTTGAGTTTCTGATGGTTAAATTAATTTCCTTCATTGTATTAACTCACTTTTTACAGTTCAATCAACTTAAAATTTTAAGGCAACCCAGGTTACTTACTTTTTTAAGTTAAACCAACAATATTTTTTTACAGTGTACTCGTATTAATCATCAGTGATGGGAATAGCGGCGTTACTAGTGGCGTTATCTTCCTCAGTAACGATCAATCAAACAAATTACTGTTTCCCCCGTTACAATGCCGTTACCGTTAATGACAATAAAATGTGGCGTTACTATAGCCTAATTGAGCTCACTGAAGCGGTTTCCATCCGAGTAGGCTCTCATTGGACCTGCAAAGTTTTTCCTCTGGTGTGTGTGTGTGTGTGTGTGTTTATGAGGCGCCGAACTGGACTAAAGCGAAGCGAACGCAGCGAGCGCACTCGACAATGCGCGTTTGTGTCCGAGAGCGTGCTCGACTGCGCGAGCGTTATATAGTTTGTTTATAAATAAATTACAAATTTCAGCATTAGTATAATCTCTGTAGCCTATTGGTAACATCTGCAAAGTTAATTAATTTACTAAATATAATTTGCAAATATAATCTAAAAAAATAACCTGCAGGGATGCCTTTAATTTTCACTACAAAGAGTGTATGTATATTTTTTAGGGCTGTGCAAAAATTAATTGCGATTAATCGCATCCAAAATAAAAGTCTGTGTTTACATCATATATTTGTGTGTGCTGTATAGAATTATTTTGTATATATAAATACACACACATGCATGTATATATTTAAGAAAATGTGTTATTCATATATAAAATATTTATATTTATAAAATATAGATTATGTATTTATATATATATATACAGAATTTAAGCGCAAATAATTCTTAAATATATACATGCATGCATAGGTATTTATATATACAAAATAATTATATACAGCACACACAAATATATTATGTAAACACAGACTTTTATTTTGAATGCAATTAATCGCAATTAATTTCTGCACAGCCCTAATATTTTTATTTATTCATTTTTGGTACATTTAAGCATACTTCATTTTTCGACGTATTTGTTGGCCAGTTGTGGTCTGTGCAATATGAAATATTACAATTTCTAAACCTAAACCTATTATCTAATGATAATATTTAAAATAATATATTGAATTTTATTGGGTGTCTCTCACATTGTCCCACAGCAATATTACGATAGCGTAGATTAGTGTACATTATTTTATAATAATAATTTATTACAAAGTGTCCATTTCATTAATTTAACACATTTAATATTGGGTGCATCCAAGTTATTTGACATAGGTTAGAGTAAACTAGAGTAAATAGAAATAAGGATGGTGCCAATATCCAACTAATTCGAGCTCGATTCAGACCCTGACTATGTTAACGAACAAGTGGATTGTCCAGAACGGATTTCGCACAAACAAAGCCTTTGCAATTATTATGATTATCCACCATTTAATAGTGATATTTGGGGGGGAAACTAAGGTAATACAAACAGTAATCGATTACAAAACCATCCTAAGGAGCGATAAACAGTCTTACAAAAGCAACATAAATCAAGCTGTAAGCTGCAGAGATAAACGTTAAGGTTATAATGTTCAGGAACGGTGTTTAAAATAAATTTTTTACCACTAAGTTCGTCAACCTCAGGAGGGTTACTAATTAATTATTTACTTTTATAATGATTTAATTTAGTTACTATTTGTGAAAAGTAACTAGTAACTATAACTAATTACTTTTTTAAAGTAACATGCCCAACACTGTTAATCATAAAATGCATAAAACCATTTTTTTTAGAACAAATTAGTGTGTTCAACAGCATTTTCACACATAAAAGTAGTAGTTGTCATACTCACTGTATACTCTGAGGGCCAGTGGTGGGGGAGGAAAGAGACCGGGAGAGAGACACACACACAGAGAAAGAGAGAGAGAGACTTCATGTTAAAGGCCATGGTCCAGCCAAAGAACATGACAGTCATCAAACATTCAATCACAGAAAGAGCTGCAGTTCTTCAGGGGAAATTAAGCTGTGTGCACACATTCATCTCTGATATGTCAGTGTTATGCTCCTTTTTATTTGGTGTCGTTTCTAAAGCTTTTGCTCAATAATTGCTCCAACACTCTCCGAAAAAAAGGTACAAAAGCTGTCACTGTACCTTTTCAAAAGGTACACTTTTGTACCTAAAGGGTGCATATTGGTACCTTAATGGTACATTTTAGGTGCTAATATGTACCATTAAGGTACCAATATGCACCCTTTAGGTACAAAAGTGTACCTTTTGAAAAGGTACCGCCCCAGTGAGAGCTTTTGTACCTTTTTTTCTGAGAGTGTATACATTATGTCAAAGAAATGCCCTTGACGAAGCTTAAAATGGCATTCAGGAATTGCATGTCACGTTTAACATTTAGACTATGTGTATATCTGCTTTTTTAAAAACATTTAACAGATGCTTGTATACAAAATAAGACACCTAAAGGAATAATAGACCTATTTATTCAAATCTTGTCAGTAATTACTTTTATTCACAGACATTCAGTGCATCAAACATTTACGTGTGCATGAGTGAGGTTAGTCCGACCATTGAAGAAGAAGGTTATACAAATATTTAAGGTTTATATGGGTTTGACTGTGAAATAAATATCTTGTTCCAAATACACGGACATTGCCAAGTTGATTTAAATGCTAAAACTATTCAGAGAGTTACCATGATTAAATTAGTATTAACATTTTATAAAGAATAACTCCTTTTGAAAACCTGTTCACGGTAGCACTTTACATACAGGTTTACTTTAAGCATTTGAGACAAATCAGATGATATTTATACTGAGAACTATTAGATAAACTCTATCTATTAAAAATGAACATATAAAGGCAGTTTTAAATCTCCCTCCTCAAATTGCAATTCTGTCCCACTTTTCTTGACTGTATTCAATAATTTGACAATCTACGGAAATTATATTGAATTATATTTATTTTTAAATTATATTTATATTTATTTAATTATATTTATAATATTTAATTATAATTAATCATTTAAATTCACAGTAGTAATATTTTTCTTTAAACGTGTCCCATGTTTTTACCACACAATTTTATACAAACTGGCCAAAATGTAGTCTGAAGTGTTAGCTTCTCAATATTAACTGTTGTAAAATATGAACTGCTGTATAAATGCAATATACTTGCATTGTATATTCAGCCCTTCAGCTCAATCTTAGAAGAAAAGATTTAATATAAAACCTTAAAGGTTATGTCAGGGGCTTCATATCTAGAACCTTTTAGGGTTTGCCATCTTGGGATAATTAAATGGATTTATTTCAAATTTTTTAGCTTGAACTCATTTTTATTGTTATTGAAATTAAAAGAATTAAACCGCCCGTACACATAGAAGAAAATAATTGAAACAACCCATTAAACATCAAAGTATTACACAATAATTTAAGAAATGTCTCCTTATACTGATACTTTTTAACATAAAGGGTCAAGAACCCTCGGGTATCTATTATACCACACTGAACCCTCAGTTTAAGTACTCACGCTTGCTCATGTAAAATTACAAATGAAAAGTCGTCTTCTATGGCCAATGTAATGACAGAGCAACAGTATGAACAGAATCTCGATAAAGTTGGTTAAAGGGGTCCTATTATGTCTATTTACGAAGTCTTGATTTAGATTTTGGGGTGCATTAGAATGTTTTCATTCTTAATTTTCCAAAATTAAAACCATGAACACGCCGATTTCAACTAAGTCCTTCTGAAACATAAAATGTGCCGTGATTGGTTAGCAGCTCTTAGCGCGTGTTAAGGAAATGTCCCACCCCTCCATAACCATGGCGGCCATCTTTTTTATGTTGACCGAGCATTCATCGAGAGAGTCACCGCTCTGTATATCAGCGGCGTGGGGATCATCGTCGCCGTATTTGTGTCCACTGGACCCTTCGGAGGCAAACCGTTTTGCGAGTTTTACAATTTCCTCACTCCAAGAGCTGCGCCTGGATGATGGCCGCTGTCAGCGGTACTTCCGATAATTAATTTTTTAATTAATTATAAAATAATTTATTGATCCAGACTCTTCACCACGTGACAACAGCAAGGCTCCTGATTGGTTAACGCTGCGCGAATTGACGCCAAAGTTAAGATTTTTGAACTCGGGCGGCAGACGTGAATTCGCGTTAAACGCATTAATGCACAAATCGCACTAGCTAAATCATTTGCGCGTTTCGCGCTTAACGTGCCAGACGCCCAATTCGCGCCATTCGCACGAACTTGATGCGCGAATGAGGCGTATTCGTGACTGCCGCGCTCTACGCCTCATTCACGCCGCAGAAATTTTTACACTTAACATTGAATTCACTCGCGCCTGATGTGCTATTCGCGTCCAGTTTGAAAGCACCATTACGAGGGTCAAACAAACGAGTTTTGGAAAAGCTGAGGGAAAAACAACGTCTCTTTGCGCGTGGGATGGAGATGATTTTGGAGATGAGTAACATAGTGACTTAAAGGGTTAGTTCACCCAAAAATGAAAATTAAGTCATTAATTACTCACCCCCATGCTGTACCAACCCCGTAAAACCTTCGTTCATCTTTGGAGCACAAATGAAGATATTTTTGATTAAATTTGAGAGCTGGATCAGTCCTACATAGACTGCCTAAGGGACTGGCCCTCGACGGCCCAGAAAGTCAATGAAGAAAATGTTTAAATATTCCATGTGACTACAGCGGCTCAATTATAAGTTTATCAAGCGACGTGACTACTTTTTGTGTGAAAAAACAAACAAAAATAACGACTTTATTCAACTATTCCTTTTCTTCCTTGTTGGCCTGAAACGAGACTTCAAGAGATTTCCACGACGCATGCACAAGAATTGCAATCTCCTTACACTACTTCAGTTCAGTTCTCGCGCATGCGTTGCAAAAATCGTATGGAAGTCTCGTTTCAGGCCAACAAGGAAGAAAAGGAATAGTCGAATAAAAACGTTATTTTTGTTTGTCATTTTATTTTTGTTACTTTTGTTTATTTATTTTTTTGCACAAAAAGTATTCTCGTCGCTTGATAAACTTATAGTTGAGCCACGGTAGTCACATGGAATATTTAAACATTTTCTTTAATGACTTTCTGGGCCGTCAAGAGCCAGTCCCTTAGGCAGTCTATGTGGTAGTGAGACAGCTCTCAAATTTAATCAAAAATATCTTCATTTGTGTTCCGAAGATGAACGAAGGTCTTACGGGGTTTGTACAGCATGGGGGTGAGTAATTAATGACTTAATTTTCATTTTTGGATGAACTAACCCTTTAATAAGATTCGTTGGATTCGGTCAAATAAAATATCTTCCCTTTGGAGTGGCCTTCAAACAGCAACATTACGCACTAACGAAAGTTGAAAAAGTGTAAAAGCACAATAGGACCCCTTTAAAGTGTGTTACTGCCCCAGTTTCATAAGATGTCAGGCAATTACAACAGGAGAGTATGTCTGAGAGCAAGCAGCTGTAGTTACCGGTGATGGTGTAGGGATAGTAATTCCAAGCTTTCTCCGTCACATAGAAGATTTTGGGCACCACAGCTCTGGCCCAGCTGGGCAGCTTGCTGAAAAGAGACAAAAACAGGAAGGATAAGTATTGAGAAGAAACTAGAGAGTGCCAGCTCACTGCGCCAGTGCCAAACGGCCCGTCCCCCCCGCTGCAATAACAGAGGTAATGACAGACTAATAGCAGCAGTGAGGAAGCGCTGATGGACGCCCAGGGACGAAGATGCACTTTCATTCTGTCTGATATCAGGTTTCCTTAATCGCTGCCAAAATCTCCTTAAGAGCAGCTGCAAAAACGGTCTTCAATCAGTCACTCAGTCCTAATAGACGACTGTGAATGTGAATGGTGGTGAGTCTGACTGATAAACAGACAGCATATCAGTCACTGGACAGATCTGAAATCCTCAATGATTCTCGATACGGGACAAGACCAGGTAAAGTAGTGCAACACATGGTTAGTTTTGGATTAAATCGGTCAAACCAGTTCAGATAGTCAACCAGCTGCTTCCATTTTCACACACTTGCTATCATACTATCTGAGCCAGCTTATCCATGTCAGATATTTATTATGTATGCTGAAGAGTAGGGCTGGGTATTGACACAAATTTCACAATTCGATTTGATTTCGATTCACAAGCTTGCAATTCGATTCGATTTCGATTCGATTGATTATTTTGGATATCAGTTACAATAAATGGCACATTTTCTCAAGGAAATCAAATCTCTTAACTAATGCTGTAAACTATGGGAGTCTAGTTGTAGCCAATAGGCTTCATTAGCCTAAAATAAAGGTAATAATGAACTGTTTTGTAGCTATACAAACACTTAAATTACACTTTTCTTTATTTTTATAATAAGATCATATGAAATATAAACATTTAAATGGTGGCCGTCAAAAACTTGCCAGATTTATTCAAATATGCATTAAATATTGAAGAACATTAAGATTATAATACATATGTACAGTAATATGATGTATATATTTAGCAAAATGCTCCTCTCTAGAGTTATTTTTTCTAGTTGACTAACGAGTTTATGTGGTTTTTCTGAGGTAAATATGACGATACATGACGATTGATTACAAGCTGTTTAATTGACGTCTTTCCACGGTCGAAACGCTGGTTGAGGGAATCAATGTGACGTGATACGGATTTCGATAAGTTGTACTCTATCTTTAACACACTTTCAGATGCTCATTCATGTTTATTTCGCACTGTGACTGGTATTATTAAGCCGGAAGAGAGATCAGCGCTGCTGCTTCTCCAGAGCGATCTCACGCCACAGCGCCAAAACGCTATTTATGTTTTTGAATTTCAAAAAATGGACGTAACTTGAAAATTGAGCCTTTTTTTTCATATCAATAGTAACAAAGGACAAAGATTATTGCGTTTTTCTTGGATGCGCGCAGCCGCGATACAATGTCCCATTCATTCAAATGAAACAGGATGACTAATCGATTCTAGAGATTTAAGAATCGATATCGGTTCGTAAAAATGAGAATCGATTAATATCGAGAAATCGATATTTATTACTCAGCCCTACTGAAGAGTCAAAGCTTCTACTTAGAGAATGAACTGAGAATACATAAAGATGCATTCCAACAACTGCCGGACTTCTTTGCTCGCTTTCATCACTTTTATTGTAGTTCGCTAAGCTGAACAGCCAATCACAGTTCTCTTTCTCTCACAGACGGCCTGATGCCGATTCAACATGCTGAATTGACCCAAAAAACCCAGACGGCGTCGACTAGTGCTAACGGTGCAGAACAATCACGAAAAACTAAGAGCCAGCCGACGCGCAAAAACAGCCTGGCATTGCCTGATGTGGTGTGAAACTTTCAAAAGACTGTAAAATCTTCTTCCAAACACTCATTTTAAAATAAGTTTCAGGAACAACAGCACATTGTAAACATTGGAAGCTAGCAAGATGTTTTATTTCAAGTCGGAAGTACATCATGACTCATCAATATTGTTGATTGAACTCAATCAATATTCATGTGAACAACTATATATTCAAATAAAAGATTTAGGCTATAACACCACCTGTTCTCAAAGTTACACTGATATAATATAGTAAAAAAAAAAAAAGGAAACCCTTCGTCGAGATTTGGCAAAACTCAAGGGTTTTAATCAATTCCATAAGGTTCCCATGAGATACAAGAAAAAAAGTATGAATTTATAATAGCAATGTTATTTTAATAGACTGTACAATTGTTGCCTCAGTAGTGGGTGATATTTGGGATCATTTGATTATGGCTCTGCACATTACAGTATCTGACGCCAAGACACTTTTATGTATATATATAAAAAAAAAAAACACACAAAAAGAGGGTTACAGGACCTAATGTGCTTGTCCCATTAAAATCTGCTAAAAAGATAAAACAGCAAATGTCTGTCAAGAGTATTTCTGTATAAACTTGCTGTTTTTAAACTTAAAGGTACAATATGCAAGATAGTTTCGCCACCAGGGGTCACTAACCTCTTACAATAACGAAGGCGTGTAATAACGACGTATATTTCGCATTAAGCGAAATTATGGATCTTGTCGTCAAGCCCATGGATCTTTTATGGATAAGTGAATACATTGATGTTTTTAGCATGACTGTAATATGAAGCAGGGCGCGACTGCTAGACGGAAACCAGCGCCACACACAACGCGAGTCCGCGAGACATTTGGCGGCCGGTTCACATATCCCGTCTTTTGCGCGCTCAAGTTCGTTATTTCCAATGTAGGCGCTCATAATGGAAGCGATGCGGTCGCGGTGCGACACGCTCGTTTTTTCCATGCGTCGCGTCGAGATAAAAACATCTCAACTTTTCAGAATACCGCAAGCGCACCATACGCACACAATAGGTCATGTGACAAGAACCAACTGAAGCGCAACCGCCCTGGCGCTTTGGAAAATGGAGAATGTGGCGTTTTCTACACGTTTTTAGGCGCTATATGTGAATCCGGCCTAATTCTACCGAACTACACGCTGAATTACTCACACAGGTCAGTTAACTTGAGGGAACGCAGCGCTGTTTCACTTGTTCTAACAGTTTCACAATCACACTAAACGGCATTTGTGTGTGTTGAATGTTGTTAGTTAGGTTTTGCGTTGGCTGTATGAGACTAAGCTAGATTACCGTTAGAGAATAACATACAGATCATATTCTAACTTTTCATCATGCTGAATTAAATAACATTGATTAGTTTTATATACATTGATTTGCTCACCTGTTTGCTCATGTAACATGCAACACTCGCGTCTCTGTCAAGTCGAGGTTAGTCGCAGACATGGAGCTCTCGGCATCTCGAAAGATGTTGATATTCGTTCTAGTCCTCTTTTTGTCTCAAAGTCTGCTTGCCATGGTCCGTAATGTTTGAACAAAACCCTGCTAGAGACCCTCACGCTGTTGAGCACGCATAACGGGCATAACCGACCCAGTTGTCCAGGTCTGTCACCATGGTTACTGTTGCAGTACGAGGTCAAACCTGGCGGAAACAGGGGGTAACGCGGATATGACGTCATTGACTGGCGCCTCCTCACCCCTGCTCACACGCCCTGTTTCCTTGGTTAAAAATCGCAATTTTCTCAAGATTTACAAATAGTTGGAAACATTTGGGATATTATAAGTAATCAACTAAACAAAATATATAACATTGGCCTAGTGGTTTTTGGATATTTTACTGCAAAAATCCTACATATTGTACCTTTAAGAGGAATCTCAATAATCAGTGCCTGTGATTTACTTATTATCTACTCACCCTCATATCATTACACATCTATAAGCCATTTTGCCCATGGAACACAAAATAAGAAAATATTGAAGGATTGTTATGCAGTACTTGTCATATTAAGTCAAATTTAAGTCTGTTTTGACTTTTGTCCTTTCCCTCCCCCAAAGCATGTATAGTATCCAGGGTGAGTAAATAACAGACTTTTATTCTTAACTTAATCTTATTGTTGCTGGATGTGACGGTAAAAACCAATCAAATCAATGTTGTGTTGGGGAAGCATGATGTATTTACATCTTGATGAAATAAGCCAATGAAGATGAAGTTCTACTCATGCCCTTCTGCAGTTGTGTCCTAAATAAACCAGATGCAGAGTGGATAAAACCGGGACGGGTGCCAGTCCTAAAAGCCTGAGCAGTGGGAATAAAGGAAGCTTTTATGCAGGCCTTGCAAATTTCGCTGGCGCATGACTCGGCACATCTGTGATGTGAACCTGAGGGAAGCTTCATCCTAAAGGGTTTTGAAAATCAAAATTCAAGAAACAAGCCTACACTAACTCTCAGATATCCATATACACCACTTCATTTGAACAAAAACCCATTTTAATTACAAGTATCTGGAGGATTTGTTTGGATCTGTTCAAAAATGAATAAACATTTCAGTCTGAAGTGAATCAAAATTCTCCTGTACGACGGCTCCAGCTGGTGTAACTGCCATGGCACGCACAAACGAGCGCAAAACCAGGTGGACTGTGGGCGAAAGGTACAAATCTCAAATTATACACGTGCTGTAGAGGCGGGAGCTCAGCCGTCTCCCATCCCATGCAAATCTCATCCTCCCCTCACGCCTGCTCTTATTTTCTCTCTTCCTTCGGTCTTTTTTGGTCTCGAGTGATCCATTTTGATTATTCCTCCTCATCATGTCTTTTATCTCCTTTAACTCTTGGTTTGTCTTTAGTTTATCATCTAGAGATCACACGAGATGAATGGGATTTTGAGAGGGAATTATTTTTAATCTGTTTGTTGTAACTGCTACTGTAGTTATCCTACTGTAAAACAGGATATTTTGGGCTTGTAAAATAAAAAATAAAACCCATTGAACTAGGGACAGCTCTTATTCCAACATTTTTATACACTAAAATAAATGTTGAAATGCTAAAAATCATTTTTTTCTTAAGCAAATGTTGAGCTACTGAAGCACTTGAACTAAATTTAGTCTGAGCCTCAAACACTGGGTCAAAAGCTTGAATCTTGTTTTGGTGTGTAATTAAAACACCATTGAACAAAAAAATATTTGTCTGTCTGCCTCACTGGGTGTATTTAAAGTGCTCTTATTATACTTTTTCAGATATGACCTTTCATGTAGTGTGTAATATAGCTTTGTGAATGCAAAAGCCTCCCAAAAGAAAGAACCGAAACTGAAACGCCTGAAATGAGTGGTCAGTACCGCAGTCTTATTTCATGCAGAACCTAAGCAAGTTTGTAACAAATTTGCATAATGCCAGCCTATGGTCTTTAATGGCTGCCAACAAACAATGTCTACATTGACCCTCAAACATTGAAGTTTCAGCTGAGTTCTAGAACAGTTTGGTTCGTGTCGTTGACATGGTGAGAAGACGCTGTTTTGACCAATCAGAGCAGAGTATACCAATTACAACAGACTGGGCCATCTGACCAATCAGAGCAGAGTAGACCAATCACAGCAGACTGGATCATCCGACCAATCAGAGCAGATTAGACCAATCACATCAGACTGGGTCATCCGACCAATCAGAGCAGAGTAGACCAATCACAACAGACTGGGTCGTCTGACCAATCACAGCAGAATAGACCAATCACAACAGACTGGGTCATCTGACCAATCAGAGCAGAGTAGACCAATCACAACAGACTGGGTCATCTGACCAATCAGAGCAGAATAGACCAATCACAACAGACTGGGTCATCTGACCAATCAGACTAGAGTAGACCAATCACAACAGACTGGGACATCTGACCAATCAGAGCAGAGTAGACCAATCACAACAGACTGGGTCATCTGACCAATCAGAGCAGAGTAGACCAATCACAACAGACTGGGTCATTTGACCAATCAGAGCAGAGTAGACCAATCACAACAGACTGGGTCATCTGACCAATCAGAGCAGAGTAGACCAATCACAACAGACTGGGCCATCTGACCAATCAGAGCAGAGTAGACCAATCACAACAGACTGGGTCATCTGACCAATCAGAGCAGAGTAGACCAATCACAACAGACTCGGTCATCTGACCAATCAGAGCAGAGTAGACCAATCACAACAGACTGGGCCATCTGACCAATCAGAGCAGAGTAGACCAATCACAACAGACTGGGTCATTTGACCAATCAGAGCAGAGTAGACCAATCACAACAGACTGGGTCATTTGACCAATCAGAGCAGAGTAGACAAATCACAACAGACTGGGTCATCTGACCAATCAGAGCAGAGTAGACCAATCACAACAGACTGAGCCATCTAAACCAATCAGAGCAGAGTAGACCAATCACAACAGACTGGGTCATCTGACCAATCAGAGCAGAGTAGACCAATCACAACAGACTGGGTCATCCGACCAATCAGAGCAGAGTAGACCAATCACAACAGACTGGGTCATCCGACCAATCAGAGTAGAGTAGGCTCTTGGAATCCTTTATTGAACTGTTTCAGACAGCGTGAGAAAATTACAAAGCTATAACTGTCCTTTTGAAAAGTCCCAAGGACATATTCTTACCAGTCAATGCTTTCTTGCTTAACTAAGGTACACTACTCGCCATTGCACACTTGTCAGATTTCAATACGGCCATAATGAAAACCAATCAGTGGCGGAACATGCATTGCTTAAGTCTCATGCATGCAGAACCTACACAAGTTTGCCTCGTTACTATGACAACTAGTGTGGACATGCAAGCAAAAGTGACTGCAGTCATAATAGCGAAAAAGAAAAGCAGATCTTCAGACAGTCTGGGGCCATATGATGCTATTTTAAATCATTAATTTGTATATTGGGTGTAACAGAATGTTAACATGTTCAAAAAACATATTATTTTTCACATACTGTACATTATTGTGACTACTGTATGCCCACTCTTTCTAAAGCGCATCGTTTTATACAAAGGCAACACCTCCATCCAAAAAGCGCATTGTGCTCTGATTGGCCAGCTGACCTAGTGTGTTGTGATTGGCCGAACACCTCAAGCATGTATAATTATTCAAGTAGAAATAAATATGAGGCGCAAGCAGCATATGAGGCGGCTGCTGCTTGCGCTGGGACTATAGGCTTTAGCTTCAATTTTTAAGAAATTATTCTCTAATCGGTTGCATATTATGTTGTGAATATATCCCTCGAATGGAATACTGCAGTCCCTTTTGTCTTGCTCTCTCAGATATTTCACATGTTCACAAAAAATTACTAATTATCTCATTGGGAGATGTCTGACACCGGTGCATCCACACTATAATAGATGTGCCAGGTGTAGCAACAGTAACTAGGGAGGGCGGGGCTTAGCGAAGGGTCAATTGCCATAAAATTGCCAGAGTGCCTTCTGTGTGAACCACAAACACATCCCGGGATTAAGTCCGGCATCGATCCCGGGATGAGGACCTAGTAACACTGAGTAAAAACAGATTCCAGAAAATCACTGGTGTAAATGAACCAAAATCAAACGATATAGGCCAAGGTAGGGTTTTCTTCAAATATTTCTGGTTTGTGAGCAGCCAAAATCTTTGAGTATAGAGCTAATTTCTTAGGAAGGGAAAAAAAAATGACCAAGCATGAAAAGTGGAGGTGATAAAAGCATTTAGAGCTTCACTAAAGCTTCACAGAAGCTCAAAGTCCCTCCAAGCTTTTGCCCATGGTCTGAACCGGCTATAAGTGATGTCATGACCACCTCTCGGCCAATCATGACCCTTAGAGGAACAATTTAATCAAGCCGGTACCAGGGGAACTGATGTCTCAGCTCAATAAAGAGTTTCTCCAAAAACACATCTGCATGAGCGACTGATTTATCAGTGCCCAGAATGGCCAGTGTCCTGGGGGACTGTGTCCTGTCAACCCGATTGCTGGCTATTTCTGGGAAAGTGTTTGGATCCCAAGTCATGTCCGTACTTATTCTTGTTAAACTAGCGGCCGCTTAGAGACTGCTCTCTCAGTGAGAATGAACTGAAGATCTCCGGTGCACTGCATTGACCCCGACTGAGGCTCAATGCCAATGTAGTAAAACACATCTATAATAAATGAAAAAAGCAGACAACAGGGGGAAAAGAGAATAGTAGATCAGGAGTAAATGGTAGATAAGACTAATTCAGAAGAGTCTGAAAAGGGATTTGCAACTCATTTTACGTCAGTGACAAATTTCCAAAATATATTAAAAGTAGATGAAAATGGCGGGCCAGATTTTATCCATTTTATCCTGAATTGAAGCTAAATAATTGTTCGTCTATTGGTACACATTAGTGTCAGCTGAAAGGGAATGTTAAATACTTAGGCCCTGTTTACACGAGAACGCTCGCGGGTGAAAACGTAAAAATATTTTATCATATGTGCCTTTCGTTTACACGGCAAAGGCGTTTTTGAGGCTCAAAAACACAAAAGTGAAACCACCCTCCAGAGTGGAAATCTTAAAAACGGTCCACCGCCGCGTTCCCGTGTAAACGGTAAAAACGCAAAAGTCTGCTTGACGGTGAAAGTTGTACGCAGGCGCGTGGACTTGGTGTTGTTGTAGTATGCACTCCTAGCCGTCTGAAGTGCATACTACATTGAATTTCACACACTTTTGCGTCAACGTTTGCACGCGGATTTCCCACACAAAACGCTCGTCTAAACGCAGAATAAAAAAAGATGACGCAATGTCACTTTTGAGTTTTCTCTTCAGAATCGTTTCCGTGTAAACATAGCCTTAAAAACAGCGAAATATGGAATATATTAGGGCTGGGTAATAAATATCAATTTCTCGATATTAATCGATTCTCATTTTTACGAACCGATATCGATTCTTAAATCTCAAGAATCGATTAGTCATCCTGTATCATTTGAATGAATGGGACATTGTATCGCGGCTGCGTGCATCCGAAAAAAATCACAATAATCTTTGTCCTTTGTTACTATTGATATGAAACAAAGTCTCAATTTTCAAATTACGTCCATTTCCTTTAGAAATTCAAGAACATAAATAACGTTTTGGCGCTGTGGCGTGAGATCGCTCTGACGCAGCTCTAGAGAAGCAGCAGCGCTGATCTCTCTTCCGGCTTAATAATACCAGTTACCGCGTGAAATAAACGTGAATGAGCATCTGAAAGTTTGTTAAAAGATAGAGTACAACTTATCGAAATCTGTATCATGTCACATTGATTCCCTCAATCAGCGTTTCAACCGTGGAAAGACGTCAGTTAAACAGCTTGTAATCAATGTATCGTCATATTTACCTCAGAAAACCCACATAAACCCGTTAGTCAACTAGAAAAAAATAACTCTAGAGAGGAGCATTTTGCTAAATATATACACCATATTACATATGCATTATAATCTTAATGTTCTTCAATATTTAATACATATTTGAATAAATATGGCAAGTTTTTATGATAGCCACCATTTAAAAGTATATATTTCATATAGTCTTCTTATTATAAAAATAAATAAAAGTGTAATTTAAGCGTTTGTATAGCTACAAAACAGTTCATTATTACCTTCATATTAGGCTAATGGAGCCTAGTAGGCTACAGCTAGACTCCCATAGTTTACAGCATTTAAGAGATTTGATTCCCTTGAGAAAAATGGCCATTTATTGTAACTGATATCCAAAATAATCGATATTGAAACGAATCGTAATCGAAATCGAATCGAATTGCAAGCTTGTGAATCGAAATCGAATCGAATTGTGAAATTTGTCTCAATACCCAGCCCTAGAATATATTGTATGCAAATATTTGAATAAATTATATGATATAACATGTGCTGATGAATAATGCATAATAAGAGCAGTGTACTGCTGTTTGGGGCCATTTCACTGATTCATCTTGATTTCCTGTACAATCTACAGACCTATTTTACATTCAAGGTGGATTAGATATGGTGCTTTTCTCCGTTAAATATACCTTCAAAAATCAAATCACACAATAACATACATCATCTCATGACTGCAGGGTTGACGCTGGTCTCACTTGGTCTGGCAGCAGAATGATGTATGTAATGCAGCTAACGGCACTGGCTCACTTAATAGACAGTTCATAGAGAGATCACTCTTGCATTAGAAGCCTTGACCATCCACCCAGTTCATGCGGTAAAAGCAGACACCATATAAAGCCAAGGAGTATAATTATTTGGATGACCTGCCACTTTGTTGGATGCCAGTTTATCAGAATTAACCCTTTAGCAACAGTTTGTCCTTGCACATGTATGTTTATATATTGGACCTTGGCTAGAACATTCTTTTTTTAACATTTTTTAACGTGTTTACGGACCTCATACACCAACTACTCGTGCTTTGGCCTAACAAGTATCGGACGACAGTTTCTACTCACTTGTTGAGATAAATGCGCTTCTCAGTGAATTGTCCGGCGCCGTAGGTGGGGTCCTCGTAGGGTTCGTTCTGCACCACCTCCACTCCCTCTCCTCTCTCGCTCTGCTCGTGGCTGTGCTTGCTGATCATGTACAGCTGGCCAATCCTGTACTAGAGACACAGACCCAAAACAGTCAGGACCTCCACGTTCAAGTCAAGTACAACATATTGTAACCACAAATTAAGCCCAGTGTAGTAATGGTTTTTACGCCTATGCATTGAGTGTAAAATAACTATCATACATTTCTCAACTCTAAATATACTACATCAAGTCTCGACCCACATTTTTTCTAGTTATATAGCTATTCAGCTTGTGAACCAGGCCTACTTTTCTTTAAGTAGTTGCAGACTTAACCTTAACTGTCACCGTCCTGGTACCGGGACGCCTAACTTTACTTCACTATATTTCTATTAAATCCTAATCTAATTAAGACAAATTATATATTTTCAGTGTTGTGCAAGTTACTTCCAAACTGTAATACATTAGGTATTACTTGTTACTGTTATTTAAAAGTAATTCATTACCTTACAATATTACTGTCCCAGAATTGTAATGCGTTACATTACTCATGTATTACTTTTGCGTTACTTTCACCAAAATAACTAAGTAGAACTTAACTTTTGGGCTGTAACGATATGCAATATGAAACCGAAATCGCGATTCGCCACACGACTCAGATCCACGAACCTACAGAATCGCGACACACCTCTTCCAACTCCAGCGTTATTCTCCTTACAATCCAGATCCAATGCTGCCTTATCTTTAAATTAGGCTATTAGTATTATTTGAAGTTAACATTATAAAATACGTAGACCTACACCACAAAACTAGTTGAGGATAAATTATTTAAAATTGGGGAAGTCCAGCATTATGGACATGATGACATTTGCAGTCAAAACTTGAAATAAAAATTCGCAGAAAATACATGTATTGAAACGTATATAGGCTACTTCCTTAAAGGACTCCAGATATTAGACAAATATCAGTCTATGTTTTATTTTCAATATTAGGGAAAAGACGCACATTCATGCGTGACAAAAAAATAGGAGGCAAAATATATTTTTTGTAATTCTGTTAATTACACTGCGCAAATCGGATGAAGAAAGGGTTGGCTCTCCAGTCTCCATAGAACTTAAAATATTCATTTTATTTTAGTTTTCGTGTTCACAGTTATGAGGAAAAAACAATGTTACAGACGCGACCGCTCTGAACTGGCACTAAAAGACTGCTTTAAAACTTTCACATAGTCTGTTGCCTTTAAGAAGTAAAAGCATACAATACACTGTAATACAACTGTAATACAAGCCTCACTGAACATGTAACGAGTAAAATATTACTGGAAATTGATTAGTAATGCCTTACACTACTGCGTTACAGCAAAAAGTAATATGTTACTGTAATGTATTACTTTTGTAATACGTTACTCCCAACACTGTATATTTTTGGAAAGGTCTAAGACTTCTAATTAAATATTCGACCCCTGTTTTGTGTTAAAAATTATGTAGGAAGAGTAATTAATGCATTTATGACAAGAGTGCACCTAAAAAAATCTGCATCATAACAGGAGGTCTGACCTTTGTCACAAAAAGTTGATGCACCCACTTTTAATTATTGAAACTTCTGTTTTTATGCTAAAAGTTCATAATAAAACATATAATCTAGTATTTTTCAATAAAAAATAAAAAGTATAGTATAACATTATCCTCTAAAAATTATAATACATATGTATATATTATCCTCTAAAATATAATAATATTTTTTATCGCCTTTTTTTATTATATCACATATTTTAGTAGTTATCATAAATTAGGTGTCATTTGAAAGCTTATAAACTCAGAATTCATCCTGTGAACACCGTTTTATAATTGAACGTTGCGTTACCATAGAAACGGTACTTATTTTATGAGGCTCCTCTCCTTTTGGACATCCTTATATTTCATAATTTATGATCAAAACCTTTTCTAATCTTGACAAAACACATATTGTCAGAAAGGTCTGAGTCTCAAGGTTCCAAATTTTCTGACAAAATTGATATTTGGACAGAAATGTATTAATTTGTTAAGGCAGAATGTGTACAACTAAATTCAATGGAATTCAATGGCACCCGGTGGCTATTTTTGGGACTACGCCTAAACAAAATCTCATGGGAACTTCAATTTTTGTGATATCAACTTCAAATTTGGAACATAACTTGGTTAGATTTATGGCTTTGATTTTATAGTAATTTTAGAGTAAAAATATTTTGTAAAATATATATTTTATATAAAATACTAAATATATAGTACAGTATATTTGATTTACTGTGAATTAAAACTTCCATAACTTTTTCATACTTTCATTTTTTGAACTGTTTTCACTTCAGCAATAATCTGATGAGTGTTTTCTTTAAAACAAGACCAAACTTGGGTATATATATATATTCCAAGGCATTCTTGAATTACAACCATTTAAGTGTGAATAGAGCATTTAACCCCCATTCTCAAAAAAAGGGGGGGGGTAGTTAAGGGGTTAAAGGACACTTATAAAGTTGCATCAAGTTATAGATACGATTTCAGATCCATCCACTCTTAAATGTCACATAACTTTGGCCACTTTATTTGCAAGTAGAGCCAGACCGATATATCGGCAGACCGATATTATCGGCCGATATTAGGCATTTTCCAAACTATCGGTATCGCCAGTTATAATGGCCGATAAATGAATATTTCGAAAATAAAATGAAAACGAACGAAACACGCTTGAACCATGTCATGAGTGTTGGAGATGTATAGTTTGTCCAACAGAGGGCACTCTACACCGTTCCTGTTGGCAACACTCGTTGAGTTGGTCACGAGACATACGTTGCTTGAATAACAATTAAAAGACCATCCACATCAGTTCTCTTAACTCAAATAAGCATTACAAAATTTGCGACTATCATGTCCAGTTTAAAAAAAATAAATAAATAAATAAAATATCGGCCGATATATCGGATTTTAAAACCCAAAAATATTTGTATCGGTATCGGCCTTCAAAATCCTTTATCGGTCGGGCTCTATTTGCAAGTAACATTGCCCACTGTTAATTGCCAAAATAACCTATAATGTGGTCTAGATTAAGATTAGAAATAGCCTTCGGTCCAGCACAGGAACAGATTCCAGGCCATATCACAAGTCGCTGTAAGTTAACCGCAGCCTCACAATCACGAGGGTTATTCTCTGCCTGATACAGGAAGCAGTATCATAAGTTTTAGAGTGTATGACAGCTGTGACATCTGCTTATCTGTGTGAACAGAACAGGCCTCGGGCATCTGTTCAGCTTTCTGCATCTACTGCCACACTGGAGACACGCAATGATCCTTATCAAGCCAGTCATACATGCGAAGTATGACCACAGCCCTTCAGGCTCATGCGGTTATATTTATAGGTCAATTATCAGAAATGATGTATTTCTCATTTTAAAGCCCTCAGGCTGGGTTAAAAAACAGTCAGTGTGTGTGCCGAACCAAGATGAACATCTTTGCAATCTTGGTCAAAATAAAGATCTTGGTAGGCAAAGTGTTTCCGGTGAACATCTCTAACAAGTACTAGATTTTATATATATATATATATATATATATATATATATATAAATAAAGGAGCTTTAAATGTCTTTGATATCAAAAGAACATTCAAAATATCGGCAGCTTCATGTACTTGTGCAGTTTCTGTGGCCCATCTTGAACTTGAACCTCAGTTTGTAAAATAAAATAGCAAAAATTAATTATATTAATACATTAAAAAATCCAAGTTTCCATGATCATGACATTTGGACGGACTTTATTTTACAATCCTGTTCCACATGTACTTACTATGCACTCAACGCTTCCTTTTACAGTACAGTACTTGCAGTGTACTTACCTAGAAAGTACTGCCTAATATAAGGTAAGTACATGGAACAGGGGTAGGTTCAGGGTTAGTACTAGTTATTACCCAGTAATTGTAGTTACTAAAATAAGTACATAGTATTTACATGGGTAACTGGACTGTAAAAGGAAGTGTTATCCACTCATTATAGTGATTACAATAACTAGGTACTAACCCTGAACCTACCCTTAAGCCTATTTAGAACTAAAGGATGGGTAAAAATCCAGTCATTTTAATAGGAATCCAAATTAGGAAATTCCTGAAAGAATAAAGGATTTCCCATTAGGTACAAGTTCGTCAAGTCCTTCAATCTGTTGACCAACAGAAAGTGGCTTGATTTGAAAATAATTAGTTTTTTTGCACACAATTCTGTTAAAGGTACAATATGCAAGATTGTTTCGCCACCAGGGGTCGCTAACCTCTTACAATAACAAAGGCATATATTAATGACGTATATTCTGCATTAAAGTCCCCGTGAACCGGAAGTTGCAAACGACTTTTCTCCAGTGCTGTGACGTATTTCCAAGTGAAACGGAATATTGAACAGAGGGCAGGGTTTTGCTCTAGCGCTCCTCCTCTCCATCTCTCGCTCATAGCAAACTAACGGTTTGAGGGGAGTGGTTAAGCGTTTCCCCACCCAAACTGTGAAACCTACGTCATCAGAAAAAGAAACCGTTCCGGACCGGAAGTAACTTTTCAGATTTTGATTAAAGATTACTAAGGTAAAACATTTTTTTAATATATATTCACTTGCACGGATTAATTGTTCACCACAAGAGTAGTAATATGCGCTAACAAAGTAAATAGGTTCAATTTTGATTTCACGGGGACTTTAAGCGGAATTATGGATCTTGTCGTCAAGCTGATGGATCTTTTTATGGATGAGTGAATACAGTGATGTTTTTAACATGACTGTAGTATGAAGCAGGGCGCGATCATAGACAGTATCCACAAGTTTCCTACGCCCCATGAGGCCTTGCGTCAAAAGTGGGCACGTCTTCCGGTTCGAAGTAAACAAAGCGCGATTTGACATGCTTGACACTCGTTCATTCAACAGTTGACAGTCATTCCAAGTTATAGCGATCCAAACTAGCTAACGATGTGGGAACACAACCTCAACGAAATTCAAAAGGGTGAAATAACAGTACCTTTACCCTCCGCAGTAGTTGATTGGGAGTATTATAATAACATTATTAATAATCAATACTCATCAAGGCATGGTGACAGACAGTTGTGCGAGCTGACAAACAATTAAAATAAAAAATACACACTTAGTCATTGTGCTTTGGAGTTTATTCAAAATTATAAATGAATGTGCTACTTGAATACATTAACTGGCACATTTGGTATTCTGTCAACTTACTCTTTGATCCTGAGTTTAGGTGTAACATCAGTAGAGAACAGCCAAACACATGCTGAGAGAGTTTATAGAATATTAAGAATTTAAACAAATGTACACAGGAAGATTCGTCGTCTTTTGGGAGGTGATGGAAACTACAGTCGTTGGCAGGATCAGAGACGGGCTCTGGCAGGATCACTCTGATTTCGTTTTCAGCTTATGTTCAAAACAATCACGTTTAAGCCACTGAACTAGTTTAGTCCGGTTATACATACAACCGCGAACAGCACATGTTGTCCCTGAGCTCCGTAACGACATCTCTCATAAAGATTTGCTTTTTTAAATAGTGAAATAATTCTCCGAAAAACAGCTAGCCTCTTCGCTAACTAACACACAAAATACCATTGGAATGCTACTTCCGCCGCGTCACCGGAAGTTTCACCCACTTTATTTTTTTACAGGAGCTCCCTTCGGAAACTTGTGGATAAGAAGTGGACAGAGTGTTCTCATTGGAACTCCATTGAGACAAGTGAAGCCTGTTTTTGGCAATTTTTAGCACTTCCGTCACTGACGCGCAGACTCAAACAGAGCTTGACGACGTAAAGGATAATCTACTCCCATCACTTCGCCCACATATCGCACCAGAACCGTTTTCGGAACCGAAACTGAGGAATTTTGCACGGTTCCGGTATTTTTCCGAAAACATTACCGGTTCTGGGTTAGAACCGGTTCTCGGTTCCCAACCCTACTTTACATCATGTTGAACTATATAACATTGATTAGTTTTATATACATTGATTTGCTCACCAGTTTGCTCAAGTAACATGCAACACTCGCGTGGAGCATCTCGAAAGATGTTGATATTCGTTCTAGTCCTCTTTTTGCCTCAAAGTCTGCTTGCCATGGTCCGTAATGTTTGAACAAAACCCTGCTAGTGACGCTCACGCTGTTGAGCTCGCATAACGGGCATAACCGACCCAGTTGTCCACGTCTGTCGCCATGGTTACTATTGCGGTACTGTACGAGGTCAAACCTGGCGGAAACCGGGGGTAACGCGGATATGACGTCATTGACTGGCGACTCCTCACCCCTGCTCACACGCCCCGTTTCCTTGGTTAAAAATCTAAATTTTCTCACGATTTATAAATAGTTGAAAACATTTGGGATATTGTAAGTAATCAACTAAACAAAGTATAGAACATTGGCCTAGCGGTTTTTGGATATTTTATTGCAAAAATCCTACATATTGTACCTTTAATGTGAGTGCACATATAGATAGAAAAAGCTAATACAGACCAAGTGTGTAAATTCTACCTGGATAACAGAATTGCGAAATTAATGACTGTTCCCAAACAAGTTTCCTAAACAGTCTCACTACAAACTCACATCATTGGTTGAGCTAATGCTGCTGTGACGGGTTAAAAAAAACAGAGCAATGTTTTGAAACTATTATTGATTTTGCCACATTGATTTTTTTAACAGAAATAGATCTACAAAATGCTTGCTTGTTTTCTTTTCACACTAAGCTAGGAACATTTTTATAACAAATTAGACACTTCACCTTTAAGCTGCTCTTATCCTAGATACCCAGCATTTCACGACCAGCCAGCTTACAGAAGAAATGACAACATTTAAATTCGATGCCTAATGTGTGCTACACACAACTATCAGTTTAATCTCCTCTCTCCCCTGAAGCATGCCATGCTCACCTTCACCTCCATTCATCTGAGCTTTTTTAAAAAACCATGGCCCTCTGTTTGATTAATGAGATATTGTCCTCATTGTTCTCAACTGAAACCCAATTAAAGCTGCAGAAAAAGCGAGGGAACAAGGAGTTCAAGTGGTGGTGAATAATTCATCGCTACCGCTTTCACTTTGTGTGTGACGGACAGGCGTGAGGAGAGATGAGAGGACGGACAGGCTGCATGAGAGTGCATTAAGTGTTGGTGGTGAAATGACATTTTAAAAATAAATAAATGAGGCAGGGATAGAGAAGTGGGGCTTTGCACATCCCCCAGACAACTGCTTGATCGTTTTCGATGGCAAACTTGAGTCTTTTTTTTGTTTTTTGAAGCGCAACTAGTATCAGCCACAGCAGCACTCCGTTACCTGCAGAGTGCCTGTGTTTCAAGGGAATAGGTTTAGTAAATGGCGAGTCATTAGATTGTGCAGTCAGGCCGCTCTTTGAGAGCTCTTGAGGGCTGCCCTGATTGTGTTGGGGAGATAAAACTGGTTTTGTTAATACTGAAAAACCTCTCTCGGGCACATTGAAGAAAGACGAGCACAGAGAGGTTTGTGTGCTGTAGTGAACTGACTACAGCATGTTCGAAAGGAATTTGAGTGGTGTGTCTTAATGCAAAACGTCCCACCAGGGTCGTCACTTTAGCAACTTGATACTAGGTTGTGATCGTGATGTGAATTAGGGGTTGATAGAGTGCCAATGGTTGTGGATAGGGCATTGCTAAGTAGGGCTGGACCAGAATATTTGAATATTCTTTCGGTGGGTTGGTCTTCGATTTGAAAATTTTGAACAGAACAGATTGATTGAACAGAAGCACCGCTTCTATATTTAAATCTACCCTACTTTGCTAGTTATTTATTAGTCAGTTATAAGTTAACAGACATGTGTGTGTGTGTGTTTTGCAGTGTCCGTTCTCAGAGCATACGTTCTGCTTGTGTGAGGCGCGCCGCTCGCGCTGTTCTGTAGTTTTCTGAACGTGTCGCGTCTCGTCTGTCTATCTATATTTCACCATATAGAGATTCCGAAGCTTCGAATATTCGATGTTCATTACTACTGAAGCTTCGAAGCTCAAAAAATGGTATTTGGACCAGCCCTATTGCTAAGATGTTCTGGGTTGTTGCTAGAGCATTAATTGTAATAGTTTTGGATAAGTGCTAAAGCATTATTGCGGTACTCTGGGTTGTTGACAGGGCATTGCTAAGGTGTTCTGGGTTGTATAGGTCATTGTTTATGTGTTCTTGGTAGTTACACAGGCATTGGGTGGTTCTGGGTTGTTGCTAGGGCATTGATAAGAGTGTTTTGGGTGCGTGCTCAGACATTACTGGTGTGTTCTGGTTTGTTGATAGGGCACTGATAGGGTGTTTTGGGTGGGTTTTAAGGAATTACTGGGGTACAGGTTGTTAGGGCATTTCTTAGATGTTCTTGGTTGTTGCTTGGGCATGGAGTGTTTTGGGTTGTCAGGGCATTGATTTAGTGTTTTGGGTGGGTGCTAAGGCATTACTGGGGTACTCTGGGTTGTTGATAAGGCATTGCTAAGGTGTTCTTGGTTGTTGCATGGGCATTGGGTGTTTTGGGTGGGTTCTAAGGCATTACTGGGGTACTCTGGGTTGTTGATAAGGCATTGCTAAGGTGGTCTTGGTTGTTGCACGGGCATTGAGTGTTTTGGGTGGGTGCTAAGGCATTACTGGGGTACTCTGGGTTGTTGATAAGGCATTGCTAAGGTGGTCTTGGTTGTTGCACGGGCATTGAGTGTTTTGGGTGGGTGCTAAGGCATTACTGGGGTACTCTGGGTTGTTGATAAGGCATTGCTAAGGTGGTCTTGATTGTTGCATGGTCATTGAGTGTTCTGGGTGGGTCCTAATGCATTACTGGGGTACTCTGGGTTGTTGATAAGGCATTGCTAAGGTGGTCTTGGTTGTTGCACGGGCATTGAGTGTTTTGGGTGGGTGCTAAGGCATTACTGGGGTACTCTGGGTTGTTGATAAGGCATTGCCAAGGTGGTCTTGGTTGTTGCACGGGTATTGAGTGTTTTGGGTGGGTCCTAAGGCATTACTGGGGTACTCTGGGTTGTTGATAAGGCATTGCTAAGGTGTTCTTGGTTGTTGCATGGGCATTGAGTGTTTTGGGTGGGTCCTAAGGCATTACTGGGGTACTCTGGGTTGTTGATGGGGCACTGATAGGTGTTTTGGGTGGGTACTAAGGCATTACTGGGGTACTCTAGGTTGTTGATAAGGCATTGCTAAGGTGTTCTGGGTTGTTGCATGGACATTGAGTGTTTTGGGTGGGTGCTAAGGCATTACTGGGGTACTCTGGGTTGTTGATAAGGCATTGCCAAGGTGGTCTTGGTTGTTGCACGGGCATTGAGTGTTCTGGGTGGGTCCTAAGGCATTACTGGGGTACTCTGGGTTGTTGATAAGGCATTGCTAAGGTGGTCTTGGTTGTTGCACGGGCATTGAGTGTTTTGGGTGGGTGCTAAGGCATTACTGGGGTACTCTGGGTTGTTGATAAGGCATTGCTAAGGTGGTCTTGGTTGTTGCACGGGTATTGAGTGTTTTGGGTGGGTCCTAAGGCATTACTGGGGTACTCTGGGTTGTTGATAAGGCATTGCTAAGGTGGTCTTGGTTGTTGCATGGGCATTGAGTGTTTTGGGTGGGTGCTAAGTTATTACTGGGGTACTCTGGGTTGTTGATAAGGCATTGCTAAGGTGGTCTTGGTTGTTGCATGGGCATTGAGTGTTTTGGGTGGGTGCTAAGGCATTACTGGGGTACTCTGGGTTGTTGATAAGGCATTGCTAAGGTGGTCTTGGTTTTTGCACGGGCATTGAGTGTTTTGGGTGGGTCCTAAGGCATTACTGGGGTACTCTGGGTTGTTGATAAGGCATTGCTAAGGTGTTGTTGGTTGTTGCATGGGAATTGAGTGTTTTGGGTGGGTGCTAAGGCATTACTGGGTCACTCTGGGTTGTTGATAAGGCATTGCTAAGGTGTTGTTGGTTGTTGCATGGGCATTGAGTGTTTTGGGTGGGTGCTAAGGCATTACTGGGGTACCCTGGGTTGTTGATAAGGCATTGCTAAGGTGTTCTTGGTTGTTGCATGGGCATTGAGTGTTTTGGGTGGGTCCTAAGGCATTACTGGGGTACTCTGGGTTGTTGATAAGGCATTGCTAAGGTTTTCTTGGTTGTTGCATGGGCATTGAGTGTTTTGGGTGGGTGCTAAAGCATTACTGGGGTACCCTGGGTTGTTGAGGCATTGCTAAGGTGTTCTTGGTTGTTGCATGGGCATTGAGTGTTTTGGGTGGGTGCTAAGGCATTACTGGGGTACTCTGGGTTGTTGATAAGGCATTGCTAAGGTGTTCTTGGTTGTTGCACGGGCATTGAGTGTTTTGGGTGGGTGCTAAGGCATTACTGGGGCACTCTGGGTTGTTGATAGGGCACTGATAGGGTGTTTTGGGTGGGGCCTAAGGCATTACTGGGGTACTCTAGGTTGTTGATAAGGCATTGCTAAGGTGTTCTTGGTTGTTGCATGGGCATTGCGTGTTTTGGGTGGGTGCTAAGGCATTACTGGGGTACTCTGGGTTGTTGATAAGGCATTGCTAAGGTGTTCTTGGTTGTTGCATGGGCATTGAGTGTTTTGGGTGGGTGCTAAAGCATTACTGGGGTACTCTGGGTTGTTGATAGGGCACTGATAGGGTGTTTTGGGTGGGGCCTAAGGCATTACTGGGGTACTCTGGGTTGTTGATAAGGCATTGCTAAGGTGTTCTTGGTTGTTGCACGGGCATTGAGTGTTTTGGGTGGGTGCTAAGGCATTACTGGGGCACTCTGGGTTGTTGATAGGGCACTGATAGGGTGTTTTGGGTGGGGCCTAAGGCATTACTGGGGTACTCTAGGTTGTTGATAAGGCATTGCTAAGGTGTTCTTGGTTGTTGCACGGGCATTGCGTGTTTTGGGTGGGTGCTAAGGCATTACTGGGGTACTCTGGGTTGTTGATAGGGCACTGATAGGGTGTTTTGGGTGGGTGCTAAGGCATTACTGGGGTACACTAGGTTGTTGATAAGGCATTGCTAAGGTGTTCTTGGTTGTTGCACGGGCATTTAGTGTTTTGGGTGGGTGCTAAGGCATTACTGGGGTACTCTGGGTTGTTGATAGAGCACTCATAGGGTGTTTTGGGTGGGTGCTAAGGCATTACTGGGGTACTCTAGGTTGTTGATAGGGCACTGATAGGGTGTTTTGGGTGGGTCCTAAGGCATTACTGGGGTACTCTAGCTTTTTGATAAGGCATTGCTAACGTGTTCTTGGTTGTTGCTTAAGGAGTCCTGGAGGGCCACTGTCTTGAAAGGTTTAGCTCCAACCCCGAAAAAACTCAGCAGGACAGCAGCTGTCTAGGACCGACATTGTCCATCCCTGTGCCAGAGCACTGGTATTGTGTTTTGAGTGGGTGCTTAGGGTTACGGGAGTGTTCCTGGTTGTTGACCACGCATTGGGTGTTCTGGGCTGTTGCAAGGGCATTGATAGGGTGATTTGTATGTAGGGTTGGGTATCGAGAATCGAGTATCGATTGGAATCGGGACTAACTTTTAGTTTTTCCCGGAATCGTTCAAAAGTTAAAATTTCGATTCCTAGTTTCGATATTCACAGTACGCTGAGCGGAAGAAGAACCCGCTGAACAACACCAACGAAGAAGCGTCTACCGGAAGTGTTGGCATAACCGCCCGAGTCGAACATGAGTAGCTTACGTCGGCGGTCCAAAGTGTGGCTTCACTTTTCTAAAAATAACGAAATCTCGGCAAAATGCAAAATTTGTGACAAAAGGAGTATTTGTGACAGAAGGAGTATTTCCTTCAGAAAGGATTATTTCCTTCAGAAACACTGCATGAAAAGTGGGATTTTCGTCAGTAAGCGGCACTGTAGATTGTCGTGGAAGTTCAGGTTTACGACTGCACACGGCAATTTACAGGTAACACTCAAAACTGCCGTGAATTGCCGGAAATTGACGTGGGCCTTGCTTGGCAGTTGTCCCCCCATTGTCCCCCCTTCTCCTAAATCTAGAGGAGGCTTTGACATGTAAATGAAAATGCTGTGAGCTATACACATGCAAATAAGGGTAGGGGAGTTTCACCCAGGTAACATTTTTCTGAAAGGAACTTCATTCTAAGACAATCTCTGGTAGAAATAGATCAGGCTCAGTATAACCTAATTACCGCGTTTTTTTTTAACATTGCAACATGACATCCAAAAAGATAACAATCAACAAATAATAATTTCACAATAAATAAGAAACAAATAAAACTAGGACAGAATTGAACAAATGAAATAAAAACAGGAAAGGGACTATCTCTATTGTGTATAATATTATGATTTAAGAGAAAGTTAGAAACCAGTAATTTGTACTATTTAAAGAAAGAAAATAGCATACACATAAATTCACTTTTCAATTAGCTTCAATATTCTTTAGCAAATACAATTGTATCACTACATTTTTATCGATACATTTGAGAGACTCAATATACTGAAAACTGAAAATCAGACTCAAAAAAAAAAAAAAAACTTCAAACAAGGTTTAGAAATATTCATTTTACTCTTATGAATATGAAATTTTCCTAATACAATTACAAGATTCATCATAACATTTACAGAAGTAGTTTTCAAAATATATGATAACATCTTTGGATGTTAATTCACAGTTATAAACAGATGTTTTTTGTTTTTGTTTTTTTACAATTTTTTTTACTGGTTTATTTATTTTAAGTAGCCTAATAAAGTTATTTATTTATGCATATATGTATTTTTACATTTCATGGTAGCCTATTTGGGTATATCCACCTTATTCCTAATTTAAAATGAACAGCAGCAGAAAAGTCAAGACAGCCGACGACAGCCTTTCAACCTGAGTCAAAAACCAGTGAACGTAACTCTGATTGGCTGAGGCAGCATATCATCATAATCCAACCTGTAACGTCAGCCACTCTGATTGGCTGAGGCAACGTGCCAGGCATGTGGCGTGTTATTCAAGCAGAAATAACGGCACAGATATTCAGCCTGCTTCGCCGTCATGATCGCTGGTGAACCCATCTTTTCCTCTAAATTGAAGGTAAGTTCGTCCAACTTAGTGAATTCTATGCCCATGTGTACTTATAGTGTTTGGTAGTTTAGCGTTTTTGTCTTAAACTTCACAAATCGGCTGTGATTACTGCCGCGAATGTCCAAGGGTGTTAACCTAACGGAACAGTTTTTTGTTTTGCGTTAGCTTGCTGCTCTTAATTCTTTTTTAGTTTCGTTTCAATTTGAACAATTTGGGACACTAAACTGTACGTGTTAGGTTGCACTTTGTTATCTGGCTGCAAGCTAGCTAAGTTACCATTCTTTGCTAGTAATCAAACTAACTCGTACTGAGTGTTCAATTGGCTTTTCCCAATGCGTTTACTGTGAATATCGTCAGAAATTATGAAAAAGTGCCAGGGTCATAAAACATAAAGCCCGTAATGTGCTTGTATGCTCTAGTGTAGGTTATCCTTGTTTGTAAAATTGCATCACTTTGTGTGATGATGGAGTGAAATCTTCAGGTGTTTGTGATTTGTTTTGTCTCTCAGGGGCTGTAAGGAGTGAGGTGTCCTTCGCTGATAGGAGAAAAATAACCTAAACAAGGTAACGTTACGTGTTGTGATCTCATCCTCTTTTCTTTTCAACAGGCCCCAGTCAAATAAAAAGTAAAACTAAACTAATTTGTATTTACGTTTGTGTTTATAGATGACTTTGAGCGTGAGACAGTGGTGAAAACGCCAAAGAGAACTGGAACATGGCATTCAGTTATAAATGTTTGACCAAGTTATTAAATATCTTATAAATCTGTTCAGTTTCATCATTTGATAATAACTTTATAACACATTTTTTTGTGGTATAGATGCAGTGACTGAGACTGGGAGATGCAGTGACTGAAACCTGGTGGTAAGTATTGATCTATTGGCAGTGGAGAAGACACTTTTAATAGACACCTTTCTCTCTTGTGAGCTAGCAAACTTTGTTATTCTAATTAGAGTATTGTAAACATCACCAAATGTGTTTGTTTATTTCAGTGTTCCAGAAAAAGGTCCTGAAACTACTGGTCGACATCCGCCATCGCCTGAAGGAAACCAGGTAGTGGATGCAGAAGAAACATATTTTTGCTTACAAATGTGGGGACTTGGGGCAGATTGCCTTTGCATACATCTAAATCATTGTCTTTTTCAACTTTGCAGAAGGGGTCATGAAATTCGGTTCCACAGCCACTGAGGTGTATGTACATCAAGGTGAACCTCAAGCACGCATCGCAAAGACTTGGATTCACTTCGCCCTGATGAGCCAAGCCTACAGGACTTGAATTAAGAGTTTTAAAGGAATAGTTTACTTGAAATTATTTTTTTGAAATGTTTTGGCTTACATCAAGGGCATCAGTCATATAATGGAAGTCTATGGGGATCTCTTAAAAGAGCATGCACAGAGAAGTACAAATTAAACATGATTTAATGAATCATAACTGTAAGTACACGTTGATGGCTTAAGATATGAGACGAGCGGTTTGTGTGAGAAAATGAACAGTGTGTGTGTTTGTGTGTGTATATATATATATGATCTGCGCATGCGGCGGAAAGTGCCAGAAGCGATCTTGCACTGGTACGTCACTCATTGTTTACACAGATTTCAGAAGTTTTACTGTGAAGATCTAAACATATTAAGATATATTGCATTTTTGTGTATATCTAAATATATATATATACACATTTATACAATAACAATATAAATACTGTTTGTTTTCTCTCACAAAACGCTCATTTCGTGTCTTAGTCCATCAATGTGTACTTAATTTATGAGTCATTAAATCATGTTTAATTTGGTCTTCTTTGTGCATGCTCTTTGAGGTGGTGACCATAGACCTGCATTATATGACTGACAGACAACAACGGTTTGACCTAAAAATATCAAAATTGAAAATACTGTGGAAACAAAGACCCCTGCATCTTGGATGCCCTTGAGGTAAGCTAAAACATATCAAAAATTAATTTCAAAGTGAACAATCCCTTTAAATTACATCCTTATTATTCGTTCATAATTCTGCCTTCTGTGTTTGATATATCTGGTGCCCAATTCTGATGCCATTCAGGGCAATTTATTTTTGAATAAAGATGCAATATATTATTGATTTATTTATATAACTGTAGTGCTGTATGTATGTTGTCCCATGTTTCCAGAGGGTGGAGGACATGTTTTCTGTGCTTTGAAGATGTTCTCCTATGCTTTGTACATAGTTGTGTGTTTGTTCTAATAAAGCTATTTCTTTGAATAAACAGTATGTGGCAAATGTTCCTTTCCTCAATAAATTCATGTCCTTGATGGTAATAATAATTTAGTCCATAGGATAACAATGACATGAATATACAACATAATAGCATATCATATGAATATATATATATATTATTATAATTTTATGTCGGCTGACCAATAGTAACAGATCTGCCAACCAATCACGAGTGATTTTCTTGTTTAAATGTAGTGAATTTCAACCAATACTGAGTGAGGAAATTCAAGCCATTCTCTGGCAAGGCGCGCGCAGTGCTGCTATTCATATGCTAATTAGGGCCATTCACACCTCCGCGAGCGCTCCATGTATACGTCATGGTTCGTTTCCGTCAATATGTGGCACAGACGAACGCGACGTTCACAGTCTGTAAATTGTCGTTAACTGCCGAAAATTAGGGAGATTTCCGGCAGTTTACGGGGACGAAAACCCCACTTTTCATGCAGTGAAAGACCGTTGGTTTGCAAGGTTAGCTAAACTTTTTTGACCCTGCCTCTTAAAAGAATCGGAATCGAGAATCGTTAGGAACTGGAATCGAAACAAGGAATCGGAATCGGAATCAGAATCGTTCAAATTCAAACGATACCCAACCCTATTTGTATGGGTGCTGAGGCATAGTTAGGGTATGCAGATTTGTTGATAAAGCATTGAAAGGGTGCTTTGGATGTCTTGATACTGCATGATTTGAGATATAAATTTCATTTTTTATACCATTCTGAAATATGTCAATTCATAATGCAAGTGTACATTGTATTCTCAGCATTGCAACAAAGTCATTTTTTCTATGGTTTATCTTTTAGGTCAACCACTGTCATTTCAGAACAACAGTTTGAATAGCTGCAACCTTAGTAACAAGAACTTTCTCTTGGTTGCCCGTCTGATTGCCAGAAAACACAGACAAAGTGCAGAGGCACTTGAACACAAACACTTTAGAAAAGCCCCCACCCACCCCCTCCTTAATGTATTGTCAAAGAAAGTGCTATTGAGAAGACAAAGTGAATGACTGTATCTCGGACAACCGGCTGTTGAGAGTAGGCGAGCAATGATAACAGATGACTGTGGAGCCATTATCTACACAATACTCCTTAGACTCCACTATATCATTAACCTGTGATAAACCATTAAACTGTATTTTTTTCCCCGTCATGTGCTGCAATAACACTTAGGGCAACCAAAGTTTGATTCTTTCCAGATTCTGTTCCTCTCTGAAGATGTGAAATTTAGTACATAACTGGTATGGACCACTTTCATGTTACTTTTTTGTATTTTTGGAAACATGACAGTCTCAGTTCCCATGAAGGAAAAAAGCACTCTAGAAGTTCTGCCTGACATCTCAATGGAAACGAAGCAGAGTGAGTTTGGAGAGACACGATGGTGGAAAAAAATACAGAATTGTAACATTTTTGCCAACTACTCATTAAGACAGCACCAGTCCCAAGAGTTTAGCTGACATTGACAAGCTTTTCACAAAAAAAAAACCTCAGGCTCTGTTATTAAAGAAGAAACAAACACTGTTTACCAGAGCCATTGCTGCCTGGGTGATAATTGTGCTCTCCTTTCCGAGGAAAGATAACACTTTGATTTTAAACCAATACCTCACACTTAACCACCCAGAGAGATGTGAGCCGCTTATTTAACAATGCTAAGCAGCCTCTATCAGATGAAGGGGGGCTAATCAAACAGCAACTGTTCTTCTAGAAAGCTCAATCAGAACAAAGAGCAAAACAGTTTCTTATCAACCCACGCAAGGTACATGCTGTATACGTGCCAAAATAAGTTCTATGTTATACTGTAGAGGTACCATGACATTAGATATATATAGAATACATAATGAATATCATATTCCTGTACCATGGTCAGAGACACTGTAAGCAAGTGTGTGTAATTGTTCCAGTCTAACACCATCCCTCCCTTCTTAGTAGCCCTAAACATGGTATGTACATAGCAACGCAAGGTTCTTTACCATGCTATTACTATGCTACATATCTGGGGGGGGGGGGGGACATGCTATTTTCATGATGCCATTTAGGGCATATAGACAATAAGAAATTGTCGACAAATATCTTTGTTGTCGAGTAGTCGTTTGAGCTCACGTGACCTAATGTAAGTGCGTGCAATATCACAATGTGACCACTACGGCGCTGTGGCGCTAGAGTGTAATGCAGCCCTTTACAAATGCTTTTGCGGTAAAAGAAAATACCTGCGCGAATTATGACCGAGTGCAAACGAATCCGAACTAGCAAGGTTTGGGAAAGTTTCACAAAACTTCAAACCAACAATGCTGTCGTGTGCAATACATGCAAGGAGGAACTTGCTTTTCACACACTTAAAGAGGAAACATCCAGGCAAAAGAGGAGCCAGTGAGAATTGAGTGTAACTAACTAGTGGTGACGTAAATCTCTTTATTAGATAATGCAATACTACTAATAATAGTACAATATTATCAATAATAATATAATTAGAGTAATGTGATGATTTATTTTGCATAGAATAAAGCTTGATCGAGCTTAGGAGTCAGGGCTGTTTTTAATATTGTAACACTACTAGGTATAGTCTTATCACTTGCCTGTATTTTTTGTTCCATAATCATGAAGACTTAAGTTACAAAAGGAGAATATCGTGGCAGTTACTTGTTCTTTTTCATACTGTAAATCAAAAAGTGAATGAGAATGTCTCTGCCAGCTCAATTTTCATCTAAAAAAAGATTGTAATTTTATACTTATAATAATGGTTTGCAGATTAATATTTTACCATTCTTTGTGTCCTGAATTAAATGACCCTTTTTCTTTTATAGTTGTAAGAAAAGCAGTGGTCCTATTAAACAATGCTCAGAGAGCATTTGTGTGTGATTTGAGTTGAACCGAAATCTGAAAACTTATAGAGAATGACTTGTTTAGTTGGCTCAAAGTTTATAAAAACAACTATTTCAAAAGCTGAACTGATTTTAGTTTTTTAAATTATAGTAAGAATATGTAGAACTCAATGTTTTAACTAATTGAAACATAATCGTTCCAAACCTTCTGATTAGTCGGTGAAAATAATCGACGATTAGTCGATTAATCGTTCCAAAAATTGTTAGAGTAATCGATTGTCATAATTGTTTGTTGCAGCCCTAATGTCATTGTACTTTTTTAACATGGAAATCTTATCTGTTGTCTATTGAACAGACGTAATGCCTCAAAACACACCCTCGTAGAAATTTGTAACTATATTAAGTTTTGCTTTCGAATTCAAATGAGTTCGTAAAATCTAATTTGCTAATTTTGAGGGTGTAGGGGTGGATCTAAAAATCGTATGAATCGTATGAATAAAACAGTTTTGTATCCTAATAATATATATAATATAACATCAACCAATAATGTCCTATAAATATATATATTTCTGGTAGACCTTTAGAGGGATAGTTCACCAAAAAACGATCGGTCTCATGTTGTTCCAAACCTTTTTCTTCAGTAGAACAAAATATATTTTGACTTTTGGACCGCATTGACTTTCATTGAATGAACATAAACAGTAGATATGTTCTTCCAAATACATTCTTTTCGGTTTCACAGAAGAAACAAAGGGCAAATTCCAAACAGTGTTTTTGAGCCACTGAAGGAAGTGGACATCATAAACACCTTTACCAAGGACCCTTCCATAAGTCCACAGAAGAGACCGAAGGTTTTAAAGTTGATATCAAAGAAGGAAAACACACTCAAAACATAACGCATATTTAAAAAACGGCAAATAATATGAAAATGTGTATGAAGAAAGAAAATTGGGTTTAATCCCCATTCATTTATTACAAGAATCCTCATCTCTGTAGAAGTGTCAAAGCAAGAGGTTTCAAGGTCTAATAACCACTTAAAATGGTGTTGTTAGCCCAAAGCATTCTGGGTAAAAAAAATAAAATAATGAATTCGACAGCAGTGATTATTTAGGATATCCTAGCCACCTCAGTGTTGATTAGATCAAATTCAAGCCCGCCGGTGGAGTTTGACAGAGGAAGCATTGGGGGCTGTATTTATGAGACAGCATCCGCTGTTTGCAAGTGTGTGATTGATAGTGTTGCCGTGAGCCTGGGGTGAGCAATGTGTTCTTAACGCTATTCAACATTAGCGTCCGTGGTGATGGCAGGGTGAAAGAACGACGCTGGATGATACAGGAACACGGGGAAGGGAGGAGCTGAGAGAGGAGACCCTGGCAAGGTGCCCTTTTTCCAGGACTAGTGGAGTGACTGTCAGGTAAATGATTGGAGGTTCTGCGAACATCGGCTGCTGTTATCTCCACCTCATCCATCACTGCTGGAGAGAGTGCAGCCTCAGCGCTAGCGCAGCATATAACACGGGTCAATGGAGTGTCAGCGGAATATATGGGAGAATGAGAGTGTGTGTTTATGGGCGTTTCTTCAGCTATGGGCACTTTCGGCCCTGCGGACTTGGCACTTTAGAAAACGTTTAAAACGTACTTGTTAAAGACACAATGCAATCAACGTAATCTATAATCAAAATATCTTCCCTCATCTCACTGGCGCGAGAACCTGTCACTCACATGAGATCAGCCAATAGCAAACCACAACCATCCAATCAATTCCACATGGACAAAATCAAGCCACACCCTACATCTGTTCTTGTTTGAGCAGCCGTTTCACGCTGAAATACGTCATAATAGGGAGGAAAAGACTTTTGCCACTCTTACTGTTTTTTTTAAATGTGTCCGCCAGTGGACATATACATTCATCGCATGAGAATATGGTCGCATTTTTCTGAAGCAGAAAATGTCATTTACAGCGCATCTCAATCAACGTATTGTGTTTATTTGCATTTTGTAACGGAAATAATGGTGATGGGAATATTTTCCGGAAAAAAAACGTCCGTTTCCAGACTGATCTCATGAGGTAGCGTGTGTATGACACGGCAATTCGTATTTCCATTTTTGGCGTGCTATCAAGATGCATAATTGCTTTTCAGCGTGTTTATGAACGCTGTTGACTTAACGTTATTACTGTATATATAAATATGACTATATGAAAAAAACTTCCGTCTCCGGAACTTTCAGTCATCTTCGGAACACATGAATATCTCGGAGATTTCGGTCCCTTCCTATTATACAACCACTACTTTTAATGCTTCAAAAAGTTCATAAAGTGATCGTAAAACTAATCCATATGAATCAAATAGTTTAGTCCAGATTTTCTTAAATAGACGATCACTTTATATGAGGCACAGATTGAATTTAAGCTTTTACTCGCATATAAACATTGACATTAGAGAACATAAACAGAAGCTTGAACGTACTTGCTTTGACGCGCGAGAACAAACCTCATTGGTTCTTGCTGAAACTCAAAAGTGCAGCGTTAACACCAAGAATGAACCTCATTGGCTCTTGCTAAAGCTCAAAAGTGTAGCGTAACATGAGAATGAACCTCATTGGTTCTTGCTGAAACTCAAAAGTGCTGCGTAACACGAGAATGAACCTCATTGGTTCTTGCTGAAACTCAAAAGTGCTGCGTAACACGAGAATGAACCTCATTGGTTCTTGCTGAAACTCAAAAGTGCTGCGTAACACGAGAATGAACCTCATTGGCTCTTGCTGAAACTCAAAAGTGTAGCGTAACACGAGAATGAACCTCATTGGCTCTTGCTAAAGCTCAAAAGTGTAGCGTAACACGAGAATAAACCTCATTGGCTCTTGCTGAAACTCAAAAGTGTAGCGTAACACGAGAACGAACCTCATTGGCTCTTGCTAAAACTCAAAAGTGCAGCGTAACACGAGAATGAACCTCATTGGCTCTTGCTGAAACTCAAAAGTGTAGCGTAACACGAGAATAAACCTCATTGGCTCTTGCTGAAACTCAAAAGTGTAGCGTAACACGAGAATGAACCTCATTGGCTCTTGCTGAAACTCAAAAGTGCATCGTAACACAAGAATGAACCTCATTGGCTCTTGCTAAAACTCAAAAGTGCGTCGTAACACAAGAATGAACCTCATTGGTTGATGAATATTTATATAAAAGCCTAATTAAATCTGTTTATTGTTTAAAGTGAACATGCCTCTTCAGAAAATGTGGACTAAACCGCTCAATTCACATGGAATAATTTTCCGATCTCTTTATGAACTTTTTGAAGCATCGAAGTGATAGTTGCATAGACTGTCAATGGAGGGACAGAAATTGCTCATATTATATTAAAAAGATCTTCATTTGTGTTCCAAATATGAACAATAGACTTAGGTTTGTAGACTTAGGTTTGTAATGACATGATGGTGAATAATTAATCACAATTACAATTTTTGGGTGAACTTTCCTTTTAAAGCACATTTCATAGCTGACATTTTATGCATCACAAATTTGAACAATCAAATAATATTTTCACTCTCTTTGCAAAAAACAAACAACAGATTGATTGAGACATTATGCACAAATACAATCTGTTCACAGAGTATTTAACTTATTTATACATCCCATCTGATATTTTATCTTAAATCACACCAACAGAGGTTAGTAATTTTACTGCATTTATATTATATTGTAACCCAATTAATTTTGACAATAAATATTGAAATGTTTTACGATTACTTAATTCATATTTCATATGATACATTTTCATATTTTAAGAATGAAAGTCTGGGACAAAGCTAGCACAATATCTATGAATAAAAGAAAGTTGTTGAAATTAGCAAAAATAAATTAAATTCCAAAACAATCTTATTGTGACCTTCACATAACAAAAAGTTGTGAATATGTTAGTTTTAATTAAAAAATAATTAATTCCTGGGACATATTAGTGCCCAAAGCTGAAACAAGACCCGTGTGTGTGTGTGTGTGTGTGTGTGTGTGTGTGGAAGGCTAAGGGTGTGAATGTCGCACAAGATATTAGTGTTCGCACATGAATGTGACGCAAGCAAACGTGTTAATGAACGTTTCTGAGAGCGAGACAAAATTACACAAGTAACAGCATGCTTGTTTCTCACATACATGTGCTTTCATGACCACAGTGTGTCCATAAGACAAAGAAACCCATCTATCAAAGTGGTTCTCAACTGGTTTTGCTTATTATAACAGAAAAATAAACTTAGGCGTCATAAAATCTAAATTACAACCCTGTTTATCTTCATTGCAGGTCAACCAGTATGGCATTTGGGTTGTATCTGCCATTAGCTTGTGTAAGGATGAGGACCTGTCCATGTTGACACCCTAATGACAGATGGATTTGCGCTAAAATACACACGTGACTTACGTTCTTCTGTTAAAAACACAAAGGGGGAAGCTTAGCAGCTGTTTTCCATGAGAGTCAATTGGGACGCAACCTGTAACGCTCTAATAAAAATAGACAAAAAAAGCATCAGACGTAGTGCGCACAATAAGTCTTCTGAAGTCACATGACCTTTGTTTGTGATGATTTAAATACATTTCAGCATGTTTCCCCACACAAAGCTATCATGTGGCTTTGTCATATTACCAGTTGGACCATCCTTAGATTATGTTCATGTTGTTTTTGTCGTTGTATTAAAAATCTCCTTTTGTGTTCTACAGAAGATGAACATCATATGGATTTGGTACAACATTGGGGGTGAAGATTATATCATTTTCATTGTTGGGTGAACTCTTCATGCCACATAAAGTAGCTAGCGCACCAAAACAACTGCTGTTCTTATCAGCATGGGGGGGGGGGGGGGGGGGGTCAGGAAATATTGCTATAGAACATCCTTTGACTGCGATGAATACTAAAGAGAACCATAACTTGCACAATTACATTCTAAACGCTAGTTGCATGGCAACTATACATAGCAACTGTCAAGAGCCCAGGTAGACGCTCTGAGGGATGTTTAGCATGTGATCTGTACGATCACTTCACACACTGCGGACCTTAGCACACAGATTCTTGTTTTACACGTTTATGCGTCTATTTTCCCAGAAAGCTCTATAATATCAGCCCTCACCATCAGCGGACAAAATGGGAAAAAAGGCAGTTTGTTTATCAATCTTTTCCACATCCTTGACCTCCCCTGCAGTTTTCGTTTGTTCTCTAGTTATCAGATTCACCCTCCAATCATGTGAAATTCCTAAATAAAATTCCTATTCCTGTGAACAAAGCTGATTTTTTAGCATCATTACTCCACTGTCACATGATCATTCAGAAATCATTGCTGCCCAAGAAACATTTCTGATTGTTATCAATGTTGTTGTACCCCTACTGCCTCTGCTACACAGTGCAGACGTTATTTGGGCAACAAGTGTATTCAATCCCTAATTAACTCATCATAGGGGTTTAGTATAAAGACCTGTGACTTGGTGTGAGAGCGCTCACTTCTCGCTCACATTTCTTTGTTTTCCCATATTTAATTTAGTGCCATATATTGTTTATTTAGTAATTTGCTTGGTTTGACAATAAATTGGTTTATTGTTAAAGCATTTGTTGTTTGCCTCTTTTATGTTGTGGTATATGAGCCAGCCGTAACATAAAAATGGGGGCTCGTCCGGGATTTTTGAGAGTTTGTTTTTGAGGGAGTATTTTATTTTATCCTGACTTCTCTGTAGGAGAACAGCTCTGGCTCCAGTATCGCTGGCATCGAAAGCTAAACAAAAAGGTTGAGAGAAATGTCATTCTATCTTCAGTCGAAAAGAAATTAAGGTTTTTGATGAAAACATTCCAGGATTTTTCTCCATAATGCACTTTTTACTGGCCCCCAAACTGTTCAAAGGGCTTTAAATGATTCCAGACGATGAATAAGGGTCTTATCAAGCGAAACGATCGCTCATTTAAAAAAAAATAACAACAAAGTTTAAGTTTTATAAGCTCAAATGCTCGCCTTGCTCTGTTCTGGGATGCGCGTTCATGACTCTCCTGTTTGAACTCGTTTTTCATTCAACGAACGAAATGAACGAATTGACTCGGAAAAAGATTCATTCATTTTGATGAACGAGTTTGAACAGGAACATACATCACAGAACAAGAGCAAGGCGACCATTTGAGCTTATAAAATAAAATTTTGTTTATTTTTAAATGAACGATCGTTTCGCTTGATAAGATGCTTATTTGTCATCTGGAATCGTTTAAAGCCCTTTGAACAGTTTGCACTGAAACTGTCTTTTGGACCTTGAACCTTTTGGTTACCAGTAAAGTCCATTATATGGACAAAATCCTGGAATTTTTTCATCAAAAAACGTAATTTCTTTTCGACTGAAGAAAGAAAAACATGGACATCTTGGATGACATTATCAGCAAAAGTTCTTTTAAAAGTGAACTACTCCTTTAAGGCAAACCCATTTTAACAGAGTCAATTTTTTATCGCGCGATTAACAGTTTGTTTTTTTTGGGCTAGAAAATTGTGTAGTTTTTTCACATGCTTTGCAACAAGACACGGCATGCGCGGCGCTGCGCTATTAAACCCAGTCATTTCGATGGCTTTTTGATGACATTTTGTTGCTTCGTCGACCAAAGCGCAAGTGGATCTAGCTAGACCGGAAACAAAACAACAGGCACACCACAGACACTTGTTTGGGCTTGCGAGCTGGCCAAATAGTTGGTTAACGTTACGTTTTGAGTGGATGACGAGCGCGAGACGTCGAAATGGATGCCAATAAGATTCTGAATGGTGTGTGTTTTGTCGTTGTGAACTGAGCTATCATCATCGCAGCACGTCCAGTCTGAAACACCACTTGATGATGGCCAAGCACACACACACACGCAGCTGATGCGAATTCTCCGCCCCCTCGTCGATATCAGGACCTCGTCAGTATTTCTTTCACCCTTTTATTGATGGACAGTGTTACATTGTGTGAGAGATTATTTGCTCCAAGTGAGAGTGTTAGTGTGAAATTGAACACAGTATATGGCAATGCTGTTTTCAATAAAAAAAACATTTGCACAAAGCAAGCCGATCCACTTTTCCATATTGATAAGAGCATTAAAATGAGGAAAAAATAATAATAATGGGACAAAAAGAAATCAAGAGAAATTTAGAATAGATAAAAATGTGCGATTAATTGTGATTAATCGCGAGTTAATTGTGACATTAATGCGATTAATTGCGATTAAATATTTTAATCGTTTGACAGCACTAGTTTTCACTAAATCGATAATGAACGTAAACAGCCGACAAATCGGTAATGATTATGTATTATTGATTTGCATGATTTGTGCTGAATATGGAGGAGCACTGATCCAGGTGCAGATTCTCTGTTGGCAGGGCATTAGGGTTGGGTATCGAGAATCGAGTATCGATTGGAACCGGGACTAACTTTTCGTTTTTCCCGGAATCGTTCAAAAGATAAAATTTCGATTCCTAGTTTCAATATTCACAGTCCGCCGACCGGAAGAAGAAACCGCTGAACAACACCAACGAAGAAGCGTCTACCGGAAGTGTTGGCATAACCGCGCGAGTCGAACATGAGTAGCTTACGTCGGCGGTCCAAAGTGTGGCTTCACTTTTCTAAAAATAACGAAATCTCGGCAAAATGCAAAATTTGTGACTAAAGGAGTATTTGTGACAGAAGGAGTATTTCCTTCAGAAAGACTGTTGGTTAGCAAGGTTAGCTAAACTTTTTTGACCCTGCCTCTTAAAAGAATCGGAATCGAGAATCGTTAGGAACCGGAATCGAAACAAGGAATCGGAATCAGAATCGTTCAAATTCAAACGATACCCAACCCTACAGGGCATGCAGTAGATGTATGAGTACGTGATCGTCTGCTGCTGTCTGTTTAAAAGAGAGTCGTCTCGTATCTGCTCTCATCTCAGTGAAACGACGAGGGAGTGTGTGAGGTTTGCGCTGCAGAAGAGTCTGTCAGCGTCACAGAACAAAAACGACAGACATGCTTTCCTTTCATTCCCCCTCTGACACGCGCACATTTATGCATATCAATGAGTGCGCAAGACGCCTCGTACATTACAGCCTCTGAATCTGACAGGAGTGTGTTACATAAGGTGGATCATTCAACACTAAGCCGTACATTCGGTCGGTGTACAGTGTTAATATGAAAGAATTTCCTTATTGGAGACTTGAAGTGTTTTAGCTGTAATTTTAATTACACTTTGCATTATGTTAATATGCAAATGAGCCCCACCTCCACTCACTTACTGAGCTCAGAGATCCACTGGTTGATGATCACACGTTGATTTGATTGGTTACAAGGTTGTTTGTGACGTCAGAAACACCAGCGATTTCAAACCGTGTTTATGAGACTGTCTTTGGTTCACTGCAGTTTTAAGCAGAAAATACTCAGCAATGCTGTCGACTTATGAATTTACACATGGTGTGTCTTAAAGCATATTAAAAACACCACATAGACACATAAACAACAATAAAAACTTGATTTTCACCACAGGGGGGACTTTAATAATTTCACTGTTTTAAGCAGATGTGAACTGGAAAATGTATTTTTGAAATACACTATTGTTCAAAAGTCGGTAAGATGTTTTTATTCATTTCTCTTCTGCTCACCAAGACGGCAATATTAAAAAAAAAATACAGTAAAAATTGCAATATTGTGAAATATTACTACAATTTAAAAGAACCTTTTTTTTGTATTTGAATATATTGTACGCCATTAATTTTTTTATCGCGCGATTAACGGTCTTTTTGTCCTAGCAAACTTTGTAGTTTTTTCACATGCTTTTGCAACAGGACGCGGCATGCGTCCTGATCCATTTCGGCGTCTCGCGCTCGTCATCCACTCAAAGTCGGCTCGCAAGCCGAAACGTGTGTTTGCCTGTTGTTTTGTTTATGGTCTAGATCCGCTTGCGCTTTGGTCGAAGAAGCAACAAAACGTCCTCGCGCAGCGCAAGCCATTGAAATGAAAGGGTTTCAGCGCATCGCGAGGACGTTTTGTGCCACACACACTTGTTTCGGCTTGCGAGCCGGCCAAATAGTAACATTACGTTTTGAGTGGATGACGAGCGCGAGACGCCGAAATGGATGCCCTAAGATTCTGAATGGACAGTTTACTTTTTAAAAGTTGATTTGTGTGTTTTGTCGCTGTGAACTGAGCTATCATCATCGCAGCACGTCCAGTCTGAAACACCACTTGATGATGGCCAAGCAAACACACACACACACACACACACAGATGATGCAAATTCTCCGCCCCCTCATCAATATCAGGACCTCGTCAGTATTTCTTTCACCCTTTTATTGATAGACAGTGTTACATTGTGTGAGAGATTATTTATTTATGTTACTGTGAAATTGAGCACTATTCCAATGTTACTTTCAATAGGCCTAATAATAATAAAAAAAAACATTTGCACTAAACAAGCCAATCCACTTTTCCATGTTGATAAGAACATTAAAATGAGAAAAAAATAATGTAACAAAAAGAAATCAAGACATTTAGAATAGATAAAAATGTGCGATTAACCGCGAGTTAACTGTGACATTAATGCGATTAATCACGATTAAATATTTTAATCGTTTGACAGCACTAATATAAATCTATATACAGTTTATACATGAAAATATTTCTTAAATATATAAAAGCATGTATGTGTATTTATATATATATAAAATAATTATGCACAGTGCACCCACATATATTATGTAAACACAAACTTTTATTTTGGAAGCGATTAATCGTTTGACAGCCCTAATTATAATATGTAATTTATTCCTGCAATGGCAAAGCTGAATTTTCAGCATCATTAATCCAGGCTTCAGTGTCTTCAAAAATATTTCAAACCACTTATTTAAATAGAAAGATTTTGTAACATTATTTGTCTTTATTGTGTCCTTTAATACATTTTTTGTATCCTTGTTAATCCTTAAATGCATGAATGTTTTCGGCAATTATTATTACTTATCCGGGTCTTTAGAAAAAAACAGAACAAAAAGGGCAAACGAATTGACAAATTAAGGATTCAATCAAGCAGTTCTTGCATAAACCGTTCATAAATCATAAACCGCTTATTGATTTGAGAACCACATCAGTTAATGATTCAAGCGCAACTGTTAACAGCTCAGTGGAGGGGAATATTATCAGTGAAAGATCATTACACGAAAGACAAAAATGAGCAACGAAGAAGATGGTTGACAGCCACACTGAGAATACAATGCATGCATGCGTTACCTTATGAATTACACTGTGATACACCGAGTTTGTGTAGCTTGAAGGGTTTGTGTTCACATAATTGTGTGAAGTAAAGCATTCAAAAACAGGGATCTCCACTGCAACGCACATGCATTCAGATGATGTTTTAGTAGTGGTTCAGAGATCGAGGGGTCGCCCTCTGCTCTCAGTGGCCCTGCACACAGACTTTAATGAAGTCATTAACTCCGACAGCAAACAGCATGCATGCCCAACGCACTCGAATCAGCCCGTCGCCCAGCGGGGAGCATGTTTATTTTAAAACGTCAGATTGAATTCATTGACTTTCACTCTCGGCGGAAAACACCACTTAGATTGCCGTAATTTCACTGTAATCCACTACTCTCCACGGGTGTGGGAATGAAATGAGAAATGACTGTTTTCTATTACATTAGTCCAAAAACTTCTACATGGAGGGTCTCAAATGACCTTTAAATGACAAGCATTGATAGTAAGTTTACAGTGTAAGAAAAGTTGCAACCAGGGCTCAACCATAAAGGTGGCCAATGGCTCAAAGCCACGGTGAAAGTCTGTCGTGATACTCTTGTTGCTCTTGTACAAGTGCTTTTATGTCTAAAACATTTATGGATTAAAGGGATATACTCATGGATAGACGGACTTTAATCGTGGATAGATGCACTTTATCATGGATAGATGGACTTTTATCGTGGATAGACGGACTTTTATCGTGGATAGACGGACTTTTATCGTGGATAGACGGACTTTAATCGTGGATAGATGGACTTTTATCGTGGATAGATGCACTTTTATCGTGGATAGATGCACTTTATTATGGATAGATGGACTTTTATCGTGGATAGATGCACTTTATTATGGATAGATGGACTTTTATCGTGGATAGATGGAATTTAATCATGGATAGATGCATTTTTTCATGGATAGATGGACTTTTATCGTGGATAGATGCACTTTATTATGGATAGATGGACTTTTATCGTGGATAGATGGAATTTAATCATGGATAGATGCATTTTTTTCATGGATAGATGGACTTTTATCGTGGATAGACGGACTTTTATTGTCGATAGACGGACTTTTATCGTGGATAGACGGACTTTTATCGTGGATAGACGGACTTTTACCGTGGATAGACGGACTTTTATCGTGGATAGACGCACTTTTATCGTGGATAGATGGAATTTAATCATGGATAGATGCATTTTTTCATGGATAGATGGACTTTTATTGTGGATAGACGGACTTTTATCGTGGATAGATAGACTTTTATTGTGGATAGATGGACTTTTATCGTGGATAGATGCACTTTTATCGTGGATAGACGGACTTTTATCGTGGATAGACGCACTTTTATCGTGGATAGATGGAATTTAATCATGGATAGATGCATTTTTTCATGGATAGATGGACTTTTATCGTGGATAGATGGACTTTTATTGTGGATAGACGGACTTTTATCGTGGACTTTTATCGTGGATAGACGGACTTTTATCGTGGATAGATGGACTTTTATCATAGATAGATGGACTTTTATCGTGGATAGATGGACTTTGATCATGGATAGATGCACTTTTATCATGGAGAGATGGACTTTTATCGTGGATAGATGCACTTTATCATGGATAGATGGACTTTTATCATGGATAGATGGAATTTAATCATGGATAGAAGCATTTTTTCATGGATAGATGGACTTTTATCGTGGATAGACGGACTTTTATCGTGGATAGATGGACTTTTATCATGGATGGATGCACTTTTATCATGGAGAGATGCACTTTTATCGTGGATAGATGCACTTTATCATGGCTAGATGCACTTTTATCATGGAGAGATGCACTTTATCATGGATAGATGCATTTTTTCATGGATAGATGGACTTTTATCGTGGATAGACAGACTTTTATCGTGGATAGATGGACTTTTATCATGGATAGATGCACTTTTATCATGGATAGATGCACTTTTATCGTGGATAGATGCACTTTATCATGGATAGATGCACTTTTATCATGGAGAGATGCACTTTATCATGGATAGATGCACTTTTATCATGGAGAGATGCACTTTATCATGGATAGATGCATTTTTTCATGGATAGATGGACTTTTATCGTGGATAGACATACTTTTATCGTGGATAGATGGACTTTCATCATGGATAGATGCACTTTTATCATGGAGAGATGCACTTTTATCGTGGATAGATGCACTTTTTCATGGATAGATGCATTTTTTCATGGATAGACAGACTTTTATCGTGGATAGATTGACTTTTATCATGGATAGATGCACTTTTATCATGGAGAGATGCACTTTTATCATGGATAGATGCACTTTTATCATGGAGAGATGCACTTTTATCGTGGATAGAAGCACTTTTTCATGGATAGATGCATTTTTTCATGGATAGATGGACTTTTATCGTGGATAGATGCACTTTTATAATGGATAGATGCACTTTAATAGACTTCAAAACAGAAACGGCCATTCACTGTCATTATAAAGCTTGGAAGAGCCAGGACATTTGAATAAAACACAGACTGTATTCATCTGAAAGAAGAATGTCATATACACCTAGGATGACTTGAGGGTGAGTAAATCATGAGCTAATTTTCATTTTTGGGTGAACTATTCCTTTAAGAGCCATTGAGGTTTCGAAAAGTGTCGTTGCGACTGTTGTCAGACACAAAACATCAGTCAGACTCAGGACTATCAGCTGTGACAGACAGGCAGTGAAGGTGCTCGTCGCTGCTCTCCCTCTGGACTCTCACAGCCAGGAGCACTTAGGAGGGTCCTACACTCTCACACCTTTAATAGGGTTCAGAGATAGAGAGATTCATAGCCACCACCAGCGCATGTTATTCCTGGGGGAAAAGCTTAAACATGACGTGTATTATGCACCACATTTGTTTTCTTCTTGCAAAGGTTAACCCTGAAAGATATTACACGTTTGATCTTCAACAAGAACCACTTTCTCTCACTCTTTGTTCTCACGCGTCAAGCAAGTACGGTTTGAACCTAAATATAATCCGTGAGCTCAAATATACCAATGATAGATTCTGAGGAAGGAATTACCCTCTACCGACATCCATTTTCCACATATCATAACCTTATTCAATCACACAGCTCAATGAACTAAGCCAAGCGTATGAGCAAGGTGGAGGGTGGTGGTGGTGGGGGGGGGCACCTAATGTACTGCATTACACTGAATTACACAACCCCTGCTTCGAAAAAAGCCCTCAAAAATACTCTGACTTCAGCAGGGGTAAAATAACTGAACGCTCACTAATGTAGCCTCGCCATAACTCTCTCCCTCTCCGCATTGAGCAAATTCATGTGTGCTACTTGACGCACATATTTCATACATGCATTCAGTCCATTAGTTGTACTTGGGGTATAGACCTCCTTTGCGAGGCTAATTTGATTCAAAATTGGCTCATTAAATGGATGAGAAAAACTGAGACAGAAAGACAGGACAGATAAACAGCAGAATGTGTGACTATGAAAGGCTAGTGTGGGTGGATGATGGCTCTTTGATAGAAACCCCTGGAGTGAATGAATGAGTGTGGGTTTGTTTTTTGTTTTTTTTGCACTGAATGTATATGAATTTTCACTAAACCCCAAATAACCCAGAACAGCTAAACCAGTTCAACCACCCTGATAGCCAAATGATCAGTACCTGTTAAAAATCATCCAGGCTGGTCATCTTTAGGGCTTGAGCTTGCATTACAAAGCAGGGATTAACATAGCAGTGAAGCAATGCCACTAAACGCTTTTACACGTGGTGTGCACACTCACATTGGCGCCTTTTGTTTATTCATGAGGCGTTAACCGTCTGCAAATAACGTGCACGAAATTCGTCCCAATGTGAACAGGCCTTAAGGAGGTCATCATATTATAAGAATATCCTGTAAGTTTCAGAAGTGAAAACGTCCTTGTTAGTCCAATAAAAGCTTTTATTGACACCAGACTCAGCAAACGACTCGTTTTTTTCAAAGTGGGAAACTATGATGTCATAGAGGATAAAACACCACCCCCGCAGAAGAAGATCAACGCCTACTTCAACACGGCCGATTTAGCCCCGCCCACTGATTCGCGCATTACACGCACAGCTAAATAACATAGATGCCTACCTCGTGATGACAAACCGGATCAAGAGTGAAACTCATTATAATATGCAAAACTGTTATCCACTCACAGCAGTGGGCGTTTACTTCCAGGTCTTCAGTGCGAGACGCCCATAAAATCCAAGCGTTTTTGAGCTAGGCTCAAAACTAGGGTAGAAAATAGCCTATTACTTATTCATTTTGGATATTTTTTAATGTAAACAGCAAGCGAATGTCATAAGTTGACCTCAGACAACAATATACAATTTTTTAAAAAGCCAGTTGACCCCCTTAATTGGCTTAATCTGCTCATCTGTTCCGCCTCAAAATTGTTAGATGAAGTTGTAAATAAAAAGAAAAGTCACACTGTGAGATATAAATTCACGTGAGATTCAAAGTGACATTGTAAGATATAAAGTAACCATTTTAAGAACCAGAGTCACGAACGTAAAGTGGCATTGTATTCGTCACAATTATGAGAAACAACATCACTTGAGATATAACGTCACATTTCAAGAATTTGGAATTACAAGAAACTGAGTTACAATCACAAAATATAGAGTCACAATTAGAGCCCGATCGATAAAGGATTTTGTAGGCCGGTAACGATACAAATATTTGTTGGTTTTAAAATCCGATATATCGGCCGATATATTTTTTTTTTCAGAAACGCACATCAAAACATTAACTGATTTCCCTAACAATAGTTATTTGTAGTTATTTATGAGCTTTAAGTAAAATAATATGATAAAGCATTTTAAAAAAGAAACTTGTCTCTTTTAGTCACAAGCTTTGTGGTTAGCTAGTCTATGATGAGCCATAATTTAGGAATGGATAATGTCATACTGCAAATTGTAAAACATACATTTTCAATATAACAGGAGAGATGATGCGTCTCATTGCTATAACTGTCACGCGCTATTAAAGAAATACTTCAGTCACATTGTCAAAAGTTTTAATGGACAGTCAGTCAACTACACTGTAACAACGTAACTTAATTATTACTAGCTAATTCCGCCTCACTCTCGGCTTATTTAACAACAGTAAAACTGGACATAATAGTCACAAATTTTGTCATGCTTATTTGAGTTAAGAGAACTGATGGAGATGTTCTTTTAATTGTTATTCAAGCAACATACGTCTCGTGACCAACTCAACGAGTGTTGCCAACATGGACGGTGTAGAGTGCCCTCTGGTGGACTCCAACATTCATGACATGGTTCAAGCCTGTTTCGTCTGTTTTTATTTTATTTTTGAAATATTAATTTATCTGCCATTATAACTGCCAATACCGATAGTTTGGAAAATGGCTAATATCGGCCGATAATATCGGCCTGCCGATATATCGGTCTGCAGTGGCGGCTGGTGAAAAATATTGGAGGGGGGGCTGAATAACAGGGGGGTCTGGGGGTCCCCCGCCAGAAAATTTTGAATTTAGTAGATGTGATTTCCTGCATTCTGGTGCATTTTAGGCCTTAGGCCATGCCCTTACCTATACCAATAAAATAACTTAAACCACTCAATAACAATGGTCAAATAATACAATAATAATAATAACAGGTTGACACTTAATGATAATGAACAAGTTGCATGTTTATTATGCTCTGTGTGCTGACAGAAAAAGTGCAAACGCTTAATATTGATAAATTATAATATAGGTAATACAAAAAATAATAGGTAATACAACAATCTAGTTTAATCAATCCCCAGCTGTAGATTACATATTTTTGACAAATTGACAATTGGATAATGGATAACAATGTGTTGATACTAGAGAAAGAGAGAGAGAAAAGGCTCTGAAAGAGAGGATGGGACAACATTCTTGAGGGTGACACCCAAGTATGAGAAGAAAGTTGATTTTAACTAGTATGAAACAAAGTAATCTAGCTCAGAACTTAAAAACATCAAAAAACAAAGCAAACACACAGGTATTAATATTCCTATAACTATTTTATTATCAAACGTGTGTGAAACAGTGTTTATGTGTGTGTGAGTGACAGAGACAGACAGGTCAATTCCCACGACTAACTTTACATTATTTCCACTCGACGTCACTGGCGCTGCCATTCTTCTCTCATCTGAGGTAAAAAAATGTCCCGTGGTGCGCGTGCACGGTGCACTCCCCTAATCTGATACTGTGGGCGATATTTTCAGCGCCCCCAAACCATAAAATTTGACGACGCTGATTGGCGAAATATAAACTTTTTTGCATAGCAACCGGGGAACCATTGGCTTAAATTCCAGCACTGTGGGGCTGAGCGAACTGGCGCCCTGAGAAGACAGCCTATTGGCTATACTACTACACCAACATGATAAAAGTAACGAAAGTGAATGCAAATATCATTCTGGTGAGTTCAAAACACTTTTCAAAGTAAAACCATTATTAGCATATAATTAACACAGATTATTTTTCAAAATGATAAATTATAATATATATTAAAAAAACAGACAGACAGGTCGGAGGGAGGGCGGCGCCCCAGCGCCCTCTATAGGCGAGCCGCCCCTGTCGGTCTGGCTCTAGTCACAATGCTAATTTAAAAATCACAATTATGAGAAACTAAGGCCGTGTGTCCACCAAAGCGTTTTTCCACGCGCCTGGCGTATGTTTTCAATTGTTTACGATGGGAGCGCCGCGTTTTTTAAACGACATGAGCGTTTTTTGTTTTTTTTTCACGCTGAAGCGCAGAGCGCCCAGCATTTTTACTGGACACTGGCGCTGGGAGTTGAAAAATGTTCAACTTTGGATAAAACGCAGCGCTCATCACTGTCACTTTTTACCCAGCCGTCCAATCACAGAGGAGGAGGGGCGGGACTAATACCACACCGACCAACTGTCACAACATTCAAACTGCAGCGAATATTCAGTATCATAGCAACGAAACGCCTCAACGGAAAAAACACTGCGATGCCAAAACGCTCTCAAGCGCCCAAAGCACGGCGTCTGGCGTTTTCAGCTGGCTAAAAACGCTTTGGTGGACACGCGGCCTAAGTCACAGGTCCAAAAGTTTTAAACATAAGAAGTGATAATTGGGATATAAATATATATAGTAAAATTGAAATTGTTTTGCACTTCTGAGAAACAACATCATGTGAGATGTCATATTGTAAAATATGAAGATGCAATTGTGAAAAACTGAGTCGCAATTGCAAGATATAAAGTTACGGTGCAAGATTTAACTCGCATTTATGAGACATTAAGTCATAATTGCGAGATTAAGAAATATGTAAAATGCAATTATAAGAAAACACCATGTGGGATAAAATCATATTGTAAGATTGAGAAACAGAGCAAGATTTGCCATATGAAATTGCAAGAAACTAAATCATAGTCGTGGAATATTATGAAATATAAATGTTGTAATTGTGGCAATTATGAGAAACAACATCATGCGACATGTCTCACATTGTAAGATATGAATTTGCAATTATAAAAAACTGACTTGCAATTGCAATGTATAGTGGCAATTGCAATCACAAAACATGTCAAAGTCATATTGTATGATATGAATTAGCAATTATTAGACAGAGAAGCAATTTTCACATTGAAAGTTTTAACTCGCAATTTGCAGGATATTACGAAATATAGTCATGTTGCAATTATCACAAAATACATCACACTTTAAGATATAAATGTGCAATTTTTTTTGACGCTCTGTTAATCGTGATCTATAACGTCATAAACGTGGCATATAAGGTTAAAACTGCATTCGTTATTGTGGATAAATTAAAAATTGTTTGCGAACGAATAACAGTCCCAGGGGTGAGGGAAAATTGTTTTACTGATGTCTAACTAAAAACGAGCAGGCATACCAAACCTCCATTTACACATGACCCATGACCCCTGGCCCGAGCTCATGCGTCACCCCTCACCCCCATCAGCCAGAGCTTGATGCATGTGCTAAATGTGGACTGGTGCCTGCTGGGAAATGTCACTGTGCTTAAATAAAGGTGTTTACAGGGATGACTCGAGCTGAAATGTGAGACTCTCAATGATGCAATCGCACCCATTACAGCGTCGTCTACTCATTTCATTTAGGTTTGCAATGCCAAACTCAAAGTTATCACCGGGTATCGTTCGTTCCACACAATTCTTGCATCCGTGTGGCTGTTGCACTCCTTCAGTGATGGAGAGATGGAGACCAGTCTAGTCCACTAGAGACTCAAGAGGAGATGTTTCCTCTGAATAAATCATGAAAGAGTGTGTGTGTGAGAGAGAGAGAGTGATATCCAAAGTTAAAACCCTGGTCTACGGAGTCTTGTCTCTCCCATAAACCCCTTCCTGTGTGAGTTAATAAGCCGTGCCAGATGAACTCTCATGGCCAATGGAGATTCTTCATTGCTGCACAGGGTGAGATAAACTTCCCAGCAGTGTAGAGCTGCATTCTTTCAAGAGATTGTGGTTGTGTTGGCATTCACACAAATTAAAAAGTCTGCAGCTTGGCTTCAGTAATCTTGCTGTCAATTAACAGCCAACTGATTCGAGTGCTTAGAAATAGTCGATGCAGAGAACATGGCTGATATCATGCGTCACTAAGCAGTGTTGGGAAATCGAATACGTTTTAGTAAATCGATTCATTTGGACGGTCCGTTTCATAATCCCGGTGCGACATTTTGTTATTAACGTAGCAACGGTTAAGCCAAGATGTTGTGAATGTGAATTGTTTAAAGTTCCCCTGTAGTCAATCATTTAATAACTTAAAACTAATTTATCTTTGATCACCATTCACTAAAATTACATTTAAATGCCTTAAAATAGCTTGAATGTAACTGCGTCATTTATACGCGGTTCTATGAATATCAGCTCAGAGATCCACTGGTTGACGATCACATGTTGATCTGATTGGTCACAAGGTCGTTTGTGACGTCAGAAACACCAGCGATTTCAAACCGTGTTTTTGTTCAGTTTTAACGAGAAAATACTCAGCAATGCTGTCGACTTATGCACATGGTGTGTCTTAAAGCGTATTAAAGGATGTCCATGTCTTTCTTTATTCAGTCGAAAACAAATTAAGGTTTTTGATGAAAACATTCCAGGATTTTTCTCCATATAATGGACTTCAATGGGAACCAAACGGTTTGAGGTCCAAAAGATAGTTTCAATGCAAACTGTTCAAAAGACTTTAAACGATTCCAGACGATGAATAAGGGTCTTATCAAGCGAAACGATCGCTCATTTAATAAAAAAAAATAAAAATTTATAAGCTTAAATGCTCGCCTTGCTCTGTTTTGTGATGCGCGTTCGTGACTCTCCTGTTCGAACTCGTTTATCAAAATGAACGAATCTTTTTTCATGTCATTTGATTCATTCAACGAACGAAATGAACGAGTTGACTCGGGAAAAGATTTGTTTTTATTCATCGTCTGAAATCATTTAAAGCCCTTTGAACAGTTTGCACTGAAACTGTCTTTTGGACCTTGAACCGTTTGGTTCCCATTGAAGTCCATTATATGGAGAAAAATCCTGGAATGTTTTCATCAAAAACCTTAATTTATTTTCGACTGAAGAAAGAAAGACATGGACATCTCGGATGACATGGGGGTGAGTAAATTTTCAGCAAAAGTTTTTTTTTTTTTAAAGTGAACTACTACTTTTAAAATAGTCACTTTTATGAAAAACAGAATCACAATTGAATGATATAGTAAAAATTGTAAAAAAAAAAAAAAAAAAAAAATTGCGAGATACCGTGTAATGTCACATTGTAATTATGTAGCAATTTTGAAAAACAAAACCACTTTCCGATTATGAGATATAAATATATACATGCAACATATGAAGTTGAGTCGTAACTGAGATATAAAGTCATAATAGTAAAGCATAATTTAAAATTGCGATAATTCAGATATTCATATTTATAAGTTTTAATGTTTTAATGTTATAATTGGCCATTAATCATGTCAACTGCAAACATAATTTAAAGAACAGTGTGTCAGTTGCCTATGTAAATCTTTAAGCCTGTGTTTATGACAGGCTCCTGAGGGAGCAGCTATTTATATTGATCCCTGGTTCAGAGCAAAAGATTTCTCTGTCAACATGTTCAGTTTCCTTCACACGGGAAAAAATAATCCGACCGGGCGAGTCGAGAAAATCTCCGAGCGTGACGATGAGTGACGGAGAGATGAAAGAGATGTGGGGAAGTAATGTGGTGAAAAGCTGATGCTATAATGATCTGAGCTGCATTAGAAAAGATTACAGCTGACCCCACACAAACACACACATACACGAGCATGTGCTTTTATTCTGAATGGCACTGTCAACCCATCAATATATTTAATAACCAAGCAACCACAAACTGTGACAGATTGGCATGCGGGTCAGGAAGCCAGTGGGACAGTGTATATATAGCTCTGGGTCGCTATAACAAGCATCGTTTCCATTTTGTTTCTGGCGGGAGTGAGAGGTGAACGGACCGCCTTATTTCTTCATGTCACCTTCACCCGTTACACATTCCAGCTCGATTTAGCGAAACAATGGAAGCTGCTTGCTCCTGATGGAAACTATGTGTGGAAAACCCAGAGACAGGTGAGGAACAGCGGATGGCAAAGGAATCATACGGGAAGGATGCGTCACTGTGGAAAGGGGAAGTCCCTCGTCTGTTTTATAGTCATGTTAGCGACCTATTCACATGCTAACACTAGCGACGCAGTCTTTACAAGGAATGTTTGGGTTTTTGGTATATTTTATCTTACCTCAAGGGCATCCAAGATGTAGGTGTCTTTGTTTCCGCAGTATTTTCAATTTTGATATTTTTAGGTCAAACCGTTCTTGTCTGTCAGTCATATAATGGAGGTCTATGGTCACCACCTCAAAGAGCATGACTCATGACTAATGTAACATTGATGGCCTAAGACACGAAACGAGCGGTTTGTGTGTGAAAACGAACAGTATTTATATCGTTTTACCTTTTGTAACCACAGCCACGCCCAAGTGATCTGAGGGCACAGGCGCATCGGTCTGCGCAAACACCGGAAGTGATCTCTCGTGTGGTTGCGAAAAAAAACAACGCTGTCTGTTGATATATCGAAATCGTCTTCCGTTGTGATTTCCTGTATCTCTAAAAATGTTTAGATCTTCATAGCGAAAGGTAACACTTCCGAAATCTCTGTGTAAACAATGAGTGACGTACACGTGCGAGAGATCACTTCCGGCGCTTGTGCAGACTGAAGCGCCCGCGACCTCAGATCACTTGGACGTGGCTGTGATTACAAGAGGTAAAAACGATATAAATACTGTTCGTTTTCTCACACAAACTGCTCATTTCGTGTCTTAGGCCATCAATGTGTACTTACATTTACGAGTCATTAAATCATGTTTAATCTGGACTTCTCTGTGCATGCTCTTTGAGGTGGTGACCATAGACCTCCATTATATGACTGATAGACACGAACGGTTTGACCTAAAAATATCAAAATTTAAACTACTGTGGAAACAAAGACACTTACATCTTGGATGCCCTTGAGGTAAGATAAAACATACCAAAAATTAATTTCAAAGTGAACTATCCCTTCAAGCTCTATTGACAATATGTTCGGCATTACCACAGACAATCATTTTAAATAATCTCTCAAGTACAACCACAAGACATACTTTGCTTTTTGAGTGTACGGCACGCTATGGACCACGTACAGTGTGGATGACCCACCACTAAAAGGACAATATAGGCAGAGTTTATTTAAAGTCCCCCTGTGGTGAAAATCAAGCTTTTAAATGTTGTTTGTCTATGTGGTGTTTTTAATATGCTTTAAGACACACCACGTGTAAATTCATACAGTAAGTCGACAGAGTATTTTCTGCTTAAAACTGCAGTGAACCAAAGAAATCGCTGGTGTTTCTGACGTCACAAACGACCTTGTAACCAATCAGATCAACCAGTCAACCAGTGGAGCAGGTGTGAGTGAGTAGAGGCGGGGCTCATTTGCATATTCATATAGAACTGTGTATAATAAATGAGGCAAGGGTGTAAAGTTGCATTCAAGCTAGCTATTTTAAGACATGAAGACATTTTTAAAGGAAAAAAAAACGTTTAAATATGTAATTACAGTAAACTCACTATCTCTTTTTTGGCTTTTTTATTTGGACAAATACAGAGTTGCATTTCTTTTCTATTGTAACCGACAGCCGGTTCTGAATCCATTACACTCGTCTACTGTTAATCGGTAAGCTTCCTGAAGCAAATCCATTACTGGTGTAACAGCAGCCACAAAAGTGTCCTCTGCTTCTCAATCGATCTGATCTAACTTAAGCCATGAACCCAGAGCAAACGTCACTAAGAGAGGCCCGTAAGCCATAAGGGTCATTTTCATTCCTCCAATGGGGCATTATCAGCGTGTGACTGTATGAAATATTTGGATTAGCTATTTTGGGTCTGCTTTGACCCACTTTCTTTTGGTGACGACCTTCATCTGGCCCCAGCCCTTACGGAACAAATCGCTCTGTCAATGTATGTCCCATTCATATGGGACAATATGCCCATTCATCCCTGTCCGCATTACTGAAATCCTTGCAGATGTATTTGACAGAAGTGTTCTCGAAAATACTGGATATACTGAGTAAAGTAAGAAATGATTCTTACCCCTACATGATTGTAGTTTATTATAGTTTTCGAACTTTGTTTTGCATTTTGGTTTTAATTTCCCCATGTGAAATAATCATCAGGCTAATGTGAAATGGTAGTAAATAGTTTTAGATTGCATTGTATTGTATTTTCAGGATTTTTTCTTTTTTAATATTTTTTTTAACTTCAACCCGGCGCAATACAGCGCCAAACGCAATGCAAGAGTTTTTTTGATCGTTTCAGCCCGACGCAATTATCATTTTCTCGTTTTTAAACAAGCAAAAGTGGATTCTGACTTGCACCCTGCGCTTTAGACCACGCACTTAGATCGTTAGGGCCCAACATCACAAACCTATGGAGGGCCGTTTCCGCCACGGAAAAAAAAAAAACGATTTAAAATGATGTAATTGTGACTCACAATTCTGACTTTTGCCTCACAATTGCGAGTTTATATCTTGCAAATCTGTCTATTAACCCTCAATTGAGAGCTTATATCCTGCAATTCTGACTATTTAACTCACAATTGCAAGTTTACATTACGCAGTCTGAGGAAAAAGTCGGAATTGTGAGATGTAAACTCACGATTGCGAGAAAAAAAAGTCGTAATTGTGAGATAAATAGTCGCAATTAGCATTTTTTATACTGTGGCAGAAACAAACTTCCATACATACCAGTGTCTATCTGCTTATGATGACACACCAAGTGTGCCGCAAACGTCCTGAAAGGTGGAGCCAAAATATTAAATCAGCCCCTAGTGGCTGGCTGCAGTATAGCTCATAAGCCCCGCCCTCTCCATGTAATCAAATGCGACGTGAGCCAAACTAAAAAAAATCCAAATGCACTTCAAATAATTTTTCTCCAAACATGTTTGTCATTTTTAGTAGTTCTTTTCACGCACAGGTACATCTTTCCAATAGGTTTGGTGTTCGTTAGTTACTTGATGTTCTAAAAACAGGGTGTAACGTCATGATTAACAGCTTAAGAGCACGAGTATGTGCGGGACCTTGATCCCGTGGCTCCGAACTGCGTAATTGGTGGATATTTTGGCTTAATTTTTCTACAGTGGAAGGAAGTGGAGACACGTCGTTCATCGTTTTGTAGTCCATGTCAAACACGAAGCCAAATTGGCAAGGTTTGCGTAGCTCATGGTATAGAATCTTTGAAATATCTTCAATATATTCATATTTTGTTTGAGGCTTCACATAGACAGCTGCACGATTATTTTCAGTATACTGGTTTATTACAGTGGTGTCATTTATTCAGACTTACCCGCCCCCAAATGTCAAATGCCAAAAGCGAACTGTGGTTGGTTGTTTCACATGTCAATCAAACACCCTCTTTCTGACTAAGGGCCAATCCCAATTCTACCCCTTACCCCTTCACTTTCCCCTTCCCCTCCGTTTTGCGCGTCCACATGAAGGGGTAGGGCTGTCCCAATTCTCTTTTGGTTGGAGGGGGAGGGCTAGGGTGAAGGGCCAGATAGCCCTTCAAACGAAGATTTTTCGGGAGCACACTTCAAACGAAGGGGTATGAGAAGCGTCACTGCTAACCCAGCCTGGCTGCCCAAGCGACAAAGGAGACCCATAAATTTAAGTATTTGTGGCTTTAATAAGTATTATAACGACAAATAATGATTTGCTTTATGTTACATTCAATATTGTGTTCATATTTACGGTCAGTTTCTTCACAGAAACGTTTGTAAAAAATCGCTAAAATAACTGTAGTTTGCTAACGATAGTCCCGCAACATATTTTCGTCGTCTCCGTTGTTTCCTGCAAACTTCACAAGATGCAAGAAAATAGCTGTAACCCACGCGACAGATAACTGCAGCTGTCGACGGGATCTTGGAAGTTGTGATAAACATCGGCGCATATCCTGTGACGTAGGCGCTAGCGACGACTTATAATGACGTTTAACGGAGGCGTAGTGGTGTCCCATTTCTTAGGGGAATATTTTCACCCCTACGCATTGCCACTCTGTTTGAAGGGTCAAGGGGAAGGCGAAGGGGTAGGGCTAGGGGAAAGGAAAGGGGTAAGGGGTAGAATTGGGATTGGCCCAAAATGGCTGGTTCCTTTCAAAGAACACAATGATAATCAGAAGTCAGTCTAATATACTAAATCAGACCATCCAGCCTAGTTTGAAAAAACAATAATAAATCATTCTGTACTCCACAATAACAGTAAGAATTTAGCTTCAGTTTTTGGGACAAATCACATTTTTATTGTTATTCCACTAAACCATTTTCTTTTCACTCATAGTGTTGAAAATATATTCAATTATTATGATGTCAGATAATTTAGATGTAAATGACAAGCTGGTTAATGTGAAAGTTTCAACGAGCCCTTTGTCTCACACTGACTACGCACACGCATATTGGGGCGGTTAACAAATCACAGAATAATTTTGTATGTGCTCTGGTAGCCACTCAACACTAATCCGAACAGTCATTTTGTGGTGTTACCGAGCGGTGAATGTGAATGTAGATGCGGTTAAGTGACAAATCTTCCCCTGAAGCCTCACAAATACAGTGTGACATGAAGCATCACTGAACAAAGTAGATGCTCAGCTCTCCACCCAAACTAATTTACCACTTTACATTTCATATTCAGTCGAATTAAGCAGTAGTAATATCATTTTTTCTCGTCAAATCTATCAGTCTATATACCAGCTGATATCAACATCTAATTCTCTGTGAAAGCTGGATTACATTCAGCAACTAGACTCATCCAGACTGCAAATTGGTGCAAAAATCTGTTGTGTGAAGTCAGAGCCAATCTATTTTATTTTACAGAGTAAGAGTAAAATTACAATATTAAACTTGCAAGGTTTTCTTAATGCCTTTGCTTTCAAACATTAAACTTCTATTTTGGCGGGAAACCACAGGAAGACCTTAACGCTACTCTTTGTTGACAACAGATTCCCATTACAAGTTTGAGAAGACGATTGGCACTTGTTGCATTCCCAAATCCAAATTATAAGCGATTTAAACACACATAGAGCACTTGCAGAGTAGCATTTACTGCGAATCGAAACTGTAAATGAACAGTGCTGTGCTTTACTCTGAAACATGCAGCGCATAAGCCTAGAATTACATTACAACCGTTGCAATTTGATGCCATATCACATTCTCAGTTTGTCTTTGTAACCATTTACAATGGTTAAAATCTGTTCAGATTTAGCAGCTACATTGATTTTGGTGATTCAAAATAGAGAGGAGTCAAAATTATGACATTAAAAGTTATAATGTTTGCCATAATTTCATTTTTAATCACATAATTGTGACTTAGAATGAAATCATTTTGACTTACTGAAGCATGATTTTGTTTCTAATGTGCCGAAAAAGAGTTTCTAAACTTCTAACTTATGCCAGTACGCAACCACCTAGCAACAACCAAAATACCCTAGCAACAACATTCACACATGCAGTAACACCCTGGCAACCATATACAATAACATAGCATTGTGGTGGTGGTTATTTGTACCACTTAGGCCTACATTTCAGAAAAAGCTCAAATAAAATATGCTTTAAGCTAAATAGAGAAATCAACACGAAACGCATCTTAAATTGGTATCCTTCAGAGAGCTGTTTATCATCCGAGTTTCCATGTGGGCAGACTCACTGAATGTCTTTAAAAATGTAAAAATATGTCATTGATATGGCTTGGAAGGATACCACTGAGCTTGAATGTGGGTGTTTGACATTTACTTTTAACATTTAACATTAAAGCAGAACAATTTTGAAATAATTAAGACTATGAGATTGAAATGTGAAATGCTATTGGTGTTATATTTGTCACAGGACTATTTTATGAGAAAATGCGTCATAAAAGTGACATATAGCAAAAGATATTAAGTCTTGATTTCTGAAAAACTTTAAATCAAAGGGAAAGTGGGATTATTATTTTTCTTACAGCATTGGCAGATTTTCTAAAGCATATTCACTTCATTTTTTAAGAAAACAAGACTTAATATGTAATTTTGCTTAAGTAAACATATCTTGGTTTAAGAAAGTTAAAAAGTTAAGAAAGTAAGAAAGATAATTGTGCTGGAAAACAAGAAAAATACTACACTGTAAAAATATTGTTGGTTTAACTTAAAAAAGTAAGTAACCTGGTTGACTTAAAATTTTAAGTTGATTGAACTGGAAAAAGTGAAAAGGAGATTAATTTAACCATCAGAAACTCAAAATAATAAGTTAACTCAACTAAATTAATTATTTAAGTTGATTTGACAAAAGAAAATAATATGTTGTGATAATAAATCTTAAAAATATTTTTTTACATTGTAAAAGAAAATAAGATGCATACCCGTTTTGAACAAACTGAGATTGCATCAGTTTACAACGTTAAAAAAAATTACTTGAAAATGAGTCAAGTTGTTTTTCTACTTTTCACATTTCATTCATTGTGTTACTTGCCATTTCTTTGTAATTGTTTGAGAAATTTACTAGCAATGTGAAGGGAAATTGTTTCTCGTCCCAGTTCAGAGGCTGCTTTCTTTTGAAGGCCAGATGTGTCACAGCAGAATGACAAAGGCTGTCCTAATTTGAAGGCTCCTTCGAATGCGGTCTAAAAAAGCGTCCTTCACTTCTTGGGCAATGAAGAGTACAACAGATGGATCCTCCGCAGCCTAGCCTATCGCAAGTCTCATTGTGTGCCAGTGACGACTGGATCTTTCTGAGAGAAAATAAGCGATTACACTTTAATATAAGCACGGCATGACATCGACACCCGCCCAACTTGCCAAATGCAGGAATATTTCAGCAGTGGCATGTAACGCAGTCACTTTTGTGGGTTGATTTATATAAAAAAAAAACGTAAATTTACGCGTTTCGCTGTATACGTATAAATTTTGTATCGTATTGGCGTTTCGTCCAGACGGATCCTGCGTTTTGGGAGAGCGAGGCCCCGTTTACACGAAGGGAAAAGGCAGATATGTCCCTGTGGTTTGGCCTCTCGTTTACACGAAAACGCCGTTTTTAATCACAGAAAACGATTATTTCTAAAAATTCCGGCCAAAAGGAGATTTCTGAAGACGCCGGTTATGTGTTGTCGTGTGAACTGGGAGAAACGGCGTTTTAGGGTTCTCTCTTGTCAATTCTGAGGATTCTGATTGGCTTGCATGGCTTTATCCTTAACCCCTACACTGCCGCCAATAGGTTTGGCATAGTTATGATGGCGTTCGACGGCGTATTTATACGGGTGTGTGAACGATGTTATTTTTGAAAACGTAGAGAGGGAAATTATTCGTTTCGCTAAATACCCGGCTTTGTGTAAACGTGGCCTGAAACCTCTATTTTTTGAAACCAGGTCCCAGGGTGGATAAATCTGAAAACGACACCCTTGCATTTTCGTGCGTACGGCCAATCCGTATATTTTGTGAAACAAAGATGTCATCACCTTTCTTTCCGGGCTGTAATCTAAAGCGTTACCAGAATTTCAGATTTTTCAATAGAGATACTGAAATATCTAAAACGCTTCCATTACTAATTTTCCGGAGAATAGACACACGATACCATCTCTCCGACAGAGAGTTACACACAAACCCGCCTCTCCTCACTCACTCGTTTCATTTGCTCCGGATGAATATTGTTGATTGTAAGTAAGAAACTCAGTGTGGGATTGTGTGTATTGCACATAATTACTCATCCACGCAGATTTTGTGCTTTTGTAAAATAGTGTTATTTTTCGCTGCTTGTTGTCAAATACGCATAAAATGTCAAAATGCCGGTCTTGGCGAGTAATCATGTAAACGGAGTCAGTTGTTTTAAGTGAACGTAAACAGTTGAGAAGGAAAACGCATATGTAACAATGTAATGGATATGTGCGTCAGATCTTAAAGTGACAGCAGCCTAATAAACCTGCTGCCAAATTATGAGATATTATTACAAATATCTATATGATACATTTTTCCCCATGGTATCAATGTCAAAATGGTGTCCAGTGAAAATGCAGAGTGGCTAGTAACTTTGGAAAACCACAAAAAAAGATCATGTCAAGCCCTGAATGTAAGTATTGGGTAATTTGGGTTTCAAATTCATCCCAAATATCTAACAATACAAAAATGTAACAAAAGCTATGCATTTAACGATGTTCAGTCCGAAGGATGCAGCCTATGAATTGGGACACAGCTCAGATGTTTTTCAGTGCAGTTACTTTTGAATAACCAAGGCCACATAATATACAAATACAGTGAAAAGAAAAGCCTTGAACGAAACTTGCATGTTTTTTTTTTTTTTGTCACCAATATACATGAGTGTGAAAAACACTTCAGAAAGGAAAGCAATGCCTTACTGATCTGCTACACAAAGGAATTGGTGCAGCGGGTCACGGATTGTGCGGCGGCTCCTCTACCCTTGACTGACACAAGTGCTCTGATAGGAATGTCTGTAGCCTGTCGGCAGAGTTACAGCCTCTGAACAACCGATGAATCCATTTCAATTATCTCCTCGTCACACATCATCACACCACACCGCTGTATAACAGATGAAGTGTCGAACGGCTCCAGTATTGACCACCAGCGTTGTTCAATGGCAGGGGGTTGCTGGGCATCTGTGCTCTTGCTTTCTACATACTGCTCATTTTAATTCAAATTAGATTGATTTGAACAAGCTGGTTCTTGGTTTTCAATGCCTTAAAATAAAGACTATTAAAAGATATATATTTAAAGATATATATATATATATATATATATATATATATATTCTTACTATTATAAAAGTGTGATCTCTAGATCTGGGAATGTCATGTAAATTACTTAAAACCTATTTTTTTTATACATTTTATGATTTTTTTAATAGTTATGCCAAGTTATGTGAGGTAGAAATTGAGCATTTAAAAAAATAAAAATTGTACACACATTTATTTCTATATACATGAATTTTCACAATACATATCGTTTCAGAGCAGCTTTACAGAAAATGCATGTCTACAAAGTACTGCTCTTTTCCTGGTAGCAGTCAAATTAGCTAAAATAAACAAACGGTCAAAGGTCGGAAGCTTGTGAATAACCGGTATTTCGGTTCTCGGGAGGTTCCAAGGTACACCAAAGTTTCCATGTCATTCGTCAATTCACTAGGTTTTTATAGACACTGCCAAAGGGATAATTAATTTTTGATATGTTTTATCTTACCTCAAGGGCATCCAAGATGTAGGTGTCTTTGTTTCCGCAGTATTTTCAATTTTGATATTTTTAGGTCAAACCGTTCTTCTCTGTCAGTCATATAATGGAGGTCTATGGTCACCACCTCAAAGAGCATGCACAGAGAAGTCCAGATTAAACATGATTTAATGACTTGTAAACGTAAGTACACATTGATGGCCTAAGACACGAAACGAGCGGTTTGTGTGTGAAAACGAACAGTATTTATATCGTTTTTACCTTGTGTAACCACGGATGAACTATCCATTTGAGGTGATATTCTGAGAACACCACACAGTGACAGAGATGATATTCACTAATGATCGCGCGCGTGAACTCGACAATCGACTACTGTGGGCTTCGACCGAAAACAGGAAGCAAATACAGGTATGTGCGCTGGCTGAATTAACACCAATTTTATTAATATCTTTCACATCTTCTGCAGTCAGATTGACCGTGGTTACTCTTAATATAATAACACCACTCACATGGCTGTGCACTCGTAATGACAAATCAAGATTGTTAAGAGCAGTGGTGAAATGTAACGAAGTACAAATACTTTGTTACTTTACTTAAGTACATTTTTCACGTATCTTTACTTTACTTAAGTAGAATAAATAGTGCCTACTTTTTACTTTTACTTCGTTACATTTTTCAGCAATTATTATACTTTCTACTCCACTACATTTCTACATTTTCTTTTACATTTTCATTACATTGATCAGTTTTTCCCCTGCCAAAACGTAATCTGACCGTCCGTCCGCTGCACGTTTGTCTCACCAGTGACGTTTGGGTGCCATAAATATATCACACTAAATGCGTCTCGCACGCAGTGCGTTTATCGTGCAATTTATACGCGAAAATTAGTTTTTACGTGCATAGAAAACGCACCGTGTGTAATATACGTTTGGTTAGGATTATGGCAAGCCAAGAGGTTCAGAATTACACCATAAATTAATTGCGTTTACTGCCATAGTTATTAACATATAGTAAGGATAAGTATGATGTGTATGTTGCCTAATTGCAAGCTTGTTTCAGAAATGGTGACAACTATTTTTTTCCATCATTATTGGAGTATTAGGTTGAATGAGTTAGAATTAAATGTTTTATTAATCATTAGAAAATAGACATTAAGAGAATCAATTGTTATGCAAGTACTTTTACTTTTAATACTTAAAGTACATTTAAAATCAGGTACTTTTTACTTTTTACTTAAGTATGGTTGTCATTGTGTTACTTCTACTTTTACTAAAGTAAATATTTATCTGGTTATTTGTACTTTTACTTAAAGGATTAGTTCACTTTTGAAAAAACGTTGAAAAGGCGCGTTTGTAACGTCACGTAATATGTAATTATGCTCAAAAGGTCACGGGCGACGTAGCCGGAAGTACAGAATCAAAATCGTCCGACATCGTTGTTTTACCTTTTAATTCCTTTTTTGTAAACGGCGTTTGAGTTTGTTTTCACGTTCAACCTATGCGTTCAACTTGTAAACACTCTGACTCTGTACTTCTGGCTACGTCGCCCGTGACCTTTTGAACGTAATTACGTATTACGTGACGTTGCAAACGCGCCTCACAGAATAGAGCAAGGCTAGCATTTGTCCTTAGAAAAGTTACATTTTTGGAATAAGCTTTGAAATAACCGATCGTTTCGCATGATAAGACCCTTATTCATCGTCTGGTGTCGTTTAAAGACATTTGAAGCTGCATCTGTAACTGTTATAACTGTCGTTTGGACCTCGGTTGGACCTGGTTCCCATGTAAGTCCATTATAAGGAGAAAAATCCTGGAATGTTTTCATCAAAAACCTTAATTGCTTTTCGACTGAGGAAAGAAAGACATGGACATCTTGGATGACATGGGGGTGAGTAATTTATCAGCAAAAGTTTTTTCAAAAGTTAACTACCCCTTTAAGTACCTAGATTCAGTACTTCCTCCACCACTGGTTAAGAGGCTAAAAGCAGGATTAGAACATGCCCCATTGAAGTCAAAAGGGTGCCAATTTTAAAAAGACGATAATGGTTTGTCTGTACTGACTCCAAATGTACAAAAAAATGAGCTCAATGTTAAAATTGACCGGAGCTCTCCTTTAAGGGTATTGAAAACACGGCTAGTGTACCAGGACTAAATGCATCATATTTGTTTTAGGTCCAGACCAAAAGAACCAAGAAAACCGAACTAGCGTGAACACACCCTTACCAAGATATTTAAGTTGTGTGAACGCTAGGCTTGCAAAACACTGTTGTATTTGGCGTGCTGCCTCCCATCTGAGCTGTTGGACTGATGGCTCAGGCCTGACTCAACATTCCCACTGACTCCTGAAGGACAGGCCTCGCACAGGTGGTGCTGTCAGCATGGCGTTGTCACCACAACCCTGCCTGCTCTGACATCTGCTGCTTTTGTCCACGGGTAAGCTCTGCCAATACTGACAAAACTGCAATAAATGAAGTGCCTATTTGACCTTGTGCTGAGAGACCTACCGGACTGATGGAGCTCTGCGAGCGACTTCGGGTCAAAACAGCGCTCGAATAAACAAACAAACCGCATTTCCATGAACTGCCTTTTCAACTGAAGTTAGCCCGAGACGGTAATGCGTTTTAATGACCCATTTGGCGAGTAAACAAAAGGCCTTGTGTACACTGCAAAGGGCCGGGAATGAAAAGCACATTTATTTGCTGGAATAAATCCTGTAAATGGTTGTTCCGAGTATGGCATTACCCGCTCCAAATCCATACGTCTTTTGTTCTTCTTTGGTACACGAATGAAGAGATTTCGAATAGTCTCTCGTTAAAGTCTGTGCTTCTAAGACGACATAAAAGTAGGCTAATCCATATGAATCAAATATGCAAGCTCAAATGTGAATGCGAGTGCTTGATGCTTGAGATGTGCATGTTGATTAATGTTTATATGTGAAAAGCATAAAAGGAATCCGTTCATCATAAAAAGTGATTATGTCTTTTCAGAAGACTTAGATTGAGTACATCACACATACAAAAGATGTATGATCTTCGTTTGGGTTCTTTCTTAAGAAACAAGGACTTAAAATTGGAAGAACTTTCGCAGATGGTCCCTTTAAAGAAATACAAGTTACCATTTTCAGTTAGTCTGAAGCCAAAAACTCACAAGAATGAGGAATCTCCTTTCTGAAATGTATGTATTTTCATTATTTTATATAATTGGATAATACAATTTATTTATTTATTTGATAGGGACAATGCACATTCATGAACTTCTGAATTGAGACAACAAAACAGACGTAAACATGCCGGATTATAGCCACAGGGCTAATTTACATCCGTAGTCCCTAGACAAATAACAAAAAATACAAAGATTACAACAAACAAAATAACAACAAAAACAAAATAAACATAAAAACCGAATAAAAATTACAAGCAGAATCAACAACAAAAAACACAGAAAACACTTAGTGTTCACAAGACTGGTTTGCTATAAGCCACACTTTGAGTCTGGTTTTGAATATAGGAAATGTGGAACATTCCCTGACAGGAATGGGGTTAAAGGACAAGTTCGGTATTTTACAATTAAAGCCCTGTTTTAAGATCGTCCCTGATAAAATAGAATGGTTAAGATTGTTTTTTAGACAGATGCTCCTGTCACGAGAATTTTTGGATTCTGTGTTAGCATAGGTGCACTCGAACAATCATTCATAAAAACGCATAAAACTTTAGTTTACAAAGACGTAAAACTCACCGAGTGGTCTGGGGTGTTCACTGATATGATCACACAAAAATTGCTGCAAAATATGCTTTCCAGCAGGTTTTATCGCAGTTTTTGTCCATTTTCTTCCTGTTTCTGGTCAAAGTCCCCAGTAGTCAATTATCGAGTTTGCGTGCGCGATCCTTAGTTATCTAGTTACCAATGATTGCGCACGTGAACTCGACAATTTATTTGTTTAAAATTGGTAATGGGTGCAATTTGTTTAAAATTTCGTAAATTAAATTTTACTTTATTCGATATTTTTACAATCTTAAAGGAGAACTCTGGCGAACAATGAACCTTTGGTCTAATAAAACATCGGTACCTAGTCAATCGTTCTCTGAGATTTGTTTTCATGATAATCGAATGTAAAGAGTTTTATCTCTAAAAACTGTTTAGCGTATAATGCTAGTAATGGGGGCATTGAGTAAGTAAAAAGAAATCACTAGTTTATACCACTAACAAGGCTCAAAATAGCCCCACACTAACACAGTAACATAATGAGGGTCCCTACATGCAAAACGAAGCATTGAGAACTTTGTAAGTGTCCAGACCGTTTAATAAGAAGATACTTTATAAAGACAGTTCACTTCGTGTATACAGACAGGAGCCATCTTAAAAAATAGTCTCGATAAGTCGATCCACGAACGCCGTCAGAAGTTCGCTGAACTTCATAGAGTTCAGATCACTCAGCACGACGTTCGTGGTTTGACTTATCGAGACTATGTTTTAAGATGGCTCCTGTCTGTATACACGAAGTAAACTGTCTTCATAAAGTATCTTCTTATTAAACGGTCTGTACACTTACAAAGTTCTCAATGCTTCGTTTTGCATGTATGGAGCCTCATTATGTTACTGCGTTAGTGTGGAGCTATTTTGAGCCTTGTTAGTGGTATAAACTAGCGATTTCTTTTTACTTCGTCAATGCCCCCATTACTAGCACTATACGCTAAACAGTTTTAGAGATAAAACTCTTTACATTCGATTATCATGAAAACAAATCTCAGAGAACGGTTGACTGTGTACCGATGTTTTATTAGACCAAAGGTTCATTGTTCGCCGGAGTTCTCCTTTAACGACTGTACAGAGTAACTGCTTTTTGAATACGTGTGGTTTCAGTTCTTCAATACATTTTATTAAGAAATTTTTGGCGAGTCGTGGTTTGTTCTTAAAATCGTTCACGGGCACATTTGTGTGTACGCATGCTTAGCGAATGAGACCCAATGTTGTTGTGAGTCTCAATATTATATGTGGTCACAAGCATGTCTTATTCTGTTTAGTTTTCCCTGTTACTGTTAAAGAACGTGAAAGAAGCTAAAAACCAACATGACATCATGACTTTGGCGTAAACATACACGCCACTTTCGAGTCAAGTGGCGTGTCATCTCTACGCATTTTGAGCTATCCGCGTGTATCCACGTGTATGCGTGTACGTCTACGCCATTAACGTCCGAGTGATTCCGCGTGTCTGTACACGCCGTCAAATGTCCGCGCGAAACGAAGCAAAATGTACATCTACATCTGGGGAGCGATCTTTTTCTTTCCTAGGATGGTAAGGGAACAGTCATAAATCCCATTAACCCCAGTGACAGTTAGGTTTAGGGACGGGGTTGAGGTAAGTCATATATTTATATAACGTTAAGTCAACGGCGTTCATAAACACGCTGAAAAGCGATTATGCGTGTTGATAGCACGCCAAAAATGGAAATACGAATTGGCGTGTCATACACACGCTACTTCATGAGATCAGTTTGAAAAACAATTAAATCAGGAAGCCTAAAGCTTTGAGCATGAAAGGGTAATGGGTGCAGGATACATGACTTTACTAACATTTGACATATTAAATAAATATCATTTAGAGTCTATTTCAATGTGCAGCAGCATTTTCCACAGTCTTATGCTCTTTTCACATAATTAAACGTCCTCAAATCCAAATGTCATTTCTTAATTAGGGTAATGACATCAATATTTGACTTCAACTCGGCCGACAGCAAGAAAATAGGGGGAGGACCTGCACCAATTATTGGAAGAAAATGTAAATCCAACAGGAAAAGGTTATTTGTGTTTATTTAACATCTGTGGTGGTGCTTACGTCATATATCTCGGACTATCCTTCCATCTCGCGTCCTTTAACTCCATACAGTAATCGCTTTCATTTTCGGAAGGAGCGATGATGGGCAAGTCAATGCATCCAACCACATTTACGTGAAAACTAATTTAAGAGCATTTTTTCTTATTTTGCAAATTATCTGCACATGGGGTAAGAAAAATAATCTTGTTTCCATTTAGATTAAGATTTTTTTTTAATACTTGTTTTAGGTAAAAGTAGTTGCTGTCATGTTTTTTTCCCGTTGCTGTTTTGCCCGAGTTCTAGTTTGTCGTTCGTTTCCATGGTTTCTGATTTAGTTTCACCTGTTTCCATGTTGCTCTGATTAACATTATTTGTATTTCAGCCCTTAGTGTTAAAGAGCAAAACCTGCGAGTAACACCGGTCTCGAGTCTCTCTCCGGAAGGATAAAAGAAGGAAGGATGACAGTGAAGGACGAGAATTTTTTTATTTTATTGTTTTGTTTTATTTTATTTCATGCAGAATTTGTCCATTAGGGGCTGCTGCTTTACTTTCGTTTTGCAGTTTACGTTTATTTTGTAATTACAGTTCTGTTGAACTTTCACTGGTTCCTGCCTCCTTTACAAAACACCATTTTCAACTAAAAAACGTAAGACTTCTGCCTTCCGTTATCACGACAACAGCGTTTTGGGTGCCTGAAAACACAAACTTCGGAAACAGGTTTCAAGAAAGCGGTGCAAGTTTTTGAAAACCGTTTCTTTGTAAACAATAAAAACGCAAATCTCTGATGAAGCCATGCGTATTACGTGTTCAGACTACAGTGTATCATCGCCATCTAATGGCCTGGCAGCAGAATACAGGGTTTTTAGGCGTTTTCGTGGAACCATGTGAATGTGGATCGTTTTGACAATGGTGTCGTCTGTACATGGAAAACTCAAAAGGAAAAACGTTACAAGTGTTTTAACTTAAGTGTAGGTTTTCTGTTTTAAAGGAGTAGTTCACTTTTAAAAAAAAACTTTTGCTGATAATTTACTCACCCCCATCGAATCCAAGATGTCCATGTCTTTCTTTCTTCAGTCGAAAAGAAATTAATGTTTGGACCCCATTGAAGTCCATTATATAGAGAAAAATCCTGGAATGTTTTCATCAAAAACCTTAATTTCTTTTCGACTGAAGAAAGAAAGACATGGACATCTTGGATGACAAGGGGGTGAGTAAATTATCAGCAAAAGTTTTTTTTTTTTTTTAAAGTGAACTAATCCTTTAAGCGTACTGTTGTCATGCCCTTAATCAGTCTTGTCCTAATTAAAGCCTTAAATGAAGGTGGCATCAGCCGGCAGACACCAGGAATCCCCTTGAAGGGAGTCGGCCACTCTTAACAACACATTAAAGTGGTGGCAAGAGAGCCAATCACAAAGGCAAGCTCTCTAGCAGATAGACCGGCTTTGATTTGAGGAGTGTGTCCTAGAGTCCGGGGGCTTCCTGATTGGATGACTTCATTAGCTGGCCGTGTGTAGGAGAACACAAGCGATTGAGTGCCGGCTGACTCACCAGCTACAGCCAACATCTTAAACCTGGGTGATAACCTTCAGCTGCATGCTCACAAACACCTCGATACAACCTTTGTGTTTCGGAAACAGCGACTGTCATTTGACAGCGTTTCCGCTAAAATACGGTAAAGAGTTCAGGTTCAGTGAAAGGCCAAGAGACAAGGGAATACTTCTCCATCCTGGTCTTCATTTACATCAGAGAACGATTTGAAAATATGCAAAGCCATGCTGAAATATAATGTGGTTAGCAGGCAATGTTCTTGAACGTTTTGACCGCTAGCGGGGTTTCAAAAGGTAAAAACCTTTAATAGTTAGCGATAAAAATACGATCATAAAACTTTTGGGATAATAATAAGTAGCATTTCACAAGCAAAAACGTATAGTCAACTAAATATTTGATTGGTTGACCAGTTCAACAGTTACAATATGAAGTACGGCTAATTTTTTTCATCACAATGGAAATTAAAAGGTCAAGTCGACTGCACTGCATTGTGCGATTTTGTATTTTGCTCAATTCGGTAGAGGTGGCAAGTCATCCAAACAGAAAATGAATTCCATTTATGCAGAAAATGGATTTCTAAAACATACTGCATACAGCCGAAGTATTGCGGTAGTACTCTGACCATAGCCAAGGACAGAGGATCCTTTCCAATCAAATACTAAAAAAAGATGAACGGCGTTTGTTTCATTGATATGACCTCCAATATTGCGTCCCTATATTTTGAACTGCATTAGCAGTAGCACGCAAAGTTTTGTGGCAAACCATACACGCGTTACAAATGCTTTGTATTCTGTGCTGTAGGCGTTTCTCCATTAAACAAACAGCACCTCATTACCAGTGCCATTCTTTACACAAGCATCATCTTCAAGCCCTCAATGGTGCTTTTCTATCACTGCCAATGACATCAGTTTGGCCCTCAATCCTTCACACCTCATAAATTCAGTCTGCGCCTCAGGCTGCTAGTGTCCAATCTCAGCTCCAGCTCTGGTTTGTGACGCGAATCTGAATCCATGGCAGATGGTGAAGGAATCTTCTTGGAAAATGTGAGTTCACAGAGGCCGTCAATATATCTGAATACATGCAGCGATTACATCTGAATAGGGTCTTAAAATTGGGAACATTGAAAGTGAGCCAGAATTAAAAAGAAAAAAAATCCTGATAACGGCAAAAATAATTAAAAATACCTTCTTTAGAAAGCTTTAAGTGTCTACTTTAAAGGGTACATATCATGCTTTTAAATCATTCCTTTTTACATTTGTGGTCTATATAAAGCGAAACTGCAATGTTTGGGTCTGAATTCCTCATTATTATAGCTCCACAGGCCCCTTTTCTACCCCTTTTCTGATGTGCGTCTGTGAGCAACTCGTTTTGAAGCGGCCCCTTTAAATAAAAAGGTGATGTGTCATAACCCGCCCGCTCTCCAGGTCGCCGAGTTCACACTCAGTTCAACTCCACCACGTTCGGCCATTTTTGTAGTTTGATTAGAGATATATGATTATATAGCGTCAAAGAACATTTGTATTCACACGTTAACAAAATGTCAACAATGGAAGATTTGTCTATCAAGCCTTACATGTTCGAGCCAGAACGAGCGAGTTGAAAAAGACGACGACGAACCTGCAGAACCTTCAGGTCACTAACGTACATCCAACAACCGAACATTTTTAATTTGCCCTCTCGTAATTTCTGCATCATTGAGCTCGGACTACAAAATCGGAGCGAGAAATAATAATGGCGGATTGCTCGAAGTGTTGGGCCGGTAGTCAATGTCCGTATTTGTCAGTTACGCTGCAAATACTGTGACGTGTTCAAAATATGTCATAGAGAACAGAAAAATCTGAACAGGTTGAAAAATATGACCAAAACAGAAAATAAAGATATAAACGAAGCACCCGAAGAGAATAATTTCATCTTTTCTGTACTTATAAACACTCCAAATATACAACAAAATGCATTTAAGGGCTAAAAAAGTGGATTTGGCATGATATGTCTCTTTAAAAGTGTGTAAAACCCCAAACTAGGTGTCGACCGATATGTGATTTTCAGGGCCGATGCCGATACCGATTATTATTACAGATCAAATAGACAGATAACCGATATTTTGAAGCTATATATATATATATATATATATATATAATAGCCTATGTCTGGTGTAAAACTGTAAATTAAAGTCAAAATTAAGAATAACAAAGGGCGCATTTCAAAATAAAATTATTTTATCTGCAAATCGGTTTTGAAAATGGCCGATACCGATAACCATAAAAATGCTTAATATCGGCGCCGATAATCGGTCGACCCCTACCCCTAACACCTCGATAAGCAGAAGAAGTTTTGTTTATAGCGCCTTTCCAGAAGCTCAAGTTCGCTTTACATTGTAATGTATATGTGGGTGTCTAAATGTACATGTATGTACAGTCACATTATCCAAAACGCATATTAAAAAGATATGTTTTTAACTGGGTCTTGAATGTAGCCACAGACAGACTGATCTCATGAAGTAGCGAGTGTATGACACGCCAATTCGTATTTCCATTTTTGGCGTGCTATCAAGACGCATAATCGCTTTTCAGCGTGTTTATGAACTTAACGTTATTGCTGTATATATAAATATATGAGTTACCTCAACCCCATCCCTAAACCCCCGTTTCGCGCGGACATTTGACGGCATGTACAGACACGCGGAATCACTCGGACGTTAATGGCGTAGACAAACACGCATACACGTGGATACACGCGGATAGCTCAAAATGCGTAGAGATAACACGCCACTTGACTCGAAAGTGGCGCGCATGTTTTCGCAAAAGTCATGATGTCATGTTGCCACAGATGAGGTATTACGTAGTGTAAGAGGTAGCGGACAGTAAACCAAGTTCAGCTGATCTGAGAGACCGTGTCGGACGGTAAGGGTGGAGTAGGTCAAACAAATATTGTGGAGCAAGACCATTCAAAGCTTTGAACAAAGCATCAAGCTTGGTCAGGTTCATCTACTTTTCATCGAGTTTGGAAGACGACGCTGTGAGGAATAAGCCTTTAATTTACCTCAGAAGAAGAACGCGACTGATCCAGCGGAGGATATAATCCCAGACAGCAGCATGATCCCGGCCCAGATCCGGCACGCGTCGAGTCCACTTGTACTAGATGTGGCCACCATGTGGCTGTCTGGGATTTCTGAGCAAGGTAACATGCTATTGTTACACAAACATTTGACTAGTTGAACTACTGCCAAACTAAAATGTGCGAAATTGACAAACAAGTTGAAATATTGGCAAGTAGACAACCTTTTATTGCTAAACATCACGACATGATGTTTTTATGCTCTGTATAAAACACAGTACATGATCATCTGCCTGCTTGCTATCTTTGGTGTTGTCAGGTGAATGTTATCTATGCGTTGTTGAAGTACAATCGTGTTTTAAGCATCAGGGATTGTTCATACGCTTTCTTCTCCACATGCCCTGTGTGCCAGGCTATATTTGCCTTTGCACTGCCACTAATGTTTCCCACTTTCATCTGTAACCTTTGTGCTCCTGTCAGGGTGCCAGTGGGCAGACCTCAAACGGGCTTTAGGGTCAAATACTTTGAGAAAACCACTGAGAAATGATCTTGGCTTGCCAACCGATGGAAACTTTACTGTTGAAAGAACGTGACGTATGGGGACGAACATGAAACGCTGGACTGTGATCCGATCCATTAGCCACGTGATCACCAGCAAGGTTTGTGGGACCTCAAAAAAGCCTCAACACTAAGGTCTGCAAGAGCTCTTTCATAATACAACAAAAGCCAGCTGTCTACCTCTCTGACCTTCAATTTACAGCAGGCTCAAGGGCCACGGCCAGTTCAAAACAAATAATATAGATACAGTTAGGTAAAAAGGTCAAATCAGTTCGGAAGATGGTGATTTAAATCTGGTGCCATTTCCTCAATTAACCCCATCTCTCAATACTTTCCCGATTCGCTTAATTCTAATAAAGAGCAAATGCCGCAAATAAAAAAGTGAAAACACAATTTATTAAAGGAATAGTTCAAAAATGAAAATTTCCTGATTATTTACCTACTTTCCAAGATGTATCTACTTTCTTTCTTCGGCCGAAGACAAATTTTGGTTTTAAAAGGAAAACATTACGGACCAGTTGTTCAAAACATTTAATCTGGATCAAAATGATCCCTATTTGGAAATCACATTTTTTCCTATCCAGGATTATGTAATCCGTCACTTTATGTTTTTCAAAGCAACATTGGACTGGATCACCCTGACACGAAACGAGCAGTTTGTGTGAGAAAACTAACAGTATTTATATCGTTTTTACCTCTTGTAACCAGTGTTTCGCAAGAGAAGACCCTTATTTTTAGGCTGGGGTCATATAGATAAATCCTAAATATGGATTGTAAACAGTCAAAAATGAACTACGGTAATCCCTAGTGATTTATAAGCAGTGGGATAATCTCTCTCTCGCTCTATTCATCCACAGTCACGCAGAGCTGAAGCACAACTAAAACGAAGTTCTTCATTTTCTTTAACCACTAGAGGGTCAAAGGTTAAAGAGCGTGTCTTTTAATGTTTATTGCATTATTTTACTGTCCTGTGTGTTACCACAATGTTATTTGTATATGACACAGTGCACCTTCTGTATATTTAGTAGTTCATTTCTATATATTAGCATCTAGTCAAGTCATAATTGTGATGAACTTTGAGTCATCGTGTGGCTTTCTCTTTACCACCTGTGTTTTTAAGATACTTAAAGGGTTAGTTCAGCCAAAAATTAAAATTCTGTCAGTATTTACTCACCCTCAAGTTGTTCCAAACCTCTATGTGTTTATTTGTTCTGCTGAACACAAAGGAAGATATTTGGAAGAATGTTTTAATCAAACAGATCTCATTCCCCATTGACAATGATAGTCAATGGGGAATGAGATCTGTTTGATTAAAACATTCTTCCAAATAACTTCCTTTGAACAAATAAACACATAGAGGTTTGGAACAACATGAGGGTGAGTAAATACTGACAGAATTTTCATTTTTGGGTGAACTAACCCTTTAAGTATCTTACAATTGTCAGTAGGGTTGGGCCCCAAAATACATCATCACTAGTGGGGCTGGGCGGTATACCGGTCCATACCAAAAACCAGTGTATATTTTTGTTATGATATTAATTTTTAATATACAGCCATACCGATGTATTTCATTCGCTGTGCGATACGGTTTCAGACAGACCCTTTACAATGTAGCACTTCAAAGCAGCGACTGCGAGGCCGAGGGTAAACAGCAGTGCTCTGGTGTTACGGTACAGGGAAGGTGGCGTTATTTTCCTGTCAAATGTCGAGAGCGCACTATTGTAACGTGAAAGTACATTAGAGAGTTAGTTCACCCAAAAATGAAAATTCTGTCAGTATTTACTCACCCTCATGTTGTTCCAACCCCGTAAGACCTTCGTTCATCTTCGGAACACGAATTAAGATATTTAAGATATTAAAATCGCTCCTGCATACTAGTCCATAGGCTTCTTGAGGGAATGACTCTTGCTGGCATCGAAAAGTCATCAAAGACATCGTTAAAATAGTCCAAGTGACTACAGGGGCTCAATCTTAAGTTTATCAAACGACGAGAACACTTTTGTGCGCAAAAACAAACAAAAATAACGACTTTATTTCAACTATTCACTTCCTTCTCCATGGGCCTGTAGTCAGTTAACGTAGTGTGATTGCGTAGAGCTACGTCACACGTAGGCTCACTATTGGCCGACGCTGGTCATGTGTGTGTGATGCGTGTGACGAACAATAACAGAAGCTTACGCTATTAAACTAGTAACCTGACTCGAGGCAGAGAGAGAAATAAACGAATAGTTGAAATAAAGTCGTTATTTTTGTTGTTTTTTTGCGCACAAAAAGTATTTTCGTCATTTGATAAAGTTAAAATTGAGCCACTGTAGTCACTTGGACTATTTTAACGATGTCTTTAATGACTTTTTGAGGACAGCAAGTCATTCCCTCAAGAAGCCTACGGACTAGTATGCAGGAGTGATCTTTATATCTTAAATATCTTAATTTGTGTTGCGAAGATGAACGAAGGTCTTACGAGGTTGCAACAACATGAGGGCGAGTAAATACTGACAGAATTTTCATTTTTGGGTGAACTAACCCTTTAATATAATGCGCGAGCGCAAATCTCTCTGCTCGCGCGCAGAATATAATGTGCCACGCGCACTCTCAGACACAATCCAGCACATGTGTTCAGTGCAATCGGTAATCTCTCCTCTTCCCCAGATACCAATTTTAGGTTATAAAAACGTTTTCATAACATTATAAGAACGTTATATAAACGTTGTATTAATGTTCTTGCTTGGCTATAATAAGAACATCATTCAAACGTCATTAGAACGTTCAATTCTCCCGTTATATAAACGTTGGATTTTAACGTTATTTCCTGGTTCGAAGAATGTTAATCGAATGTTAAGAAATTTACATTTTATTAAACGCTTTGAACAACTGATTATGCATGAAAAAAAAAACATCATAAAGCGAAAAACCGAGAGAAAAAAAAAGTATTATACATTTTTGGTCAAACGGCCCAGCTCTAATTATCACAATACTTAAGCTACGATACTACATTATTGCAATTTTTGAATTTTAATATTGCGAGGATTGCCTTTTTTCAACAGCAAAAGTCTCCAAAGGAAAGGTTTGTCCACATATATTTGATCTAATAAGATAAAGTTCTCCGTCTGTTCATTTCACATTTTCATATCCACCTTTTTGTCTCTTTGTTTTTAGTAATGTGATATACTACAATTATATCAGTAATTGAAATAGTGTAAATTTAGCTTCAGTCTGTAAAACTTAAAAGGTTCCTACGATATATTTTTTACTGTAAAGTTCTGGCAACCACAGTTGCCATTTTTACACAGATTTTTAACAAGCCATGAAAAGGGGAGCCATCTAACCCTTTCAGTCCATCCTCTTACATCTGACAAGAGCAGTCCATTACACGTGTTCAACACAACATTAACATATCTTCACACACAGTGAGTACAGAAAAGTGTCTTCTTTGAACTTGCAGTAATGGATTTAGACCAGAGTAATCACTTTAGATGTTTCCGGCTCGACCTCTGAGCTATAATACATTTACTGTGAGCTGAAGCTGTGATACGCTACAAAAGAACATATTCTGGAAAAGACGTTTCAATGAAAAGAACCTGAACACAAAAGAAGTATTTTAATATAGGATTAGAAATGTTTCATTTGTCCAAATACGATACACAGACCAAATGTAGAGATTCACGAAATGGACAGAATGAGATCCACAAATATATCGTAGGGGTTTCACAAAACTGATTCAACGTGATTGGTTGGAGAAAGAACGCGATTAATCTCCACAACCTGTTATCTAATTGGCTCGAGTAGACGGTGGGTGGAGTCTCGCATCTCACCGCCAGAAATGTTTCAAAATGAGGTGAAGTGATTCACAAATCACTTGTGTTTATGACATTTTTTGTTAATTGGCAGATCTCATTTTATTTACTGGTGAACGTAATTAACTTTTGCTAACCTCTAGAGCCAGACCGATATATCGTCAGACCGATATCATCGGTCGATATAAGGCATTTTCCAAACTATCGGTATCGGCAGTTATAATGGCCGATAAATGAATATTTCAAAAATAAAATAAAAACGGACGAAACACACTTGAACCATGTCATGAGTGTTGTGTAGTTTGTGAAATTAAAAATTAAAAAATTATCGGCCGATATATCGGAATATCGGATTTTAAAATCAAAAAAATATTTGTATCGGTAAAATATTTGTAAATATTTGTATCACTTGAACCATGTCATGAGTGTTGGAGTTGTATAGTTTGTCCACCAGAGGGCACTCTACACCGTCCCTGTTGGCAACACTCGTTGAGTTGGTCACGACACATACATTGTTGAATAACAATTAAAAGAACATCCCCATCAGTTCTCTTAACTCAAATAAGCATGACAAAATTTGTGGCCGGCAGAAGTTTCCTTGGCCAGTTATATTGAAAACGTATGTTTTACAATTAGCAGTATGACGTAATCCATTGCTAAATTATGGTTCATCATAGACTAGCTAACCATGAAGCTAGCTAATGCCACTATCATCAGTCTGTTCTGTTGTGACAATAAAGGAAACTTTTAGAAAGTTTCTTTTTAAAATGCATTATCATATTATTTTGGTTAAAACTCATAAATAACTACAAATAACTAATGTTAGGGAAATCGGTTAATGTTTTGTTGCGCCTTTCTGAAATAAAAAAATTTAAAAAATATCGGCCGATATATCGGAATATCGGATTTTAAAACCAAAAAAAATATTTGTATCGGTATCGGCCTTCAAAATCCTTTATCGGTCGGGCTCTACTAACCTCCTAACATATATTTGTGGATCTTATCTCAGAATTACATAATAAAGACTGGAAATGATTGGCAACTTTTTTTTAAAACACTGGCGGGAGTTTAGCTTATTGGTGGCATTAGTATCCTAAGCTGGTTTCCAACACAACACATGCTGGTGACTAGCAATGCAGCTCAGAAGACTTCATAAGACTCGAGTAACGCAGGAAGAAGCAACATCGCTGACAGCCAGACAGACGCTTGTGGCCAAGAATAAGTGCACAAATAAAATGCTGCTGAAGTGGATTTACCAAAACAAATCCATATTTCCTCTCTGTCGTGACGTTCCAAACCTGCGTGACTTTATTTTGATCACATACATGAATCAATTTCTCCTTTTGTGTTCCACTGAAGAAAAGTAAGTTATATCCAATCTTTGAGTTATATCCAATCTTTTCCAAAGAGAACTGTGTACATTTCCAGGAGAACACTGGCAGATTTACTTGACACACTAACTAAAACCCACCAAAAATACAGAAAATACTAAACACAGACACCATGTCCCATTTTGTTTACCTTTTGATTTTGCCCTAAACGTTTACAAGCCTTCTCAATCAAAAATTATATCTATAGAGGCTTTAAAGTTTTGGTTGGGGACTTGATTCTATGCGTCAGTTGTTGATTGGATAAGTGAATGTGTGACTGAAGACAAGCCATGTGTGAATTCATAAGTCGACAGCATTGCTGAGTATTTTAAAACCAAAGAAAACCCGTCTCAAAAACACAGTTTGAAATCGCTGGTGTTTCTGACGTCACAAACTACCCTGTAACCAATCAGATCGTCAACCAGTGAATCTCTAAGCTGAGTGAGTGAGTGGAGGCGGGGCTCATTTGCGTATTCATATAGAAACGCAGGGTGTCGAGTTACATTCAAGCTGTTTTAAGGCATTAAAGGTTGAAATATGTCATTTTGGTGGTCAAAGAAGAGTTTTAAAGGGATAGTTCACTTTGAGTATTTTCAGTATTTTCAATTTTGATATTTTAAGGTCAAACCGTTCTTGTCAGTCAGTCATATAATGCAGGTTTAGGGGGTCCACCTCAAAGAGCATGCACAGAGAAGTCCAAATTAAACATGATTTAATGACTCGCAAATGTAAGTACACATTGATGGCCTAAGACACGAAACGAGCGGTTTGTGTGAGAAAACGAACAGCATTTATATCGTTTTTACCTCTTGTAACCACAGCCACGTCCAACTGATCTGAGGGCCCGGGCGCTTCGGTCTGCGTTTTTGACTACCATTATATGACTGACAGACAAGAACGGTTTGACCGAAAAATGAGGTAAGTTAAAACATATCCCTTGAGGTAAGTTAAAACATATCAAAAATGAACTATCCCTTTAAGGCATGAAATGATTGACGACTTTAAGCAGGCAAAATGATTGGAGAGGTCCTGTATCCGTCACCCGAGAAAGACTTGTCATTTTCACAGGAAAATCTGACAAATAAGAAAATTACAAACATGTGGATGGATGATTAGGTCACCATAAGATCAATGATACGCATTTATGGATGGGTTGATTTTTATTTCATGTGAAAAATCACATGAGTACCACGAGATACAACATAGACAACCTTTTCCCAAGTAAAGTCAAACCTTTAAGTTCCTTTTATGCCTTAGATAAGTAAAGATTCATCTGTTCAGGGTCTCTGGTGAAACAATCCATTATCAAGACGGCCTTGAGATTCAGCTGAAAATATCCAATTAATGCGAAGAATAAGCGTGTTTGCCTTCACCTATGAAAAGCTCCTGGGCTTCAGCTGGTCACGGCTCAATTTCTCACCTAATTAAGATGTTACCATTTTTATTTCATAATATCATTCATCTCATTATTTCATTTTACCTCACACACTTCATACTTTTTGAAGAAATCCACTTTCAAATTAAATTAATAGCATGAAAAGTCATTTACAAATGGATGTATTATTTTCAACTAAAAACTTAGTATATGAAAAAAGTATATAAAGAGCTAGGATGATCAAATTTAACACTGGGATTCACTCATGCAAGTCATTTTTCCCACATGCCACCAGAAATGATTATATATCAATAATTAATCAAGTCTGACTTCGAGGTTTTTATCGCTCAAGGACCTCTAAATGTTCGCTCTCTGCACGCATACATTAATAATACGACTCACTCTTGTTTCCAAGAGCCAAGAAAATGTGATGATGTAAGAGTCATTTGACCTGTGATCATGCTCTCCGCTCAATAACCCCTCAGAAGACGTTTAATTGATCAAACAGATTTTAACTATAGCGGTCTCAGCCGTTGCCATGTAAATCAATCATCCATAACGCTTGCAGATGACTTTCCCTCTTATGAACACACACACACACACACATCAAATTGTTTTTAAATTATATTATACCTCACCCTCAGGGATATCATTTGGGGTTTAGCTTACTCTGTTTACGATATGCAAAAGGACCTCGATTTATTAAGCGCTGATATTAATGATGATGTTTAACATGAACACAACACACATCTGTGGTGTCAGTCAGCAGATGGCCTGCAAAAGCACAACGCCACATCCAGTGCAGATATCCTCTGCTCATTCAGTTACATTCAGTCCGTCCGTCCGTTTGAGATGCAGATTTATGCGCATAAGCATCTGCTTTATTGGCTGCTATAGTCAGCGGGAACAGAAATTGTCTTGATATTAGTTCTGAAATGCTTAGATCACACTGCAATCATTGAGATCATGCTTCTAATATTTCCCCATGATGACGCACACTTTAATACGCACCGTTCACGGTGGAGATGTTTGTACTGACTGAGCTAATGATGTTTTCTATTATCTAAACAAATCAAGGGCGAAAATTTCAGGATATAGTTTATGTAAGGGTTAATGCCCGACGAGGTGTCCATTGTCAGGTTTTAATGGACGACGGCGAGGCGTGAACCGGCCAACGCGCAGCGGAGGACGGTTGCCTCCGCCGAAGTCCATTAAAACCTGACAATGGACACCTCGAAGAGCATTAACCCGCTTATACCATGGTCACTTGCCAAATAACACATTTTTAAAACATTAGCTGCTATTTTATATTTTAATTAGGCTAAATCTAGTTTTTACAAATAATAACTCGCCTGGTTTATTTAGCAACCGGAGATATTTATAGTCCGCTCAGCTTGTAGATCCCTTCAGGTTCAAAAATGCATTTTTTTTTCATGAAACACAAAGGTGGGCATAGTTATTTTTTTTTTAAATTACACATAAAACAATTAATCAAACAGGCTTCTTGAAACGCTGTACTCTCCTGCCTTGGTTGTCCGCACTGCTGCGTAAAACTCCCGCAGGGTCTCATTCAGAGCAGCAGAGTTGTAATTTTCTTTGCGACGTTTCTCCGTTTTATTTACATTTTTTCTTTCTTCAGCAGCATCCCAGTCGTCAAAGTTGTCATATTCTCCATAAATGTTAAAAGAAATAACGAAGTCGCCGCTCATTGTTGTATTAGTAGGCTATGTATCTAACTAACGTTAGATGTTTGTTTTGATAGAGCAAATTGTTAACGGATACTTTGACTGCCTGTTGCTATGGTTACTCACAGCAGTTGTGGGCAGCGCATTTATTTCTTCATTTCGAATGGTAAACAGGCAGTTTTACCAGAACTACTTTACTAGGTGTCCTCTATCACTTTTTAACGGACACCCTGCAGCCAATCAGAATCGAGTATTCACCCAGACCATGGTATAAGAAGATTTACTTCATTAAATTCGCAGAATTATTTAATTATTCAAAATTTTCCTTGAGCTTTTGGCATCTAAGAGGTCATCATATTATAAGAATATCCTGTAAGTTTCAGAACTGAAAACGTCCTTGTTAGTCCAATAAAAGCTTTTATTGACACCAGGCTCAGCAAACGACTCGTTTTTCAAAGTGGAGAACTATGACGTCAAAGAGGATAAAACACCACCCCCGCAGAAGAAGATCAACGCGGACGGTTTAGCCCCGCCCACCGATTTACGTATTACACGCATAGCTAAATAACATACATGCCTACCTCGTGATGACAAACCAGATGGAGCTAATGACGTTCCAGCTGATGAGGTAAAACATTGTCCATCTGTTCGCTTCATTTCACTGAGGATTGTTTTGTAAACAAGACTGGATTTGCAGACCGATTAAGAGTAAAGAACGGTGCTGTGCCGTCTATATTGGATCTGACAGGAATTGTGCAACACACGGACTCTGGGTCGAACATGTATGGACAAATCATTTCGGTTGCCAATTTACAACATTGGACGTTTTCAAAACAATTTCCCCCAAGTGCATCGACGGGTGAGTCGAAACTCATTATAACATGCAAAACTGTTATCCACTCACAGCAGTGGGCGTTTACTTCCAAGTCTTCAGTGCGAGACGCCCATAAAAACCCAGCGTTTTTGAGCTAGGCTCAAAACTAGGGTACAAAATATCCTATTACTTATTCATTTTGATGTTTTTGAATGTAAAAACCAAGTGACATATTGAAAAGCTCCTCCCCCTTTTTTAAAATAGCCAATAGCGTTCCGTTTACAGCACATCTAAACTCTGTAAAGCGCAGTTTTACTCTCCATATCGCTTTAAAATATAGCATTCTGTGTAGAATTAATTGACCCTTCGCTAAGCCACGCCTGAAAACCGCCACTGGCCAATCGTGTCTTAGCGACCGTAACTAGGAGCGGGAGGTCTGGTAAGCTTTCGAGCGAGGGAAACATGCTGAAGCATTGTGCAAATCTGATACCCGGTATCCTAAAAGTTTGGACGGGGAAGTGGATTTTTTTTCCTTCACGAAAATCTAAAAGCCGCGGGGAGAAATGATGCAGTCCCTTTTGTCTTGCTCTCTCAGATATTTCACATGTTCGCCAAAAATTACTAATTATCTCATTGGGAATGTCATACACACTGTAATAGATGAGCCAGCCGCGAAAGCTTGACAGGCATAGCAACAGTAACTAGGGAGGGCGGGGCTTAGCAAAGGATCAATTGTGTGACTCGATCATACAATCCGCTCTGTGTATCGTGTCTCTGGACTGTGTTCACGCTGCGCTGTTTGTGTGACATAAACATGAAACCAGACTTCATTCTCCCCAATGGAAAACATGTCTGAATCATTCCCTATCCCCTATATAGTGCACACTATGTGACATTCACCATGTAGAAAAATATGCAAACAAATGACCAATTTCAACGCAGCTTCGGCATCTATTTATAGTGTAGGAGGCGGAGCTTCAGAGAAAGCATTTAATTGGACAGATATGATGACGTTTAATAGACGTTTAGAAGATGTCAGTTTAACATGTATTCTAAATCATTACATCTTAAAGACATCTTCTAAACATCTATTTGACATCTGACAGGAAACATCTTATAGACGTATTGTAGATGAGCAAACACTCTTAAAAATACGTCTTCTAGATGTAAACATCACATCAAATAGACTTGTGCTATCTGGGGAGTGATGTCTGATCCATATTGGCGGAAGTGACTATAAGTTTTGAACGCTGAACTTCTGAATACGAACTTTGTCATTGTTTTGGAGCAAACTAGCTTAGCTATAAGGCTAACATACTAAAAGCCATACATTTTGATTTCATGGGGACTTTCAGTTTACGTATATCCTACTGAAACAGGACCCAGATAGCACACGTACGTCTGCAAGATGTCCGTTAAAGATCACTTCATCTGGAAAGCATCTGCTGTTTACTAACATCTGATTAACACACATTCTAATCATTACATCTTAAAGACATCTCCTAAAGGTTTATTCGACATCTGACAGGAAACGTCTTATAGACGTAAATTGCAGACGAGCAAACACTCTAAAAAATATGTCTACTAGATGTAAACACACATCTCTGTGATGTACGTGTGCTATCAGGGGGTTTAGACATGTCAACCCAGATAGCACAAGTGTATTTGATGTGATGTTTACATCTGGAAGACGTATTTTTAAGAGTGTTAGCTCATCTGCAATACGTCTATAGGATGTTTCCTGTCAGATGTCAAATAGACGTTTATAAGATGTCAGTTTAACATACATTCTAAATCATTACATCTTAAAGACATCTTCTAAACGTCTAGTCCTATAGACGTATTCCAGATGAGCAAACACTCTTAAAAATACGTCTTCCAGATGTAAATCACATCAGACTTGTGCTATCTGGGAAATGGCTTTTTTATTGCCAGTTAGTTAACCGTCAACTTTTAGGAGGTCACTAGCATATGACCTCAGTTTTAACAGACTAATAACACAAAGCTCTACGTTTGATTTAATTTGTTATTTCAGCCATTCCCAAAGTCCAATTTCAAATTGATTGATTGATTGTGTAGAAAAATACAAGTCGTTAATGGTTATGATGCATTAGGATACAGCTACCGTGGATGCCTCCCCAAAAAAACAATGTAATGCAGTCCAAATCGTTCATTTACGTTATAAAATAAAAGTCAGTCAGCTGCAGGGTTTTCAATTTCAGAAATGATACTGGTCTGTGACTGTGTAAATGACTCGTTATAAAAAACGCAACCACTCAAATGACAGTTTATCAAAGTAATCATCTTGTTTTCCAATTAAAAAGTACATCGAAACAATGTCAAAACCACGCTAAATGAGCAACAACAACTCCAATCCCGGACAAAGAGTGATGGCGATGGAAAGCTCCACAGCGCCACCATGTGGAGAACTATGAATCGCCGCACTGTGTCTCCGGGAGAGAGGGAAAAGTTGCAAACAAGAAAAACTGGTGTAAACTGCCGTCAAATAAACGACAATACCATTTTGAGACAAATTAATCACAATAAAGGTCATAGGGGTGCATTTACCAATGAGTCACTGGATATATTGAATTAACTGTTTCAAGATTTCACCATTTCACCATAACAGTGATCAATTAAATAGCTATAAACTTAGTGCACTTACCTCTTCCACAGTTAGTGGCATACATATTCGGTACTCCTTCACCAACATCGTCCTCTCCTTACGATTCCCACGCTAGATCGGGTGCCAGTGATCATCTAAATCAATCGAGCCATCTGGTGATGCATGCAATCACGAGTTGTCACATAGAAAAATGGAAAATATCAGTGCACTTCTGTGGAAAACGCTTTCGCCGTTTGTGTTTGCGGTGGTGAACGCGCGCGCGCGCGCTGTTTGTGATGTTGTAATGAATTCACTCTTGGAATTTGCAGATGCTCGTGCGTTTTTACGCGCGGGGAAACACGCCACAAATCCAGCTGAGAAGACGATTGTCAACGCGTCCCGGTGTTTATGCTGATTTTCTACTTTAAAATGAAGCGGATGTGTGCTCTCGTCTTCTTTAATGTGCCGCTGCTTCCCGTGCACCTGTCCCGTCCCGCTCCACACAGACGATAGCGTTGATCTGCGTGAATGTCAAAGTAAAAACGGCGCACCTGGAGTTATTGCATTGTTTTCCTCTTCTAATCTAGTGAGAGATATTGTGCAGCTGTCGTTTACTCCGCTGCGTTAACGCGGGATGGTAAGTTTGCAAGGAGAAAGACACACTCAATGTGGGAGTGTGTGTGGCGCAACGCATCACAATGTTTTCATCGGTCAATAACGCCTTGAACCGACAGGCGGCGCTAGTGACTGTAAACGCCACACACCAGCTGCTGCAATAAACACTGCGAAAAAGAGTTGGTTTGTTTTGTTTGCTTGCGTTTAAGTTTGTGGATGGTTATCTGAGTCTAACAATCTGAACAATCTGAGTCTGGTGATATAACATGCAAGATACTGTGACAAATACATTAAATAAAATGAATATCAGTATTTAGTAATACAAAATGTTTTTTTTATTCGCTTTGGTATTTTTGAACAAGCTGTGCATTTTCTAAACTCTTAGTGCACAAATCTAACCCTGACCTCTTTCACATTTCAGTCCACACAATAATTGTTTCAAACACAGGATTATTGTATTTATATTGGTTTAATCACAGAAAAAAACGAAAAAAAAGTGTTATCTTATTTCGGTTTAGTACTTTTCATTCAACAGTAAACAATGCAAGAAACATGTTTCGAATCAGCCTTTTTCCGAAATAATTACAGTAACAGGCTACAGTTTAGAAAACACACACACACATTACCTAACTCATAACGTTATAGGCTACATATGTCATCAAAAGGTGTGATGACATTATCTGAAACTGTCATGAGTTTGCTGTCAACACAGTAGGCTACATGTCCTCACATATGACTGAAACTTATCCTGTAGGGTGAGTTACAGTAGTTACAGTCAGTCTCTATCATGGTAATCTGTTTACAGTATCACACACACACAGTGTTATGTAAAATGGTGTATTTGATGACATCTTTCTCCCTTCTACTGATGAATCTCTGATCAATCTGAATCCTGCATGCTCTGTTCACAAATGGCAATGTATCTGTCTCACACACACACACATACACATGCGTGCATAGTGGTAGTAATAATCTTTTAATCACTTAGCCTACGTGCCTACGTGAAACAAATTAATTACTATTGGTTATACATATCAGGGGAAAAAACCAAAAAATATAGAATCAATATCTAAATCTACAGATGAACAAAATTATAAATTAATGGATTAAATAATAGAAAAATGCATTAAACTGAACGTGAAGAGGTGCTACTCAAATTTTGAAAGTAATTATGGAAGGCATGTGTTAGCCTACTGTGAATGAAGTGACTGTATGAAACCGTTATTTTGTGTTGTGAAAAACATACTTTGTGATTTTGTGTATTGTACTGAAACGGGCTGAAATGTTTATTAGCACTAAGAGTTCTGAAAATGTATGCCTTGCTTCTGATAATAGTATAAACATTTAAATCTGTAGATCTCTGCGAATTATTTTATTTATCCCAATTTGATAGATAGACACGGACGGACGGACGGACGGACGGACGGACTGACAGACTGACTGACTGACAGACAGACAGACAGACAGACAGACAGACAGACAGACAGACAGACAGATAGATAGATAGATAGATAGATAGATAGATTTACAATATTATTGGTTTAACTTTAAAAATAAGTAACCTGGTTGCCTTAAAATTTTAAGTTTATTGAAATGGAAAAATTGAGTTGATACAATGAAGGAGGTTGATTTAATCATCAGAAACCCAAAATATTATGTTATCTGAACTACATCAATTATCTAAGTTGATTAGACAAAAGAAAAAATGTTGTGATTACAAATCATGAAAATATTTTTTAGTGTGGATGGATGGATGGATAGATAGATCTGCTGAGTGTTAAAGTACATACTTTTCCCTGTAAAATGACCTTAGAATCATACAAATGTACATAACATAAATATTTTTAACAATAAAAAAAAAAGAAAGAATCATAATCATCGTATCGGGTCCTCGGTATAAAAACGTTGGAACCCCCTATAGGGCCGGATTCACTCAAATCTTCTCAAGAAAGAGGTTGAGAAAATTCGTAGGTAAATTCCAACTTTAAAGTAAAGTTAGTGAGAATGTTCCTTTGGGGATTTAAGACCGGTTGGAGGTTATCCTGAAGTTATTTACGATGATTTTTAAGAAGATTATTTTCTGGAATATGAATTATTGTTAACTTTTGGGTAACACTATATTTTAAGGTGATGTGGTAACGTGCTTAACAGTAAATTACAAGTAACTAAACCAAACCTGAACCGTAACATTTTAATTAAATTACTCAGTACTTATTAGAGTAACAATGGGTTACACTTTATTTTAAGGTGTCATTGTTACAGTGTAATATATTTAAGTACTGACTGACTGACTAATATGAAGCACGTATTTACTATAGAGTTATGGTTAGGGTTTGGTTGATGGTTAGTTGCATACTTACCATAACAGTAAATTATCACAATCACTCACATCATGTAATGAAGCACAATAGTGCTATTACTATGGCAAGTAGCCTACATGTGACATATGTAACAAGGACACTGTAAAATAAAGTTACCTTATAAAGTGTAACCAAATCATTTTGCCTTAGAACGACCATAAAAAGATAAGAACTTAAAAGGAAAAGTTTTTGTGAATACAAAATAGCAGTTAAGAAGTGAATCTGGTCTACAGAACGAAGCTTCTGCAGTGTGTGTGTGTGTGTGTGTGTGTGTGTTGGTTCTGAGCGAGTGCTGGCAGGAAGCGGTGCGCAGAAATATTTGACCCATAATGCACTGCGACAGCTGACAAGTGGATCCAAGATGGCGTAGAAAGTAAAGCTAGGTAAGTGCAGACTTCCTCCAACACCTTCCTGCCGCGCGCCGTTCGCCCTCCTCGGCTCTCTCCTCCGTCGATCCCGCCATCAACACGCGGCTGTCAGCTCGTGTAACACGCGCGTCGGAACGCGAGGTATCGCGGCGCGCGTTAGCACGAGTAGCTAATGTGATGATGAAAAGGCCTGATCGCAGCTGCGCTACTCTGACTAGCAGCTAAAGATGCTCGCGTGTAACTGCGATATTCACTATACATCCGCGTTGATCATCACATGGACACACACATCAGTGAGGAGTCAGAGTGTATATGAGTGAGATTCAGGAAAGATAGTTTTGTAAATGTTGCAGGATGATTTTAATGTCTGTGTCCGGGGGCGGCTGGGACTCAAGGCCATGAGAGCAGCGAACATCGCAGAAGGCATACGCGTTTTATGATCTTTCTCTTTTATATAGAAGTGATCGATAATTATCGTCGACGTCATATAATCGCATTTTAAATATCGCTGCACGCTTCGGCTGATTGTGAGTATTCGCGTTGATGTGGCGGAACACACGCAGTTGTTGTTGTTCTTTCTGAACGGACACAGGGGCTGTGTTTCAAAACCTAGCGGGCTGCCTTCCTAGACATCACGTTTTAGAGTTCGGAACCGGGTTTTGAACGTTCGAATGGCGCGTTCTAATGAACCGGGTGAAACGTACGAGTCGAACGGTGGAACTTTACGTGCGGAACGTGTCTGTGACGGTGTCTCCTCAATAATGTTGTCTTGGTAGGCAGCGCGATGGCTTTTGAGACGCGGCCACACACTCACACTCAGACGGGACATCTATTATTAACTGACCCGGAATCCAAATATAGAGTGTTTATATATTTTACTGAGGCTCTGTTGCCTTGTTTGGTGCGCTCGTGGTTAATTAGATGTTGGTTTGCTAAGACTGTGTGTTATTATGTGTGATATCTGACAGTCCCATAATGTGAGTGTGTGTGTGTAGTAGTGGACGACTCTGTCAGCACGGACGAGGTGTGTTCTACATTAACATTTTACGTTATTCAAATATCAACAACAGTGCAGTATATCATGTTATATTGAACATTATTAATATTTTTGACATTCCCACAAACTTTATTTACAACTTGCAGGATCCCATGACTTTTGAAGACATTTACGCTACATAAAATATTTTAAAAATAAATTATATAATGTATAACATATAAGTGATTTCATTATTTTTTATATAGCATATATTATATATTATCATGGTTAAATATATACAATTTAAGTCCTGTGTTTATTACACATTCTTGAGTCCCCAGGCCACATTTTACACACACATATATATATATATATATATATATATATATATATATATATATATATATATATATATAAATGTGTGTGTGTGTGTGTAATTAGACAATATAACAATAACTATGATATTTTGTTGGAGACTATAGTTTCAATAATAGATTTGCAAAGCAGCGGGTGAGGTGACATTAGTTATTTTAGTGTACTGTACAGTGTACACTATTACAGGATATGATATACTCATAATAAATAATGTTTGTCACTAGGGATGTCCTGATCAAGTTTTTTGTGCCTTCAGTCAGAGTTGAACTGGATATTGAGTATCTGTCGATACCGAGCCCCGATCCGATACTTGCATTTTGTGTTGTTTGGTACACAATTCAGGTACATTAAAGTTATTAAAATCAATCCAAAAAGAGAAAAAAAGTGCCATCTGACATCAATTCCTATTTAACAATTACAGTAACATTTATATGCCTAGGATATACAGGAAAGTTTGGAAACATGACCATTTTTAAAGTATCTTCTGCTCATCAAGCCTGCATTTATTTGATCAAAACACAGAAAAACAGTAATATTGTAAAAATTAATTAAAATTTTTTAATAAAGGTTTTCTATTTTAATATAATATAAAATGTAATTTATTCCTGTGATCAAAAGCTGTTTTCAGCATCATTACTCCAGTCTTCAGTGTCACATGATCCTTTAGAAATCACTCTGATATGATTATCTATCTATCTATCTATCTATCTATCTATCTATCTATCTATCTATCTGTCTATATACACTCACACAGGCACTGTGTAAAGACATTTGTATGTGTAAAAATCAGTCACAATGGTAGAAGTTGTAAACGGACTGTATGGTCACGTCACAATTAAGAATAAGATAATGTGACTGCTGATATAAACTTCTTATTTTATAAACTTCTTGTATTTTACTTGTCAGTAAAGTCCGAGCAAGTAATAAAGATATTGGATATTGGGGTGGTGATGGCGCAGTGGATAAGACACACGCCTTTGGTGTGAGAGACCCGGGTTCGAATCCACTGTGAGACACCAATGTGTCCCTGAGCAAGACGCTTAACCCCTAGTTGCTCCAGGGGCGTGCGACCTCTGACATGTATAGCAATTGTAAGTCGCCTTGGATAAAAACGTCAGCAGCTAAATGAATAAATGTAAATGACGGCAGATAAAAATAAACAGAAAATAAATAACTTTCCAGTAATTTGTTTTACGAAAGTGCACATTAAATATGTATGTGTGGCGCGCTAAAACAGACCTCGGGTCTGTCTCAATCAGCTTTATGTTCACTAGTCAGGGCACTCATCAGGGAGTCGGCCATTTTAGGGCTGTATCAATTGCAGGGTCGTACCATAGACAGTAAAACAAATGGACAGAGCGACCCCATTGACTGAAGCCCGATTCTTGCACTTACTGTAAATCTTTTCGTAGCTGTGTATAAAAAAATTAACTTAATTTATTGTTAATTTATTTCAGCGATCATTTCGGCTAATGCTACGTCCAGGGATCGGAGCACCCTTATCTGGCATCGTTGTACAATGATGCTATCAGATGGTAGTGCTTATTGTACTTTGATAAATACTATGGTGCAGATTGATTATGAAATCATTTCCACTGGTACACTTTATATTTGAATGATTCAAAGATCCTACCGTTGTACATATAAGGGAAAACAGGAAATGTTCAAAATACTAAGGCACTAGTACCTTTATTGTATTTACCAAAGTATTGTTGTGGCTGATCTATTGCTGGCGTCTGCTCAGATGATGGTCATCAGTTGATCCAGGACATGTGTCGCTTCATGAGTTGCTTAGAATATACTTTTTTGAAAAATATATAAAAAAAACAAAAAACAATATGGAAAAAGCATTCCCAGCAGCCTCTGCTAACTCAGCCCAGATGGACGTTACAGCTGTGACCCAAATATTACAGAAAAGGAAAAATGACTACACACACTACAATAGTATTTGCACAAACCAGCGCAACCGGTGTGAAAATGTGTATTTGAGTGCAATTGTGTCTGTCTCGAGTCGGTACATTCCTCAGGTTTCAGTTTTTCAGATAGACGTTCAACTGTTTTTATAGTCGTTTCTGCCTTGAATAGGCTAGTAGTAATCATAACTTTGAAAATCTCAACTGATCAATCTAAAACTTTGTGGTTGTCAAGCGCTAAAACGCTGTGAAACTTTGTGGTTGTCAAGCGTTATTGGATCATGTTGTTGATTTGTGGGAATGTGCTTTTCTACGCCTGTGTGAACTTCATACATCCAGTATTTATCACCAAAAGTTCCAAGTGAACTTCCAAGTGAACTAAAAATGCAGATTTAGACAGTTTTAATGTCTTTTCTTCCCTATTATGACGTATATCAGCGTGAAACGGCTTCTCAAACAAGAATAGATGTAGGGCGGGGCTTGATTTTGTCCATGTGGAATTGAACTATGGCTAAGCCACGCCCTGAAACACGATGAGCCAATCACAGTGCGCAGCTAACCCAATACACTCGGACATTCTCTGCTTCCACTTCCATTGAAATGCATTGCAGTTAGTCAGTTTTCATTCGTTTTTTCTTGTCATTTTGAGTTTGAAATGGTCAAATGGTGTGCATGGGGTACATGCAACTCCGACACTAGTTTCCCGACGGTGTGTATTTTTTTCCCCTTTCCCAAGCCACATCTCAACCGAGATAAGTGTCTGCTCTGGATTAAGTTATGCGGTAGGGTAGACCACAACACCAACTAAACGTGGATAAATTAAACAATGTCTACATCTGATCTGAGGTTAAGTCAACAACGTATTTGAACGTTATCTTTAAAATCTCTAACGTAACGTTAGCCTAACATTAGAAAACATTAAAGTTAGCTGCTCTACGCTGTACAACATGTCACTTAGCTTCATTAACGTATCTGTAAATAACCGAGATAACAAACGTTAACAATGAATGGTTCATGTAAATACTGTAGTAGCAAACGGTGATGGCAACGATATGCGGGTTATCACGTTTTCACTGTGACCTGTACATTTTTGCCTGGAGCTGAAGCTTTTCATCGGCCTTCTCAACAATAAAATTATTAATATAACCCTCCAATGCACAGTTAATGCCCTTTAGGGGACTTCAAGATGATGCATAATCTCCAAAATCACCAATTTCCTCCTGTGAAATGTCTCCTACTGTGACGGCTGCCATAGCGCCTGTCCCTGAATGTTGAATGTGTCCGAGTGAGTGGAGGGGGCGTGGCTTATCCATAGGTCAATTGATTGGATGGTTGTGGTTTGCTATTGGCTGATCTCATGTGAGTGACAGGTTCTCACGCCAGTAAACGCATCATCAGAGAAGAGAAGAGCTGCAAGAGGGAGGGAAGATATTTAGATTAATTAATTGATTGAGATTGATTCAGGATGTATAAATCACTGCAATATTCCCTAAAAAATAAGAGCATAATGTCTTAAGTATGACTGCTCTTTGTATAACTGCAATTTAAGCAAATGTCCAGGCAATTTTGAAGTGTTTAACCCCTTGTATCTCCCATGACAGAAACTCTGTCCCAGAGTCATGGAGGACAGGAGGCCACAGAAGTCATGTGACGAGGCCATTGGATCATTAGTGAGGCAGGAGTATGAGGCGGCAGTGGCCCACAGCACAGAGGCCCTGCTGGCCATGGGGCCCCGAACCCCGACCCCCAACACGGCCCTCCTCCGAAAGCGTGCCCTGCTCTACCGTATAGCAGCACGCCTCCAGCTGGTGAGACCGCGCCACACACAAGCATGTTGTTTTCGAATGTGTCTTTATGACAATGGGCTCAGCTTTGTATGGGAATGTGTTATTTATCATTTTTTGAATTTGGTTTGGATCTATACTGGCATATACACTGTATAACATATACTGACGTGTTAGAAACAAAACTAAGGGGAAAAAATCCTACCTTTGTATGTTTTAAGGCAGAGTGTGTAAGTGACATAGCAGCACTGAAGATCAGGACATACCACCAAAACAGACATCCATCTTGCATCATTATTACTTTACAACAACAAAAACACACACTTTAAATTAGAGCCTGACCGATTATATATCAGCCGACCGATATTATCGGCCGATATTAGGCATTTTCCATAATATCGGTATCGATATTATCGGTATCGGCAGTTATAAATGGCCGATAAATTAATATTTAAAAAATAAAATAAAACGTTATCATTGCTAAATTATGGCTCATCATAGACTAGCTAACCACAAAGCTAGCTAATGCCACTATCATCAGTGGAAGACCGCTAACGTTAACATTAATGAGCTTGGAAACCACAATGAACTTTGTCTGCCTAAATAAAGTAATGATTACTGTATTTATAACTAGCATATCTCTAGTTACAGTCCCTGCATTGTAAAACGTAAGTTATACTTGCGAGGAGTGAACATTTAGGCATAGAGAAAAAGTATCAAACGTATCTTGTGCAGAAAAGTCAGCTTTTCTTTTACACGTGTATGTGAAATCCAACGACTCCAAGTGTGCGTTGCATACTGTCCATCTATAATGGATTTAGAATTGATAAATAGTAGGTTTTAGAAGGCAGGCAGCAACTGATGATTGAAAATGGTTTGATGAAGCTTGATGGAATAAATTTAAAAAGTGCAGGTAAAGGGATAAGCAAGCTGACATTGTAATTATAAGGTAGCTTATAAGGCCATGTAGGGACTAATTATTAATTTATTTATCAGAACTTTAATATATTTTGATGTTCCTCTGTTCTGTTGTGAGAAAAGAAACAAGTTTCTTGTTAAAATGCTTTATCATATTATTTTAGTTAAAACTCATAAATAACCACAAATAACTATGTTAGGGAAATCTGTTAATGTTTTGTTTCGCGTTTCTGAGAAATATCGGCTGATATATCGGAATATTGGATTTTAAAACCAACAAATATTTGTATCGGTATCGGCCTTCAAAATCCTTTATCGGTCGGGCTCTACTTTAGATTTATCCCTGTTTGGCTGGTGATGTGTGTTGATATCCTGCCCTGTATCTTTGACCTGCAATGTTTCTGAAAAGATAACCCCGTCTTTTTAAGATTAGCTCGACTTGAGTGCGAACACCGTTTTTAGTCTGTCAACAACTAGACTCAAGTGTCCAACAACTATAAAACGGGTGTGTGATGAATGTTTCAGTTTGACATTTAGTGTGTTTTAAACTAAGATCTACATACTCAAATCATCTGTAAAATTGTCATTACACAAGTTAGTTCAAGAAAATCGTCCATGTCTATTGATTTTATCTGCTAATTTCAAAACTTTTAAAAGTTGTATAAGTTAATGCGGAGCTCTCACAGTACCCATATTTTCACTATAATTTCTTATTTTCGTTTATATTAGTTTTTAGCATGTTTTGATTGGCATTTGTGTGTGATTTAATCCAACAGAAAGACTACGATCAGGCTGATGAAGACTGCAAGAACAGTAAGATACCAAAAAAGAGCTCTTCTCTAAAAACGTATTGAACTACAGTTTGAAGTCGACATTTGAAGTGGATCAAAACAGTTCAGACAAGAACGGGTATTGTTAAAAATTTATGTATAACTTTGATGGAAGGTTTTGATCCACTTCATATGTCGACTACTGTATTTTGCCTTGTTGTAGAAGTGTAAATAATGTATTTAAAAAAAAAAAACAATACAAAACCATAAAATAATATTTAGTATCAAAATTATGGTACCTGTGCAATTTGATGTTGAACCATTCCTCTCACCAGAGCGCTCAGGATTATGGGACGCCTGGTTTGTGTGTGAGCTGGTCTGATGATTCGAGTGTGTTTGTTCACGCAGTGTTTGCTGAGGAACTGGGGAAGGGAGACGGCAGTTTCATGGCAGGGCTTCAGAGTATGCTATTGGACGGGAGCTTACAGGAAGTGTGTGGCGTTCTCTCTAAAGCCCTCTATGGAGAACCACTGGTAAACTAACCCAGAATTCCTCTCCAAATGAGTCGGCTTAAAGTATTGTGCTGCAAATTGACGTAGTGAAATTTATTTCAGATTTAAATCATGCTTGTATTGTCTTTAATCTTTGGACATGAGTTAATTCGAATGTGTGGAATTGTAAAAAATATTTATTTGTAAACTGCACTGTGAAATTCACAATTTTGCTCTCAACTTTACAGTTGTAAACTTTACAATTGCACTGTAAACGTCAATTTTGCTCAACTTTAGGTGCTCTGTAAACTTTACAGGTTTGCTCTAAAATGTACAGTTGCACTGTAAACTTCAATTTTGACAGTTATAGTCAGACTTTACAAATATAAACTTCACTGTTTTGCTATAAACTAAAATTTTGTTCTCAGTTTTAGGTGTTCTGTGAACTTTACAGTCTTGTACAATCACACTGTAAACATTCACAATGTAGCTCTCAATTTTACAGTTGTAAACTTAACAATTGCACTGTAAACTACAATTTTGCTCAACTTTAGGTTCTGTGAACTTTACAGTCTTGTACAATCGAACTGTAAACATTCACAATGTAGCTCTCAACTTTACAGTTGTAAACTTTACAATTGCACTGTAAACTACAATTTTGCTCAACTTTAGGTGTTCTGTAACCTTTACAGGTTTGCTCTATAATGTACAGTTGCACTGTAAACTTCAATTTTGACAGTTATAGTCAAACTTTACAAATATAAACGTCACTATTTTGCTATAAACTAAAATTTTGTTCTCAATTTTAGGTGTTCTGTGAACTTTACAGTCTTGTACAATCGCACTGTAAACATTCACAATGTAGCTCTCAATTTTACAGTTGTAAACTTAACAATTGCACTGTAAACTACAATTTTGCTCAACTTTAGGTGCTCTGTAACTTTTAAAGGTTTGCTCTAAAATTTACAGTTGCACTGTAAACTTCAATTTTGACAGTTATAGTCAGACTTTACAAATATAATCTTCACTATTTTGCTATGAACTAAAATTTTGTTTTCAATTTTAGGTGTTCTGTGAACTTTACAGTCTTGTACTGTAATCATTCACAATGTTGCTCTCAACTTTACAGTTGCTTTATAAAGTTTACAAGTGCACTGTAAACTTCAACTTTGGTCTCCCTTTTGGTACTCTGTAAAGATGTACAGTTTTGCTCTAATATGTACAGTTGCACCGTAAACTTCAATTTCCTCTCTAAACTTAAGAGCTCTGTCGGCTTGAAGTTTTACAGTTGATTGTAAACGTTTTACTTTTAAATGGCTAAAATTTACTAAACCATTTTGGTTGTCACAGAATGGGATCATGACGAAAGACATGACAAGACTGAAGAGGCTCCTCTCAGAAATAGAGGTCAGTTGTTTTTTTTGTTGCTATGATTGTCTTATATTTCCCATATGAAAGAAATGATGTGCAGTTTCTCTGTGAAAAGCACATGGCTCACCCTTGAAAGAACTAGTTCCTCTTACCACAGCTTTTGTGCGTGTCTAAGAGGCGTGTTAGTCGATGGTGTGTGTTTTTGCGCATGAACCACAAGCTTTGTCTCGATTGCAGGCTGTGAGGACTAAAGTATCGTCAGAGGTGGTTGAAGACAATGAGGAGGGTGAGTTGCTCTTCCTCTTCACAATGCATCGGGATCCTTTTTCACCTCTGATGTTCGAGCTCTTCTGTGAGCTTGGTGTTTGCACTGACATGCTTTCTCTCTTTCTTTTGCTCTCTTTCGTTCTCCGGACAGATGTTCAGGAAGGCTGGCAGTTCCGTCCTCCTCCTCGTGGGGTCACTAGTAGTGAGGAATATACATTGTGTAAAAGGTACGCTAGTCCTGTCAGCAAATAGTACTGATTTTAGTGTGGATGACACCCAAAAAAACCGAATTGTAATACTAGCATAATTTGTGTGATTTATTGTATGTCACTTTGTCAAAACTTTAGATTTTCTACACCGCTTCCTTGTCCAGGTGATCAGATCATGTGTTGTTGTTCTCTATTATTGATTATAATCAGGGTTTGAAATTAAAAACCCTGAAAACTCACCTGTGGCGTGTAACGCTGTCAAATCACCAGCCAATATGGCGGGTTACTTATTATGTTTACTCACTTTGAAAGTTGGAAAGTGGCATGTTCTTTTTCCTTGTAATATTTTTTAATAGCGATGTTTGATTTTTTTTTTTTTTTTTTTTTTTTTATTATTGTAATTTTTGTTGTTATTGCTTTGTATAATTATATGTTGTGAATATTTTAAAGAGGACCCCAGGAAGATTAGCTGCCATTAAATGGGCCGCTAATGGGGATCCTAATAAAAACGAAAACAAAACTTTGGTGAAGAAGTTCGTGTAAGCCAAATCTGCGCTAATACTCAACTCGTGAGTCATCATGATCATGAATCTGCGCATATCTGGCTTGCTTGAACATACACGTCACTATGCAACAAATAACAGCACACTTGTTCATTTGCATTAAAGCAATAGCGACGATTACAAAGCATTTGGTGAACAGAAAAGTTATTTTCCAACATAAAACGTGTTTTTGGTGATGAGGATGAAAGAGGAAGGGAGGAGATGCTTAATGACAGGGTATTGTGTGAATAAGGAATGAATGTATGAAATCTAAATTTTATAATGTAAATATATTATATATTTATCTGTTTAAATTATTATTTTTTTTAGCGAGTGGAAGTTCTGAATAGCCGTTAACTTAAAAAAAAGTAGTAGCCAAATTGTCCGGTGAGTGAACCAAGTTAATTTGGAGGCCTGATTCTAATCATTGTCTGTGTTTGCTCAGGTTTTTAGAGCAGGGTCTGTGTCGGTACGGAGCTCAGTGCACCTCGGCTCACTCTCAGGAGGAGCTGACAGAATGGCAACAGCGCTACGCCTCGCGACTCATCCGCCTCAAGCAGCAGCAGGAAGGCAAACACTTCACCGAGAACTACATGGAGGCGCTCATCGAGAAATGGATCAACTCCCTCACGCCGGAGAGAGTGGTACGGTCCTCGTGACCCATTATCTTAACAGTTCGCTTGTTTCCCTTTAGTAAACCAGTACTCTGAAGTAGTGATGCACATGAATATTTGAATGAAGGTTTGAGGAGCTGAAATCATTGACTGAAACTGTGACGGTTAATTATCGGTCCTCCGATGACCGTCAGTGTGTTATTTTTTTCATAGATGAATCAAAATCTCTCGGTCTATGTTTTCTGTTGATGCCTGAACAGAACTTGAGTAAACGTTTTTCATAACATCCAGTAATCACAAGTATGACTGAAATGTATTATATCTCATGTAATCAAGGTTTCAACCGTAGAAAGACGTCCAAAAACAGCTTGTAAACAATGTCATGTTACATTAACTTTCATTACGTTGTTACACGCATCACGTTTACCTCTGGAAAGCCATTCAATGTCCATAAACTCAGTAGTCAGCTAGAAAATAACTATAAAGAGGTGCATTTTACTCTATAAATGCACTATATTACATATTCCGTTTTACTTGGCCTGTTGTCTACTTTATTTCGAGTATGTTTGAATAAATCTGTCGTGATCGTCATCAAATATCATTAAAAAGTTGCTGTGATTTGATTTAGGGGTGTGCGATATGACGATTTTTGACCGTGGACGATTAAAATGTCTCCACGATCTGCTTTTGAAGAAATATCATAGTATTGTGTTACAGTGCATTCTATTAGTTCAGTTCTGGCTCCTCCGTCTCTCAACTGTACAACGCGACGTAGCCTACACATGATCACACGTTAATGAGTGTCCCATAACACGGGACACTGCAATTCACAAAAGTTCATTATTTGCATAAGCCTTGCCGGTTAAACATTTAATTCACGCGCTGATGCGCTGTTCTAACGTGCGCTTTCCTGACCGCATACCCACGACACTCACAGGCACTAGAAGCCTGTCAAAACAAAGTTATCTTTCGAGTCTTATTATGCTAATACTGTTAAATACACACAATATTTACATAAACAGGCTATGTCTAAAGTGAAAGCAAACATTTGAGAGAATATCTGGTGTAATATGTGTCTATATTAAACGCGTCGCGTGCTGGTCTTAAAGCAACGGGAGTAAATAGTAGCCTACTGCCGCTTGTCCTTAAAGGGATAGTTCACAAAAAAAAAAAAAAAGTCTGTCATTATTTACTCACTTTAATGTTGTTCCAAACCTGTATTAATTTCTTTCTTGTGCTGAACACAAAAGACATTTTTTTTTTAATGTGGGTAACCAAACAGTTGCTGGTCCCCATTAACTTCCAGGAGAGAACCTATAAAAAACTATAGGGGGACCAACAACTGTTCGGTTACCCACATTATTCAAAATAACTTTTATTTTCAACAGAAGAAATAAACTTATTCGGGTTTAAAACATCTCGAGAGAGTAAATTAAGACCATTTTCATTTTTGAGGGAACTATCCATTTAGTGTTAATAAAACCAAAAAACACAAGGAGAAAATCACTCACTGACTGAGAACTTTAATAGTAGCTTTAATAAGAATCAATAATTTATTCAGTGAAGTCTATGTAGTGTTTTAATTTCATATTTGTTAATTTAATTACTTTCTTCAATGCTACTGCTGCTAAATACACCTACTGCATCTGAAAAAATAAAGCACTATTTATTTAATTTGAATATTAATTTGTGTAATGTTTATCTTGTCTTATTTTTTTAATAACAAAGAAAATGATGACAAAGATTTTTATCTTCGCCACTGGCCTAAATGTATGCCTTTCTTTTTTCTTTTGTTACCTAAGGATTTGTTTTTAACATCAGTTTGGCTGTAATGAACAGCCACTTGCAAAATATTAAAACCAACTTGAAAAAGAATCGTGATAAAAAAAATCGTGATTGTGATTTTCCTAAAAAAAAATGTGATATGATATTTTTTCCATATCGCCCACCCCTAATTTAATTCATTTATTATTAAATAAAATGTATTTTTGCTTTCGGCTCTTGGTAAATAACTTGCATTCCGGTTTTGTTGTTTTTGTAAAAAAAAAAAAATTATTTTGGCGTATCACTGCTCAGAAGTTACAGAAGTCCCTTCCACGACGCTGGAGCGTAGTTTATATTTGTAGAACAGTTGCCCTATACAGTCACAAGCCCTGATGTTCCTGCTTGTCTGTTGATTTGCTGGTTTGTGTTGTTGTGCAGATGAATGACTGTGTGGAGGGTGTTACGCTGGAGCACAACTCGGATCTCTTGATTACCGTCAACAGCAAGAAATCCTCTCACTCCTGGACATTCACGCTCTTCTGCAAGGTTTGGACAATCAAGCGCTTTCACAGAGTGTGAAGAGTCAAATTAGTATGCATATCTGATAATGTTTAAAAATGCTTGTTAATGTTATAAAGGTTTCAAATTTAAGGTCGTAAAAATCTTAAATATCAGTGGTGTAATAATAGTCTTATCATTTCAAAAGGAAAACCAGGAATCATGATATGGAAAGGCTATCATTTAAAGTCCCCCTGTATTCAATAATTGAATCCCTTAAAACTCATCTTTGATCACCAAAAGTTCTCCATGGCTTAAAATAGCTTGAATATAACTTGAGTACTCATGTAGTGCATGGTTCTATGAATATGCAAATGAGCCCCGCCCCTACTCACTCGCTCAGCTCAGAGATCCACTGGTTGACGATCACATGTTGATCTGATTGGTCGTTTGTGACGTCAGAAACACCAGCGATTTCAAACCGTGTTTTTGAGACTGTCTTTGGTTCACTGCAGTTTTATGCAGAAAATACTCAGCAATGCTGTCGACTTATGAATTTACACATGGTGTGTCTTAAAGCATATTAAAAACACCACATAAACACATAAACAACATTAAAAACTTGATTTTCACAACAGGAGGTCTTTAAATATATTTGAGTTTTTCATGTTTAAATAATTTTAGTCATTTTATGGTTTGGGGTGTTATCATGAACATTGAACTACACATATCCCACCCCACACACACATTTGGTATCAATTTTTTGTTATGTTAACAAAAAACCCTGCAGATACCCTGATAATGGCAAACAATGTTACTAAATAGTGTTATTGTTCCACTATTTTTCCTTTGTTGTGGAATTTCCTGCATATGTCATTAAAACAGATGCATTTAATGCCTCAAAATGGGTGAGTGTTCTTGAAAAAGGATTTGAATCTCTTTGTTTTGACTTTGTTTTGTCCCAAACAGCCGGCCCGCACGCTACACCGAATCGCTCTGCTTTACGATGCCAACCGGCCACATTTCTCGGTCACGGCGGTCTCGGCCGGGGACGCGTCGGCCCAGGTCCCTCAGGAGGTGTGTGAGGGCGGCTGCCAGGAGTGGAGCACAACCGGCCTGGTGCAGAACGGCATGGACCACTGCCTTTACACTGTGGTGGTCTCCTTTAGTACGGAGATCTTCGGGACCTTCAGACAAACTGTGGTTTTTGATTTTGGCTCCGAGCCCGTGCTCATGCAGCGAGTGATGGTGGACGCCGCCTCCATCGAAGGTATGACAGTGGGAAAATGCTTCAAAATGACTTGTTTAAGAATTGGAAATGGTTTTACTGTAATCTCATGTGGTTCCACGCGTGTAGGACTTTACGGTGGAAACAAAAGGAAGTTTGAGAGAGATTTTAGATGTTTGTTTTTACATAAGTGAAAGTTAGTGCCGTGGTTCAAAAATAACCCCCCAAAAAAACACCATTTCAAAGTAGTCTTGGTTAAAGCGTTATAAGCCGTGACCCAAACCAACCAGCTTCGAGGTGAATCATAACATAAAAAACTTTTATTTGATGCAAAATCGGACCAAAAGAAAAAGGTACACGACTGTGTACTTAACAGCTTTAGTGAGGGATAGAACTACAATCACATGAAGCATTGCAAACAGCATAATCGAATGAGAAATATATAATTACTCATTTACAAATGTTGATATACAAACAATATATTGTAAGTTAATTGTCTAGTAATCTCTATCAACTCTATAATAAACCGACTGGAATTACCCTTGCCTAGCAACCAGCCAGAACACCCTAGCAACTTCTATCTACTCTTATAAAATATCCAGAACACTCTAGCAACCAGCCAGACCATCCCAACCTAGAAATGTTGTAGTGACCAGTTAAAAAGATCCTTAAAAATCTCTATCAACTATTACAAACCGACTGGAATTACCCTAGCCTAGCAACGAGATAGAACACCTTAGCAACTAATATCTACTCTTATAAAATAACCAGAACACCCTAGCAACCAGCCAGACCATCCCTACCAAGCAACGCCCTAGTGACCAGTTAAAAAACCTTGTAATCTCTATCAACTATTACATACCGACTGGAAATACCCTAGCCTAGCAACCAGCCAGAACACCCTAGCAACATCTATCTACTCTTATAAAATATCCAGAACACCCTAGCAACCAGCCAGACCATCCCAACCTAGCAACGCCCTAGTGACCAGTTAAAAAACCTAGTAATCTCTATCAACTATTACAAACCGACTGGAATGCCCTAGCCTAGCAACCAGACAGAACACCCCATCAACTTCTATCTACTCTTATAGAATATCCAGAACACCCTAGCAACCAGCCAGACCATCCCAACTTAGCAATGCTGTAGTGACCAGTTAAAAAGATCCCTAGTAATCTCCATCAACTCTATAATAAACCGACTGGAATTATAAAATATCCAGAACACCCTAGCAACCAGCCAGACCATCCCAACCTAGCAACGCCCTAGTGACCAGTTAAAAATATCCCTAGTAATCTCTATCAACTATTACGAACCGACTGGAATACCCTAGCCTAGCAACCAGCCAGAACACCCTAGCAACTTCTATCTACTCTTTTTAAAATATCCAGAAAACCCTAGCAACCAGCCAGACCATCCCATCCTAGCAACGCCCTAGTGACCAGTTAAAAAGATCCTTAAAAATCTCTATCAACTATTACAAACCGACTGGAATTACCCTAGCCTAGCAACCAGATAGAACACCTTAGCAACTAATATCTACTCTTATAAAATAACCAGAACACCCTAGCAACCAGCCAGACCATCCCTACCAAGCAACGCCCTAGTGACCAGTTAAAAAACCTTGTAATCTCTATCAACTATTACATACCGACTGGAAATACCCTAGCCTAGCAACCAGCCAGAACACCCTAGCAACATCTATCTACTCTTATAAAATATCCAGAACACCCTAGCAACCAGCCAGACCATCCCAACCTAGCAACGCCCTAGTGACCAGTTAAAAAACCTAGTAATCTCTATCAACTATTACAAACCGACTGGAATGCCCTAGCCTAGCAACCAGACAGAACACCCCATCAACTTCTATCTACTCTTATAGAATATCCAGAACACCCTAGCAACCAGCCAGACCATCCCAACTTAGCAATGGTGTAGTGACCAGTTAAAAAGATCCCTAGTAATCTCCATCAACTCTATAATAAACCGACTGGAATTATAAAATATCCAGAACACCCTAGCAACCAGCCAGACCATCCCAACCTAGCAACGCCCTAGTGACCAGTTAAAAATATCCCTAGTAATCTCTATAAACTATTACGAACCGACTGGAATACCCTAGCCTAGCAACCAGCCAGAACACCCTAGCAACTTCTATCTACTCTTTTAAAATATCCAGAAAACCCTAGCAACCAGTCAGACCATCCCAACCTAGTAACGCTGTAGTGACCAGTTAAAAAAATTGCTAGCAATCTCTATCAACTATTACAAACCGATGGGAATTACCCTTGCCTAGCAACCAACCAGAACACCCTAGCAACTAATATCTACTCTTTTAAAATATCCAGAACACCCTAGCAACCAACCAGACCATCCCAACCTAGCAACGCCCTTGTGACCAGTTAAACAACCTAGTAACCTCTATCAACTATTACAAATCGACTGGAATACCCTAGCAACAAGCCATAACACCCTAGCAACTAATATCTACTCTTTTAAAATATCAGGCAGAAATCTTCCTTTTACAGCAAAGAAATGACGACTCCTGAACAAATGCATCTCATGCTTTCTAACTAACCAACCAAAATATTCCTATACTCCAAACTTTTTGATCTTCAGTGTAGACATTTATTTATAATTTTACATCTTCCTAAAGATCCTAACCTCATACATATCAATATATTGTCATGTTAGGCCCTAGATCAGCTGTTTATCATAATCAACTACCTATAATCCCACAGATCTAGAGCACCTGATGCAGGCTCGACAGCAGCTCTTGATGACGGCGAAGCGCTGGGACTCGTCGTGTAAAACCATCATGGAGTTTGTCCCCAATGAAAACATGGATCTAGAGCGCAGTCTACTGACCCGCTACCAGATCCCCCTCTCCGCCGACCAGCTGTTCACCCAGTCCGTGCTGGACAAAACCCTCACCAGAGACAATTACCAGCCCCGCCTGCACGACCTGCTCTACATCGAGGAGATCGCTCAATACAAAGAAGTCAGCAAGTGAGTAGGCCATCTAGTCTGAGCCGCCTGAAAGTCAACATCAACCAGTCATAGTTCGCATTTATAATGAGAAATGTTGGGCTGCAACAACTAATCGATAAAATCAATTATAATCGATTATGAAAATCGTTGTCAATGAATGTCATTGTCGATTAGTTGGTCTGATTACGTCACGTGGATTGTTTAGTGGTGATTGGTTGAAACAGGCCTATCATGATGCTCTCTGTCTGAAATGCGTCAGGTTGCGCAATCAGTTCGCTCGCAACATAAGTGATGGATTAAAATAGCGCCACCTGCAGGAATAGGTTAAATTAAAACGGTTTCAAAAGCTTCTACTGCAACTCTACGTTCAAACGCTTTCTAGATTTATTTTATCAATTTATCCTTATGATTAGATTAATTTGAAATAAAAATTTAATGAATTATATATTTGACATGTTTTTAGTTTATATCTTCACATCTGAACAAACATGGCTGTCTAAATTTGTTTTAACAAAAATTGTGTTGAAACATAATATGTTGGATATCTTTTTTTTTCCTTTTTTTTACATTAATCATGGTTGTCAACTTGCCATCAGCAATTATCATTAAAAACAATGCAAACATTGAAATTAGTAAAACTCAATGTGTGGCTTTTGCACTTTTTAAAGCACACATTTACACATAAATACCCTTGTGGCGAGGCCGGTGGCGTGAGACGCACCTCGCATCTCTAACCCTGATTTAGGGTTTTATTTAGTTATAATAAACAAAAAAATTTAATAGAATTTTTTTTTAATCCGATTATTCGAAAAAATAATCGTCCGATTAATCGATTATCAAAATAATCGTTAGTTGCAGCCCTAGTAAATACGAAGTTGATAAGATGGCACAATAATAGAGCAGCATGCGTCCTTGTGGTTTGACATGGATACAAAAACATCCAAAAGTACCAGTTATTAAATGAAACTCGGATTAGTATTTTTTTTAAGGTTATTTTTTGTTTAGCCAGGAATGTTTTCTTGGTGCGAAAGGCCCCCTTTAGTTCTAGAAACCATGAAAGGGATCCTCCGGTGCGAAAGCCCAGCATGCATCTTTGTGGTTTGACATGAATAGACACAAAAGTACCAGATATGTAATGAAAATTATTGGTAGATGCAGTTCTTCTGAAGGGCAACTTGTTTACATGATACTAACACATTCAAAATAGTTTGATTTTAAAGATTTCATGCAACAAACCTCTGAAACCTTCAGATCTTTCTAGTTAAGAAGTGCATTTGTCATTTGGAAATGCTTTGTTTCCTGAAGGGGTGATAAAAGCGTTGCACTCTGATTCCTGGGTAATTACGTAAAACTCGGGTCATTATGCATCAAATTGCATTATTGTTTCTTTAAGGCAGAATTCTGAAATGTTATTCAATGGTCTTCATAATAATTCCAGGTTGTTACCACTAGAGGTCATTGGTGGTCTTATTTGGAAAAGCAAGTGAGAGTTGTTTGTAAAAGGGAGTATATTAAGCCACCCTTTTAAATATTGTGATCATTATTGATTAATTATTCTTCTACACAATGTTCTCTATTAGTGATACACAGTAGCTGGAGAACCGTTATCCCAAGTTACGATGTTGTTGTTGTTTTTCTTCATAGGTTCAACATCAAGGTTAACCTGCAGCTGGTGACAAGCTTTATGTTGACTGGCATTTCTGGCGGCGCTAAGTACGCTCAGAACGGACAGCTGTTTGCTCGCTTCAAGCTGACCGAGACGCTGTCTGAGGATACGCTGGCTGGGCGGCTAGTCATGACAAAGGTCAACTCTGTGCTGCTGCTGCCCCTCTTCAAGGAGCGGATGGGTCAGAACCAGACATCTGGAGCCAAGGAGCGCGTGTACGAAGCCTTGATCGAGGAAAAGACGAAAGACTACATCTTCCTGCGGGTCTGTAAGAACTGCTGTGATGAGCTGGGGCTGGTGGCGGATCAGGAGCTACAGGTATGTTATGACATCAGTCCATTAGACCCTCATACGCTAATTGTGTTGGCTTGCCAGAAAAGCCTGGTAACCAACCAGAACACCCTAGCAACTTCTATCTAGTCCTTTAAAATTGCCAGTACACCATAAAAACTAGCAGAGTCCATTAGTGCCCACACACTTTTCCAGCAGCGTTGGTTCCGGGGGTGTTTTTCCCATTCATTTCAAAGTAGTCTTGGTTAAAGCGTTATAAGCCGTGAACCAAACCAACCAGATAGGAGGTGAATCATAACATAAAAAACTTTGATTTGATGCAAAATCGGACCAAAAGAAAAAGGTACACGACTGTGTACTGAACAGCTTTAGTGAGGGATAGAACTACAATCCCACGAAGCATTGCAAACAGCATAATCGAATGAGAAATATATAATTACTCATTTACAAATGTTGATATACAAACAAATAATCTCTATCAACTCTTATAATAAACCGACTGGAATTACCCTTGCCTAGCAACCAGCCAGAACACCCTAGCAACTTCTATCTACTCTTATAGAATATCCAGAACACCCTAGCAACCAGCCAGACCATCCCAACCTAGAAATGTTGTAGTGACCAGTTAAAAAGATCCTTAGTAATCTTTATCAACTATTACAAACTGAACTGGAATTAGCCTAGCCTAGCAACCAGCCAGAACACCCTAGCAACTAATATCTACTCTTATAGAATACCCAGAACACCCTAGCAACCAGTCAGACCATCCCAACCTAGAAATGTTGTAGTGACCAGTTAAAAAGATCCTTAGTAATCTTTATCAACTATTACAAACCGAACTGGAATTAGCCTAGCCTAGCAACCAGCCAGAACACCCTAGCAACTAATATCTACTCTTATAAAATATCCAGAACACCCTAGCAACCAGCCAGACCATCCCAACCTAGAAATGTTGTAGTGACCAGTTAAAAAGATCCTTAGTAATCTTTATCAACTATTACAAACCGAACTGGAATTAGCCTAGCCTAGCAACCAGCCAGAACACCCTAGCAACTAATATCTACTCTTATAGAATATCCAGAACACCCTAGCAACCAGCCAGACCATCCCAACCTAGAAATGTTGTAGTGACCAGTTAAAAAGATCCTTAGTAATCTTTATCAACTATTACAAACCGAACTGGAATTAGCCTAGCCTAGCAACCAGCCAGAACACCCTAGCAACTAATATCTACTCTTATAAAATATCCAGAACACCCTAGCAACCAGCCAGACCATCCCAACCTAGCAACGCCCTAGTGACCACTTAAAAAGATCCCTAGTAATCTCGATCAACTATTACAAACCGATGGGAATTGCCCTAGCCTAGCAACCAGCCAGAACACCCTAGCAACTAATATCTACTCTTATAAAATATCCAGAACCCCCTAGCAACCACCCAGACCATCCCAACCTAGAAATGCTGTAGTGACCAGTTTAAAATATTGCTAGTAATCCCTATCAACTATTACAAACCGTTGGGAATTACCCTAGCCTAGCAGCCAGCCAGAACACCCTAGCAACTTCTATACTCTTATAAAATATCCAGAACACCCTAGCAACCAGCCAGACCATCCCAACCTAGCAACGCCCTAGTGACCAGTTAAAAAGATCCTTAGTAATCTCTATCAACTATTACAAACCGACTGAAATTACCCTAGCCTAGCAACCAGCCAGAACACCCTAGCAACTTCTATCTACTCTTTAAAAATATCCAGAACACCCTAGCAACCAACCAGACCATCTCAACCTAGCAACACCCTAGTGACCAGTTAAACAACCTAGTAACCTCTATCAACTCTTACAAACCGACTGGAATACCCTAGCCTAGCAACAAGCCATAACACCAAACCTAGCAACGCCCTAGTGACCAGTGGAAAAAAAAACGCTCTGTCAATTCTTATTAACCAACTGGATTTACCCTAGCCTAGCAACCAGCCAGAACTCCCTTGCAATTTATTGATTAAATGTAAGAATTTGACACAAAAAGATGATGCATACAATTAATTGCGATTAAAATTTTTTTTTCAGTGGTTGAAATGCAACGAACTGACCACATAATATAAAAAATATAAAAAAAACATTAGGCGTCAGGCCTAAACCTGCCAAGGAACCAACACAATAAACACACTCGGCAAAATATCATCTAATTTTCGTTATCGACAAAATCACAGGAAATGTCAAGATATCATTTTTTTGTCGGTATTGCACACCCCTAGTGTCAGTTATCATGTGATAGACGGATTGTATTTATCACGGTGCCCCCCCAGCATAACACACTCTCTCACTGTATTTAGTCTTGAATCCTTTTGTCTGGTGGAATCCCTGTGTGGGCTGGGCTTTTGTTGCCATGTATGATCATATTACACTGTTTCTTAAACGATTGCAAAATTGTCCCAGAACATTACATGGATTTTGAAACAACCCAAGTGGGTTGACAATAGATTAATCCTAATTGCTCTACATGTAAATGGGCCATAAAGTCCTATAAATTGTCTTTATCTTAGAGAGATTGTTCATTTCTGTTGGTGTTGTCTTTAGCACATTGCAGGCGCTGCTAAAAAATAAGTGTTCAAATAAATAGTGAAGTCTCGGCGGTGTGTGTTTGAACAGCAGGTGTGTTTGTGTGTGTTTGGATGCTAGGTGGAGCTGCAGTTTCAGTTGAACAGACTTCCTCTGTGTGAGATGCACTACGCTCTGGATCGCATCAGAGATAACAGCATCCTGTTTCCAGATCTCAGCCTCACTCCCACAATACCCTGGAGTCCCAACAGGTACGCGCACTCGCAAAGACCAGAAAGAGTGACTTTACACACACACACACACACACACACACACACACACCTTGAGGTCTCATTTCAGTAGTTCTGAGTTGACGTCTTGCGATTCTGACTTTTTTCCTCATTTTATATCTCACAATTCTGAGTTTATTTCCCACATCTTGCCATTCTTATATTACATCTCGCAATTTTGATTATCTCATAATTCTGAGTTTATTTCTTGCATTTCTGACTTCTTACCCATAATTAGGGCCCGAGCACAGAGGGTGTGAGGACCCTATTGAATCTGCTCCATTTATTCTGATATTATATCTCAATCATTTTTTTTCCCTAGAATTCTTGTATATCTCGTAATTCTGAGTCCATATCTCGTAATTCGTAATTCTGAGTCTATATCTCGTAATTCTGAGTCTATACCTCGTAATTCTAAATCTATCTCGTAATTCTGAGACTATATCTTGTAATTTTGAGTCTAAATCTCGTAATTCTCAGTCTATATCTCGTAATTCCAAGTCTATATCTTGTAATTTTGAGTCTATATCTCGTAATTCCAAGTCTACATCTTATCTCACAATTCCAAGTCTATATCTCATATTTCTGAGTTTATTTCTTGAAATACTGAGTCTATATCTCGTAATTCTGAGTTTATATCTCGTAATTCTGAGTCTTTATCTCATAATTCCAAGTCTATATCTCATATTTCTGAGTTTATTTCTTGAAATACTGAGTCTATATCTCGTAATTCTGAGTCCATATCTCGTAATTCGTAATTCTGAGTCTATATCTCGTAATTCTGAGTCTATATCTCGTAATTTTGAGTCTATACCTCATAATTCTGAGTCTATACCTCGTAATTCTGAGTCTATACCTCGTAATTCTAAATCTATCTCGTAATTCTGAGACTATATCTTGTAATTTTTAGTCTAAATCTCGTAATTCTCAGTCTATATCTCGTAATTCCAAGTCTATATCTTGTAATTTTGAGTCTATATCTCGTAATTCCAAGTCTACATCTTATCTCACAATTCCAAGTCTATATCTCATATTTCTGAGTTTATTTCTTGAAATACTGAGTCTATATCTCGTAATTCTGAGTCCATATCTCGTAATTCGTAATTCTGAGTCTATATCTCGTAATTCTGAGTCTATATCTCGTAATTTTGAGTCTATACCTCATAATTCTGAGTCTATACCTCGTAATTCTGAGTCTATACCTCGTAATTCTGAGACTATATCTTGTAATTTTGAGTCTAAATCTCGTAATTCTCAGTCTATATCTCGTAATTCCAAGTCTATATCTTGTAATTTTGAGTCTATATCTCGTAATTCCAAGTCTACATCTTATCTCACAATTCCAAGTCTATATCTCATATTTCTGAGTTTATTTCTTGAAATACTGAGTCTATATCTCGTAATTCTGAGTTTATATCTCGTAATTCTGAGTCTTTATCTCATAATTCCAAGTCTATATCTCATATTTCTGAGTTTATTTCTTGAAATACTGAGTCTATATCTCGTAATTCTGAGTCCATATCTCGTAATTCGTAATTCTGAGTCTATATCTCGTAATTCTGAGTCTATATCTCGTAATTTTGAGTCTATACCTCATAATTCTGAGTCTATACCTCGTAATTCTGAGTCTATACCTCGTAATTCTAAATCTATCTCGTAATTCTGAGACTATATCTTGTAATTTTTAGTCTAAATCTCGTAATTCTCAGTCTATATCTCGTAATTCCAAGTCTATATCTTGTAATTTTGAGTCTATATCTCGTAATTCCAAGTCTACATCTTATCTCACAATTCCAAGTCTATATCTCATATTTCTGAGTTTATTTCTTGAAATACTGAGTCTATATCTCGTAATTCTGAGTCCATATCTCGTAATTCGTAATTCTGAGTCTATATCTCGTAATTCTGAGTCTATATCTCGTAATTTTGAGTCTATACCTCATAATTCTGAGTCTATACCTCGTAATTCTGAGTCTATACCTCGTAATTCTAAATCTATCTCGTAATTCTGAGACTATATCTTGTAATTTTGAGTCTAAATCTCGTAATTCTCAGTCTATATCTCGTAATTCCAAGTCTATATCTTGTAATTTTGAGTCTATATCTCGTAATTCCAAGTCTACATCTTATCTCACAATTCCAAGTCTATATCTCATATTTCTGAGTTTATTTCTTGAAATACTGAGTCTATATCTCGTAATTCTGAGTCCATATCTCGTAATTCGTAATTCTGAGTCTATATCTCGTAATTCTGAGTCTATATCTCGTAATTTTGAGTCTATACCTCATAATTCTGAGTCTATACCTCGTAATTCTGAGTCTATACCTCGTAATTCTAAATCTATCTCGTAATTCTGAGACTATATCTCGTATATCTGAGACTATATCTCGTAATTTTGAGTCTATATCTCGTAATTCCAAGTCTATATCTTGTAATTTTGAGTCTATATCTCGTAATTCCAAGTCTACATCTTATCTCACAATTCCAAGTCTATATCTCATATTTCTGAGTTTATTTCTTGAAATACTGAGTCTATATCTCGTAATTCTGAGTTTATATCTCGTAATTCTGAGTCTTTATCTCATAATTCTGAGTCTATATCTTGTATTTCTGAGTCTATATCTTTTAATTCCGTCTGTATCTCGTAATTCCAAGTTTATATCTTGTAATTCCGAGTTTATTTCTCACAATTCTAACCGTTTTCTCTGAAAACCTTTTTTCTCAGAGTTTTTGTTTTTCCCAAGTCTGAGATGATATCTTACATAGCAAGTTAACATTTCGCAATTCTGAGTTTATTTCTTGCAATTCTGCGTATATTTTTTCCAATTCAATTTTTTTTCCAGAATTCTGGGGATATTTCTCCCGTTTCTGAGTTTATTTCTCACAATGGCCAGATAAGATCTTGGAATTCTGGGTTTATTTCTTCTTTTGAGCATGTTAACTTTTGAAGTTCTGAGTTTGTTTTTTGCAAAAGTGTGTTAACATTTTAAAATTGACTTGATTTTTTTTGCAATAGCGTGTTAACATTTTGAAATTCTGAGTTAATTTCTTGCAATTCTGAGTTAATTTCTTAATTAACTAATTAACTCAGAAATTAATTTAGTTAATTTCTTGTTAACATTTTAAAGTTGTGAGTTTAAATGTTGCATTTGTCAGAATTTGCTAGAGAGTTGTGAGATAAAGTCTTCTGTTCCTAAAATGACACAGGACATGAATAATATCTGCTTGTCCAGCAGCTCTAGCTCACTCACAGACGTCTCTATCTCTGTGAGTGGCAGCTGCGTTGGCAGGACGCATTCGTGCGTTTGTAGCCCGTGTAAGTTCTTCCTCCGGTGCCACAGGCAGTGGGATGAGCAGCTGGATCCCCGTCTGAATGCCAAGCAGAAGGAGGCTATACTGGCCATCACCACCCCCCTCTCCATCAACCTGCCGCCGGTGCTCATCATCGGACCCTACGGCACGGGCAAGACCTTCACGCTGGCCCAGGCTGTCAAACACATACTCAAGCAGCCTGACACACGGTGAGCAGCCTTAAACACTTTCACCTGATACCTTAGTAAATACACCGCAACAAAACCATAGGCATTACACCATGATAAACTTTAAAAAACACAATTATTTAAAAAACTATCGCCACTAGGCTTAAACTTTGAGTCTGGTGTGATAGATTTGATTGCTGAAAGGAGTAGTTCACTTTTGAAAAAACTTTTGCTGATAATTTACTCACCCCAATGTCATCCAAGATGTCCATGTCATTCTTTCTTCAGTCGCAAAGAAATTAAGGTTTTTGATGAAAACATTCCAGGATTTTTCTCCATATAATGGACTTCAATGGGAACCAAACGGGTCAAGTTCCAAAAGACAGTTTCAATGCAAACTGTTTAAAGGACTTTAAACGATTCCAGATGATGAATAAGGGTCCTATCAAGCGAAACGATCGCTCATTTAATTAATAAACAACAAAGTTTAAGTTTTATAAGCTCAAATGGTCGCCTTGCTCTGTTCAGTGACGCACGTTTGTGACTCTCCTGTTCGAACTCGTTTATCAAAATGAACAAATCTTTTTCCAAGTCATTCGGTTCATTCAACGAACGAAACAAACGAATTGAATCGGAAAAAGATTCATTCATTTTGATGAACGAGTTTGAACAGGAGAGTCACACAGAAAAGAGCAAGGTGAGCATTTGAGCTTATAAAAATTAAACTTTGTTATTATTTTTATTAAATGAGAGATCGTTTCGCTTGATAAGACCCTTATTCATCGTCTGGAATCGTTTAAAGCCCTTTGAACAGTTTGCAGTTTGTACTGAAACGGTCTTTTGGACCTTGAACCGTTTGGTTCCCAATGCACTTCGGATTATATGGAGAAAAATCCTGGAATGTTTTCATCAAAATCCTTAATTTCTTTTCGACTGAAGAAAGAAAGACATGGACGTCTTGGATGACATGGGGGTGAGTAAATTATGAGCAAAAGTTTTTTGAAAAGTGAACTACTCCTTTAACTTGTCTGTGGACTTTTTCGACTTTCCTCCAGAATGTCTTGCCCCATAGGTTTTTATTGTAAGTGGAAAACATTTGTGTGTGTTTTGAGTGACGAATCGAAATTTCCCGTGGTGAAAACTGCACCACACAGATGTTGTCAATAGGCGTTAACTTGCATTGATCCTGAAACATTCCTTGCTGATTATGAGAAAATGGTCTGGTAGCACCGAGGGAATTGAGCTTAAGACTGGTTTGAGCTGGTTTTTGTATTGATAAAAGCTTCTGTGTCTCAAAGAGGGGCTAATGATGGTGGTTTTCTCTTTCTTCCAGAGTCCTGATCTGCACACATTCAAACAGCGCCGCAGATCTGTACATTAAAGATTACCTTCATCCATACGTGGAGGCTGGGAATCCACACGCACGACCTCTCAGGTAACACTGGCCACATCTGGAGTAGTGCAAGGTTATCACAATACCCACTTCTCATTTTATGTATAGTTGAAATGTGTCTTTCTGAAGAGTGTAATTTTCATAATAGCCACACACCACTATTTCGGGCTCAAATGTTCTGTTATTGGATGCACCAAGAGTGTCTCTGAGCAGTTGAGGACACCGTGGTTGTATTTCATTTATGAAGGAAATGTGCCTCAGTGTTAAATATTTACACAAATAATTTAACGCTGGGCTGCTTCAGAAAAGAGGGTCAGTTCGATCTGGATTTGCGCAAAAGTCAAAACATTTTAGATTAGCATGACGGTACATGCTAGTCAATGAGTTGAATCTACTTAACTCCACTACATAACTACATAAATGTATCCACTTGCCATTCAGAAACTTCTTCGCGAGTCTCTCCATCAGTGTTCGGTGAACATGTGAGGCTGAACACCGCTTCTGCCTGGGTGGTATTCTCCAGTTTTGCTGCTCTTGAGTAGCCAAAGCTCGAGCTGTAAAGGCTATGCCCTCTTCTGGAAAGGGGGCGGAGTAGCAGCTCATTTGCATTTAAAGGGACACACAAAAACTGTTCCGCTCATCCGAAAAGTGGCGAATTTGACCAGCTAAAATCAACGATCCGTGGGACATATTCTCGGAACATCAGAAACTTGTATTATATCTTGTGAAAATTAGAGCCAGACCGGTATTATCGGCCGATATTAGGCATTTTCCAAAATATCGGTATCGGCAGTTATAATGGCCGATAAATGAATATTTCAAAAATAAAATAAAAAATCGGATGAAACACGCTTGAACCATGTCATGAGTGTTGGAGTTGTATAGTTTGTCCACCAGAGGGCGCTCTACACCGTCCCTGTTGGCAACACTCGTGTATAACGCGCCACATATCCTGCAACCCGCTGATAAGGCAATGTAGGGACTAATATCAGAACTTTAATATATTTTGATGTTCTTCTATTGTGACAATAAAAGAATCGAGTTGCTTTTTTAAAATGCATCATCATATTATTTTAGTTAAAACTCATAAATAACTACAATGTTAGGGAAATCTGTTAATGTTTTGTTGCGCGTTTCTGATATTAAAATTTTTCATAAAACTTTCAAAACTTTCCATTAATTAAAATAAAGCTGAAATATAGATATTAGTGTTTTTTTTTTTTTTTTTTTTTTTTGCTAAAATTACTTAAACTGAAATAAAAATAAAGAAAAATAGTTTTTTAATGATAAAAAGCATATAACATAAATAAATTAAACTAATAAAGGTAAATTATCTTTATTAGATTAAAGATATATAAATAAATTATTTAGTTTAGGTTAATAAATTAACTAAAGAAATACAAATACAAAAAATTAATAAATACTTAAAATAACGAGGAAAATCCATTGTTATTGATACATTTATTTATGACTTATGTTTTTTGACAAATGCAACACATGTAGGTTTCATTTGAAAGATTAAAAAACTGCACGTCATCGAAGGAAATTTGTTATGCAATTTTGAGGATGTTAGTCATCCAGATTATTTTAAAATCCGCTGTTTTTCTCACAGTTCAAGGTTCCTTTGGCACGCCACCCACACGAGTCTGTTACTCCGTTGACTCTGATTTGAGGATCTTGCATGTTGGCCTGCATGGACAAAAAGATATGAATTTGTTGATGAATCACCCTGGTCTTATTGTGCACAGTTTATCAGTTCAGTGCATACTTCTTTTTAATAAAAATATGTCTTTATCTTTCATCAAAATGTAATATCTTCGCCTCTGTAACAACTTTTGTTTTCGCTGAAGTAAGCAGGTCTGCATGGTCATGGTTAGGAAATATCAACAGCTAGATGTTTAAATTTGATAAAGGACATATAAATTGTGTGGGTGGTTGCCAGGGCATTGCTATGCAGTTGCTATGGTGTTTTGGGTTGTTGCCAGCGTCCCTTTTTGAGCTTCCGTTTGGCGTGCTCTATGTATGTGCGTGTATGTGAATATTAAGATTCACATCTTAATCTTAAAGAATTCTTTATGAACTTTTTCAAGAAAGTTTAGGTAGAATGGACTTTCTATGTAAGGACCGAAATCTCTCAATGGACCAATTGTTCATTTTGGGGTGAACTTTCCCTTTTCAAAAGGACCTATCCTGCCTTTTTGAATGTTCAGCTGTCTTTAGTGTGTAACGTTGCGTTTTGAGTATGAAAAAGGTCCGCAAAGTCCCATCAGCGAGAGTTACTCTATATCAGTGTCACTGTTTCTAAACTCCCTGAAACGCCTCCATTGTAGTCTGGGAACGTCACAATATTCCACATTTGAATAATTCCCGCCCAAGGCATACGCAAAGTAAAGGGGCGGGACCTTGTTGAGTGAGTAAACCTATTCTAGAAGGCCCCAGAAACAGAAGCAAGGCTTTACAACAGAAAAAAAAGCATAAAATGGCCTCTTTAATGTTGGACTTTGTGTTTATTCAGGGTTTACTTCAGGAACCGCTGGGTGAAGACGGTCCACCCGTTGGTGCAGCAGTACTGCCTGATCTCCGGAGCGTACTTCACCTTCCAGATGCCCACGCGACAGGACGTAGAGCGCCACCGTGTGGTTGTGGTCACACTCAGCACATCCCAGTACCTCTGCCAGCTTGACCTGGAGCCAGGTCTGAACACACACACACACACACACACACTGTAAATCTCATCTCTAATACTCTCGACACGCTAAAGACGTTGCTTGCAGCGAGTTCTCATATCTGCACACATCCGATTAAAAGAGAAAGACGTGACAGAAGTGCGTCACCGCTGGACGTGGCCGCATTAAAGCCCTCCTGCAGGAGCGAGGCAGCGGGGACCGCAACAGTTTATTAGGAGAGGCTAATTTCCTCCTATGTGTCGGCGCACAGGATCATCTGTTGCTAAGAGACCTGACTCGCCTGTCTGACACACTCAGCATCATTAACACCCGATGCTGTCGTCTTTTTTTTTTCTGTTTCTTCGAGCCTCTCCTCTTATCTGTTCATTTTGAAGTCATACTGCTGATTTCTGGCATTGTGCTAATGTGTTTTGAGAGGTTGAAGTTTATTCCCTCCAGTGACAAACATTTTGGGTTTGGATATATTAGAGTCCTAATAATAAGCCTATGTATATGTTTGACTTAATAGGGAGATTGATTTCAGAGGAGAACCATAATTTCAGCCATTGAGGCCAGTTTAGTGTTGTCAGAAACAGTGTTGTAGTACTCGAGACTCGGACTCGTCTCGGACTCGGTCTCGAGACCATATTTTAATGGTCTTGGTCTTGTCATGGACTCGTGTCCATTTGGACTCGGAATTGACTCGTACTCCAACATTTTTTTTTTAGGACTCGGACTTATTCCCGAGTCCATTCGAGTTCAATTCAAAATATTTTTCATGATTATTAATGTATGTTAATAAAATTCTTCTTTAAATTGATTGACACGCCCAGTGATTGGTGATTTTCTAGTGCGCAACTGCGCATGACAAATTGTAATAAAATTACTTTTAACACCACCTACTATGTGGCCTTTTTACCCTAAACTGATCATATTTTTTAAACTCTTAAGAGAAAAAAAAAAAAGGATTTCTCTAAGTAAATAAAAGTAAATTAGGTAATCAACCCTCACTGGTCTCAGTCTCGACTCGGACTCGACCGTCTCTGGTCTCGGTGTCAACTCGGACTCGAGTGAGGTGGTCTCGACTACAACACTGGTCAAAAAACTCGGTACTTCGGTACCAAGTTGGTACTTAAAAAATAAAAAAGATTAAGGTACCAGCTTTTCTAGGTACCGAGTACCAGGTTAATCCAGTTCTAGACGCGCTTGTCTGAAACGTGCACAGTCGCGTCCTCTTTATAACGCTGATATGTCTCTCTCTCTCTGAATCCACTTGACACGAAAGGAGGAAAGAGCCACATATGGAAATATTTTGGATTAGGCTAATGTCACGTCGCCATAAGAGGCCGATTACATGCAAATTCGCAATTTCAAATATAGGCGCGAGGCAAGCGCGCTCATAATAAAAACTCGTTGCATAGCAACGACAGACGACGCGTGAGAGCAAGCGCTTTGGAAAGAATAAGCAAGCGCAAAAATATAATTAAAAAAAACCACGCGACATGTGAACGGCCTCTAAAGTGCTTTCGGGGTAGTTTTACGAGTACATGAGCACAGTAGTATCCAACCGACACCAGAGTACTGGTATTAGTATCGATGCATCCCTATTTATGTCATTTAATGTCAGTGCCAGTTCTAGGCGTATTCTTGCCTTTATAACTCAGCAGGTTTAAAAAGCCTTTTTAAAATTAAATATGAATGCAGTTTTAGATTAAATAAAAGTACAGTCAAATCAAATAAAACATGTTTTTTCTCCTGTAGCCTATAGTTTGGTAATGCTACAATAAGATACCATTTATCAACATTAGCTACTTCACATCAACACATTGAGTGAACAATATATTTTTACAACATTAATTAATGTTTGTAAATGTTATTTAATACAAGCACTTGATTGTTCATGTTTGTTCACTTCATTCATTGTGCATTAAATAAATAATGGATTAAAACTTTACAAACAACTTTAAAAATGTGTTAGTGTATACTATTGTTTATTTTTAGGTCATTTTATCTAATCTTTTTCTAATACAAATGTACAGTTTCCATACTTGTAACCGTGATAAACACTTAAATATATGTAAATTTAAACTAAGCTTTGGTACCGAAATTGGTACCGAGAACCGTGAATTTTAACTGGTATTGGTACCGAAAACTGAAATTTTGTTACCGTGACAACACTAGGCCAGTTAGATTCGAAATGACTTCAAACTACTAATTTTCCATTAAATAACCTCAAGGAAGTTAAGGAAATGCTTTCAAGTACGTTTCCCAGCACTTCAAAACTCAAATTTTATATAAATAAATATATATTTGAATGTGATGACCAAAACATTGTTTGTTCGTCCTTCAGAGATGACTCCCATTTACTCTCACTATGGCCAAAAAGTTGCATTAATATCGTCGTGAAGAATATAGAGTAAAGGTTTGACGCATCATCCCGACAGATCTGAGAGTTCTCCGTCTCACAACCTCTGCTGGATGCTAGACTCTGTTGTGTTAATGGCTGCTGATGCGTGTTATCTATTATTAATGCCTTCTCCTGTGAAGCTCCATGTAATTAATATTTCATTTCCATGTATTCGTGTTTCCAAAGGGATCTTCACACACATCCTGTTGGACGAGGCCGCCCAAGCCATGGAGTGCGAGACCATCATGCCATTGGCGTTGGCCGCTAATAGCACCCGAGTCGTGCTGGCCGGAGACCATATGCAGGTACCTGAGCGATGACATCAGCTCACGGGGAATGACAAGATTGCCAAGTGATTTAAAAACAGGAAACCAGAGAATTGGGTTTAAAGGGATAGTTCACTTTGATATGTTTTATCTTACCTCAAGGGCATCCAAGATGTAGGTGTCTTTGTTTCTGCAGTAGTTTCAATTTTGATATTTTAAGTTCAAACCGTTCTTGTCTGTCAGTCATATAATGGAGGTCTATGGTCACCACCTCAAAGAGCATGCACAGAGAAGTCCAAATTAAACATGATTTAATGACATGTAACGTAAGTACACATTGATGGTCTAAGACACGAAACGAGCGGTTTGTGTGAGAAAACGATATTTATATCGTTTTTACCTCTTGTAATCACAGCCACAAAGCGACCGCGCCCTCAGATCACTTGGACATGGCTGTGGTTAAAAGAGGTAAAAACTATATAAATACTGTTCGTTTTCTCACACAAACCGCTCGTTTCGTGTCTTAGGCCATCAATGTGTACTTACATTTACGAGTCATTAAATCATGTTTAATCTGGACTTCTCTGTGCATGCTCTTTGAGGTGGTGACCATATACCTGCATTATATGATTGACAAACAAGAACGGTTTGACCTAAAAATATCAAAATTGAAAATACTGTGGAAACAAAGACAACTACATCTTGGATGCGCTTGAGGTAAGATAAAACATACCAAAAATTAATTTCTATCCCTTTTAATAAAGTCTATATTGAATTAAAATGGCCCCTGTTTGACCCGTAAAGTCAAAAGAGTCTAGGGACCCTATATTTACCAAACAGACTGTAGGATTTTGGACTCATTTGCTTCCTTTTGTTTGCTTAAAAGTGAGGATTAACAAATGTAAAACTTGAACTAAAGTAACTACAACACAAAAACTTGGCCTAGATTAAAATATTTCTGCTAATTAACGCTGAGCCAAAGTCCCTTCAAGGCAAGTCACTCTTTGGCCAACTAATTCAGGCATGCAAATGCAGTGAATGGGGAAACATCAAATTCTAAATTCTCAAACAATTAAATAAATTCACCAATGAAATCTGGCATCAACTGTCTCATAAATTTTGTTTCTAAAAGCAAAGTCATGACAAAAAAATGCATTTGAAAACACGAACTGTTTCTTCCTGCGGTGATGCCGTGGCTTTACCATTTATTTAGAAGGCAGGATTTATTCCGCCATGTTGTGTTGCACTTTCTCCCATTTATAAATAGTTTGAGAGTGCCGTCTTTGTGCATAAGAAGGCTTTTGAATAAGCTGAAAAGATCAGGTCTCTCTGTGCTCCGCTCTCTCCAGAGTTCGTCTCCGCCGTGGAGAACCCAGTGGAACCAATGGGCTTCTAATTAAGTGCCATTTAGATAGAAACCTCATCAGCTACACTCATTTCCTGCTGCATTAAAAATTCATCTCACGCCCTACCTGTACTTCCTCTCATGTGGAGATGGGCCTCAAATCTATCATTTAGGGATGGACAATCATTTCTTTAGAAGTTGTTGACCAGTAATCAGTCCCTCCAGAAAAACGCGATTATGCGATCGCTGAATTCAATGCAAAATCAGCCAAAGTCCGCATATTTATGCGGGGGCCGCATTTTTTCAAATACGCCTCACTTTCGCCGCATAAATTGCCGATTTCCGTGCAAAATATGCGGGGTTTGCATAATTTCATAATCCTCGCATTTTCGTTGCAAAAAAGTCACATTTATCTTAGCGGAAAGTTGAAAAATGTTGCGTTTGCTTCACATAATAGCAGCCATTTCCCTCTGTTTCCATGGGAACGTTATGAAGTGACGCAATTACGCGACGCCAGACAGACTCACGGAGGCGATCGACATCTCACAAATCGAACTCGTATAACTGTCCGTCACACGTTCTACCGTCACATCGTTACTTAATAAACAACATAAGATAAAAGAAGTAGCACACATGGGGCGTTCGAGGCGCACATATAACACTGCAGAGAGTTCAACAAGGAGCGCACAGCTCTTAAAGGGGCCACGCCTTATTTACACTCGTTACAGTCTGAAATAAAACAAGATGAGAAATTAAACATTCCCAGCACTTTCTATGATGTAGTATGCTTGCTTATCAAAGGAAGTAATAAGAAATGACTCTTACATTAGCCGAGTGAGAACAGGATGTTGGGGGAATCACTTTTTTTCTCTTTTTCATCAAACCGCAATTTTTGCAAATTCCTGCAATTTCATCGCATAAAATTGCATAAATATCCCGCATATTCCATATCATTTTTAAAGAAAACGGGCCGCATAATCAATCAAAAAAAATTTTTGCCCGCAACAATCACAAAAAAACTCTGAGTTTTTCTGGAAGGACTGAATACTATTATGGTAAATGTTATATATAAATCGCAAATTTTTTCACAAATTTTTGGAAATTACCTCCACAAAATCAGTCATTTTGATCGCAAAAATCACAAAAAAAAAATCGTGAAATCCTGGAGGGACTGAGTAATGCTGCGTTCATGTGCTATGGTAAATACCAAAAGCCGACGTGGAAAATGCACAAGAACACCCCCTCATGTGGTATTTTCCACTGGGCAACTCGTAGAATATTTTGATGGACGAGTTGCCGAGATGAGATAACCTTTGATCTTTTCAAAATGGCGGAGAGCACCGCGAGAGTCGTGAATGGTAATATATATATATGATCTAGAAAATATACAGCATATTATTTACCTTTTGAGTTTTGATAAATCATTTTCTTGCTGTTGCAGATGACTTAAGCAATCTAAAATATTTTTAGCTAAATAAAAGGTGTGGATCTCATTCTTTTTACCACATTACGACAACAAAAGCACTTGAACGCAACACACTGGTAAACACCAGTTCACAAGTGGAAAATATCCTATTTTCCAGAGCATGTAAACGCAGCATAAGTGTTGCTGATATCTAGAGAACATGGTGACTGATTAGTGATTACCAAAACAGAAAAAGTTTTTTTTTTAAATGTAAACCTATTTGAAAAATAAAAAACAGAAATATATTGGCAGTGTTGTTATTGTTAGCTAAAGCTATTAAAAATCATTTTTCAGTAATTGAAATAAAGCTGAAGTAAAAAAATATAAAATGTAAAAAATACAAAAAGTAGAAAATAAAATATAAATATTAAAGGAAAACACTTAAAAAAAACTTTATTTAATTTAATTTAACAAATTAATTTATTAATTTATTAATTTAATTTTATTTAATAAATTTAATATTTTGTTACATTAAATTATTTTTAATTAAAGCCATTTAGCAGTATTTAAAACAAGAAAAAGTTTTTAAAAGGACAACTCTAGTTCTAAGCACATACAATTACTAAAACTTAAAATATAATTAAAACAAAAAACTGAAATTATAAAAAGTTTAATAATTTAAAACAAACTATAAAATAGTATGTAAACAATTACTGCTCTTACACTCATCATTGTGTGTGTGTGTGTGTGTGGTGTAACGCATGTAATTGTGACTCGGAGGTCTCCTGTCCCCTTGCAGCTCAGTCCGTTTGTGTACAGCGAGTTTGCGCGGGAGAGGAATCTGCACGTGTCTCTTCTGGACCGGCTGTACGAGCATTACCCATCCGAGTACCCCTGCAGGATCATGCTGTGCGAAAACTACCGCTCCCATGAGGCAATCATCAAGTAGGTGTGAACTTTTTCACACCACTCTTCCTGAGGAGAGACCCAACATGCAAACACACAAAACACTAGGGCTGTGTTGTTGCCGACATAATTACACACGTCTGTCAACATACTCTCTCTCTCACTGTTACGTCTCTCTCCTTCCTGTCCGTTTCTCCATTTCTGCTTCTGTCTATCTCCGTTGGTTTCTGTGTAAATAGGTTATATGTGTACATGTACTGCAGGTATAAAGAAATGCTAAATTCATATAAAAAGCAAACAAACCGTCGTCCGAAATGGTCCATGTCTTTCTTTCTTCGGTCGAAAAGACATTAAGGTTTTTGATAAACATTCCAGGATTTTTCTCCATATAATGGACTTCAATGGGAACCAAACGGTTCAAGGTCCAAAAGACAGTTTCAGTGCAAACTGTTCAAAGGGCTTTAAATGATTCCAGACGATGAATGAGAAAGAGTTTACATTTTATAAGCAGAAATGCTCGCATTGTTCTGTTCTGTGAGACCTTTTTTAAGGTTATTACGTGACTTCACAAACGCACATCACACAACAGAGGAAGGCAAGCATTTGTGCTTATAAAACTTAAACTTTGTTATTTTAATTTTTTTTTAATGAGCGATCGTTTCGCTTGATGAGACCCTTATTCATCGTCTGGTGTCATTTAAAGCACTTTAAAGCGGCACTGAAACTGTCTTTTGGACTTGAACCGTTTGGTTCCCATTGAAGTCCATTATATGGAGAAAAATGCTGGAATGTTTTCATCAAAAACCTTAATTTCTTTTCGACTGAAGAAAGAAAGACATGGACATCTTGGATGACATGGGGGTGAGTAAATTATCAGCAAAATTTCTTTGAGCCCTTCATTCTTTGAAAATGAAGTGGCAGTCTGTTTCGGATGTGTTCAGGCATTCGCTCATAGCCTCTTCCCGATGCCTCCCAGTGCTCTCCACTTTTGAGAAGTCAGAAATAATGACTAAAACGTCCTTGATTGGACGGCGTTGGCGTGAAATTGTTAATTAAAATGGATATGAGTGTCTTCAAAAAGTGTATTTTTTTCTCCCCCCGAATCATTTTGCATATAATCTGCATACATTGAACGTTTGAGTGAGTAATATCCAATTGACCCGATGTGGAATGTAAACAAAAAGTGTTTGCGTTGATAAATACATTTGGCAGCGTTAGAAATCTCTTCTATTGTTTTCGAGGTCTTGATAGTGGAGCTGAATGGTTATTTTAAGGTTGTCAGTGCTGACTGTGTGTTCTGGCTGACCGCAGCTATACGTCTGAGCTCTTCTACGAGGGCAAACTGATGGCCAGCGGGAAGCAGCCGCCCCATAAGGACTTCTACCCTCTGACCTTCTTCACTGCCCGCGGAGAAGACGTTCAAGAGAAGAACAGCACCGCTTACTACAACAACGCTGAGGTAACCCCAACACTACCATTCACAAGTTCATCGGTTACACTTAGTTTTTAGTGCACTAGATTTGGTGCGAACAGGCCTGATATCCGATTGAATGGATGTATGGGTGTATTGGACCGTTATCTTTGAGAACCCATTGGGAATGCTCTGTCAGGTGTTTGAGATAGTTGAGCGGGTGGAGGAGATGAGGAAGAAGTGGCCGGTGGCCTGGGGGAAGCTGGACGAGGGGAGCATCGGTGTGGTCTCGCCATACGCCGACCAGGTTTTCCGAATCAGAGCCGAACTCCGCAAAAAGAGGATGCCGGAGGTCAGCGTGGAGAGAGTGCTCAATGTCCAGGGTGAGTGAAAAAAGCTATTACCAATTCTAAAGTGTACTTTAATATGCACAAATGGCCCAAATTAGATATTTTTTTGCAGAAAATCATGCAAAATTAAAACTAGCTAACGCATAAGTTCCGCGTTTGACGCAAGGATGCTCGTCAGTTTACGGTTGGGGAGATTAAAGCGGAGGAAAACCGAGGAAAACGGGATTATGGCAGAGTCTTCAAAATTTGCTGTTCACCCGTCTTTGAAACGAAACTTTCATACGTTTAGATGTAATTTTATGTATAGTTATGTTTATTTAATATAATTTTAAAAAGAAGCATAAACACAACGAGGGGTGTCTGTTTTATCTGTTTTTGTGACTAACGTTTCTTTAGTATAACCATGGAGTATAAAATTCATTGCATTGGACTCTACGATCGGCGGAAGTTATCGAGCATCCTTACACCTTCACCGGAAATACCGCCGTGCATAGAGCCCATTCCATGTTGTGTTAAAGGGTTAGTTCACCCAAAAATGAAAATAAAGTCATTAATTACTCACCCCCATGCTGTACCAACCCCGTAAGACCTTCGTTCGTCTTCGGAACACAAATGAAGATATTTTTGATTAAATTTGAGAGCTGTATAACTACCACATTGGCTCCTAAGGGACTGGCTCTTGACGGCCCAGAAAGTCAATGAAGAAAATGTTTAAATATTCCATGTGACTACAGCGGCTCAACTATAAGTTTATCAAGCGACGCGAATACTTTTTGTGCGAAAAAACAAACAAAAATAACGTTTTTATTCGACTATTCCTTTTCTTCCTTGTTGGCCTGAAACGAGACTTCCATACGATTTTCACGACGCATGCGCGAGAACTGAACTGAAGTAGTGTAAGCAGATCGCAATTCTCGCGCATGCGTCATGGAAATCTAAGGAAGTCTCGTTTCAGGCCAACAAGGAAGAAAAGAAATAGTCGAATAAAAACGTTATTTTTGTTTGTTTTTTCGCACAAAAAGTATTCTCGTCGCTTGATAAACATATAGTTGAGCCACGGTAGTAACTTGGGATATTTAAACATTTTCTTCATTGACTTTCTGGGCCGTCAAGAGCCAGTCCCTTAGGAGCCAATGTGGTAGTTATACAGCTCTCAAATTTAATCAAAAATATCTTCATTTGTGCTCCGAAGACGAACGAAGGTCTTACGGGGTTGGTACAGCATGGGGGTGAGTAATTAATGACTTAATTTTCATTTTTGGGTGAACTAACCCTTTAATAGTTTATAGGGTGATAGGGCATTATGAGAATTGGTAAAGGGCACCTATTCTGTTTTTTTTTTTTTATTTAATTTAATTAATAATTCTGCGCATGTAAACGATCTGCAAAGTTATAAAGCTCAAAGTTCACACAAATAGAGCTGATCTTTCCAACAGAAAACACTTTCCTTAAACGCCTGGTTTGTTGACCGGTAGTTATCTCTGTGACATTGATGCTCACCCTCAAACAAAAAGCAGTTGTAAGTAGGGCTGGGTAATAAATATCGATTTCTCGATATTAATCGATTCTCATTTTTACGAACCGATATCGATTCTTAAATCTCAAGAATCGATTAGTCATCCTGTTTCATTTGAATGAATGGGACATTGTATCGCATCCAAAAAATCACAATAATCTTTGTCCTTTGATACTATTGATATGAAACAAAGTCTCAATTTTCAAATTACGTCCATTTTCTTTAGAAATTCAAAAACATAAATAGTGTTTTGTCGCTGTGGCGTGAGATCGCTCTGGAGAAGCAGCAGCGCTGATCTCTCTTCCGGCTTAATAATACCAGTCACAGCGCCAAATAAACATGAATGATCATCTGAAAGTGTGTTAAAGATAGAGTACAACTTATCGAAATCCGTATCATGTCACATTGATTCGCTCAATCAGCGTTTCAACCGTGGAAAGACGTCAGTTAAACAGCTTGTAATCAATCGTCATATTTACCTCAGAAAAACCACATAAACTCGTAGTCAGCTAGAAAAAATAACTCTAGAGAGGAGCATTTTGCTAAATATATACACCATATTACATATGCATTATAATCTTAATGTTCTTCAATATTTAATGCATATTTGAATAAATCTGGCAAGTTTTTATGACAGCACCATTTAAATGTTTATATTTCAAATAATCTTCTTATTCTAAAAATAAATAAAGTGTAATTCAAGTGTTTGTATAGCTACAAAACAGTTAATGGCTAATGAAGCCTAGTAGGCTACAACTAGACTCCCATAGTTTACAGCATTAGTTAAGAGATTTGATTTCCTTGAGAAAATTTGCCATTTATTGTAACTGATATCCAAAATAATCAATATTGAATCAAATCGAAATCGAATTGAATTGCAAGCTTGTGAATCGAAATCAAATCGAATTGTGAAGTTTGTGTCAATACCCAGCCCTAGTTGTCAGGCCAGGAAGAGTTTCATTTATGTTGAAGAGCAAAAGAATGCAAGGGCAAAACATCATTACATGGACTTGTCATGCAGAGATTTATTTAGCAATCGCAAACAATATAGTCGAGATTCATGTTTGGATTTATTACAGTTTGTCACCTAAGAAGGTTTGCTCATTGATGTAGTCGCAGTACAAGCATAAGCCTCGTGAAGGAAAAATTTGTACGTATACAGCTAAACGCGTCTCCGTGTGGACGGGGCCTAAGATGCCTAACTATTGGAACATCATTTGTGTTGTGAATGCGACTGGGTTTTAAACCAGACCCCATGTGTCACCCCAGACGGGCGGCAGAGAGAGAGAAAGTTTACAAGACGGCAATTTGGCCTGCCAAATGTGTGTTTGGTGGAGAGCCGGTTTCATTTGAAAAGCCAGATTGGTTTGTGCATAATTGATGGCGTTTGGTTCAGCCTGTTGCATTGAAATCACCTTTTTAATGGGAAGAGAAATCCCTGTAGCTCAGGTGCTTGTTTGGCCCAGGGATTCATCTTAAGTGGTCATTACCCGAGGCATGTTCAGTCTGGCTGCCAATCTTTAGCTGGGCACCCAGTCACTGTCAGCTCTGCTTTTGTCGCAATTCATAGAGAGATCTTCTGTTATTACAGTCACATTCATTACATGTTTATGGCTTTCCATGTTCAACATGAAACCCTGTTTTATGAAAGCACCTTCCAAGTCTTACTGTGAAGTTGTTTATTGGTGTACAAAAGGGTTTCCAAATGGGGGTTCATGACTAGCCAAAAAAACAACTAGCGACAAATTTAGTGACTTTTTGAATTGCTGGTTGTCATGTAGTCGCTCACTATATCATACTCGCTAAAAGAAAATATAGAAATGAGAACAGCTTTATTGGACAATTTGGCGATAAATTATATTAAAATACAGTACGTGTCCAGATTGGGAGAGAAAACGGATGTGAACAGTTGACGCATCTAGCGACATTGTGACTTTTTGTGCAACACTGATTGCTGGGGGTTTGTGAGTTGATGAAAAGCTATTCGTTAGTCATGTAAAACTGCACCGTAATTGTGACGTAATCTGCTTTATTCAGCGGCTCGGAGATGCTTCGTTCACCGTAAATGCAGCAAACTCTATTTGGGAACGCAATACGCACCAGGTTTACACATTCACATAATTTCCAACTTTTTTGTGGACAGAAGTTTGCAGCATTTGAGGAGTATTCTGCCCAAATTAAAGCTCAAAGATGATTTTTTGTGTAAAGCTCAAGATTTGAAAGTGATAATTTAGAACAGAAATAACTTTATCCCTCAAACCATATTCACTTTATAGCCCTTAATCCTGTAATTGTGGACTAATGCGGGCACAGGGGACTCAGGTGTGATCCTAATTTTTATTTATTGTAAATGTTATAGCACTGTCTTCGATAAAGTTTTGTCTATCCATTTATTTATTTTTTTAATTTTGGGGGTATTTTTGAATTTATTTACTTAAAAAAGTACAGTATTTTATATGTAAATTATTTCTATGTAAATTAATTACTATGTAGTTTTATTTATTTATTTATTTTTTTAACTACATTAAAATATCATTCCAATAAATTCATAGAGCTAAAACCTAAAGATGAAGTGACTTTGCGGCTTATTTTAGAATGCTCTAAATTACAGTTTTTCCCATTCATTTCAATGGGTGCCCATTTTTGACCTAAATACAAGATTAAAGGACAACTCCGGCGCAAAATGAACCTTTGGTCTAATTACACATTGTTACCTAGTCAACCGTTATCTGAGATTTGTTTTCATGATTGCCGAATGTAAATAGTTTTATCTCTAAAAACAGTTTAGCCTATAACGCTAGTATAATGCTAGTATATAGGGCATAGAGTAATGACAAATAAAAATCGCTTGTTATTACCACTAACAAGGCTCAAAATAGCCCCACACTAACACGACAGCATAATAAGGGTCCCTACATACAAACCGAAGCATTGAGAACTTTGTCAGTGTCCATACAGTTTAATAAGAAGATATTGTATACACACAGTCAACTTCGCGAATACAGGAAGAAGCCATCTTTGAAAAATAGTCTCTACCAGTCGATCTACGAACGCCGATCCAAGTGCGCTGAACTGTGCAGAATCTCATATGATCCGTTGTTTCCAGAAGAAACACAAACACGAACCGTTTTCTTCTCTTCAATATGTACACGTAGCCTACTGTTCGCGCTCACATTATCACCTTATTCACATCTCACCAGCGCACATGGATCAGCGTTCGTAGATCGACTGGTAGAGACTATTTTTCCAAGATGGCTTCTTCCTGTATTCACGAAATTTACTGTGTGTATAAATATCTGCTTATTAAACTGTTTGGACACTGACAAAGTTCTCAATGCTTCGGTTTGAATTTAGGGACTCTTATTATGCTGTCGTGTTAGTGTGGGGCTATTTTGAGCCTTTTTAGTGGTAATAACAAGCGATTTTTATTTGTCATTACTCTATGCCCTATATACTAGCATTATACTAGCGTTATAGGCTAAACTGTTTTTAGAGATAAAACTATTTACATTCGGCAATCATGAAAACAAATCTCAGATAACGGTTGACTAGGTAGCAATGTGTAATTAGACCAAAGGTTCATTTCGCGCCGGAGTTGTCCTTTAAGGAGTTTATTTTTCACCCACTTAACATTGTAGAATTGAGTCAAAAAATTGTGTGTGTTCAGGAGGCAAACTTAGAAAAAGTAGCCAAGTCTTATACCGCTCAGATCAAGGGAAGTAATTTTTAAAAATAAATCAACTATTTTGCCCACATTTGTCCAGAATACGGTTTTAGGGTTAAATTAGTTTAAACATTATTATTATTATAATCATCAAATATTAATTTATTTTACAGTCCTTTTCTAAAAGTACAATGTTCAAATAAGGTCTTATTAATTTCTTAACACTAGTTAAGATTAGGCTTTATGTAGAATTCAGAAACTCTTGCTATTAGCGACACCGGTGGCAGTTATGTGAACTGCAGCCAGCAACTTATTGCTTGTACTTGTGCACACAAAACGTGCGAGACTGAACGTGAATCCAAGTCCTGGTTTTATATTCACGGTGAAGTTATTTTTTTCGTTCTTCGCTTATAGAAGTAAAAAGTAGTTCGGAATACTTGAAAAAGTCGAACAAATCAGACGGCAAGTTTGCATAGACAACCTAGGAAGTCAATCGGGGGCTGCTTCGTTTCACGCAGTTCACAGGCTGGCAATAAAAAACTATTAACATGTGGTTATTCTTACATAGAGTGAGTAACATATACTTAAATGCATCACGAACTCACTCAGTAATATATTTTACAGCATTTTTTTTTTAGCTTTTGTTAATGTTACAATTAATGCACACAGTGTTAATTCACAGTGCCATATCTAATGTTAACAGATACGACTTTTGACTTGAAATATTTAGTAAATGTAAAATTTAACATTTATGATGAAACATCAACTCTCAAGTTTATTGAATAGGATAAACCCCTTGAGATGAACCATCTCGTTTTCGAAGGGGTCCTAATATACAATACAATACAATATTAAACAAAGGACAAATCGTACACATTACAATACATGAACAATACAACAATCAATGACAAAAAAGTTAGCCACACAGAAGCTGTGGTGAAATCCAGCAAAAACAAGGAATAAAATGACTTGTAAATTCATGGAAGTAAAACTGGTGCCATGTTGACGTTTTATTGAATGTCTAGTGTCAGCACGGTCTCTGCAGCAGTTAAAGCACACGTATCTCCTGCTGTCCACAGGTAAGCAGTTCCGGGTGCTGTTCCTGAGCACCGTCCGCACCCGTCACACCTGCAAACACAAGCAGACGGCCATCAAGAGGAAGGAGCAGCTGGTGGAGGACTCAACTGAAGACCTGGACTACGGCTTCCTCTCCAACTACAAGCTGCTGAACACCGCCATCACTCGGGCGCAGTCCCTGGTGGCCGTGGTGGGAGACCCCATCGCTCTCTGCTCAGTGGGACGCTGCAGGTAACCGGACACTTTTAAATGGCTTAAAGGGATAGTTCACTTTGAAATTAATTTTTGGTATGTTTTATCTTACCTCAAGGGCATCCAAGATGTAGGTGTCTTTGTTTCCACAGTATTTTCAATTTTGATATTTTTAGGTCAAACCGTTCTTGTCTGTCAGTCGTATAATGGAGGTCTATGGTCACCACCTCAAAGAGCATGCACAGAGAAGTCTAAATTAAACATGATTTAATGACTCGTAAATGTAAGTACACATTGATGGCCTAAGACACGAAACGAGCGGTTTGTGTGAGAAAACGAACAGTTTTTATATCGTTTTTACTAGAGTTGAGCCGGATACTCGGCTGAAACGAGTATCCGGTACGGATAAAGCACTTTTGTCAAAAACAAATATTATACGAGTAATACGAGTCAATATCTGTGCTCGGATAAAAAAAAGAAAAAAAAAAGTAATGTTGAAATTAGGGCTGAGCGATATATCAATATAAAGAATATATATTTTAAATGTGATATGTAATTAGAGTTTGCGCTGCACGCCTTGCTCCAAGCAAGCTGCTTAGTGCTGACCCAGAGCTCTCTGCACTGCTCCCCGCGCCCCAGTCACTCCTTTTCCACTTTGCGTGCTTGATTAAAGCATGTTATATTATAACATGAAATAAAGTCTTTCACCTCAGCAAAACGGACTTTGTCCTGTCAGCCGTTATACTGTAACGTTAGTCGTAGCGCACACTCAATTGCACGCGCAAATGCGGCGGCGCGCGCTGGATCGCCTCACTGTATATAAAGTGCAAAAGAAACAACGAGCATGCAACACTGTTGCGTTGTAAATAACACGAAATAAAAACAAAGCAGGTATGATTTTAATTCTATTCACCAGGAGCAGTTTCATTGTTTCATTAACAGTATTGTCTATTCACCAAGGTAACTGTCATGTCTATATTAACCCCTTAATGCCCCTATTTTTCTTTGTGTTATTTTTTATATTTTTTTTAAATGAATGTAATGGCTCATACCAACGTTGTATTGACAAAATAAATAAACCAATTAATAAATCACAATTACAATTCCAAGGGAATAATCTGCAATTAAGATTTTTGTCATAATCATGCAGCCCTAAGGTGAAGAAACCTGTCAATTATTTATTCATTTGATTTTGCAAATGTTCATGTTTCAATAAAACTACTTGTGACATGTCATATTTGGCTTTGACTGAACATTTGCTCTCACTTTGCAGAAAAAATATCGGGATATATTTTGTATATTGAAATTCAGCCTAAATATATTGGGATATGACTATTGGTCCATATCACCCAGCCCTAGTTCAGATGAAAACTCTTGTTCGTTACATTTTACTTCATATTTGCAACCACATGTGTTGTATTCATTGTTGCAAAACTTGTTCTGTAGTTCGTTGTTATCGTGATCAAAACCATTGATCTGAAGCTCAATGCTGATGCTGTCATGTAAATAGTTTTCTTATCAGCAATAAATATAACAATTTCAGATCAACCCATATCAATTGCATGCTTAAAATAACATACCGGTTAAAGCCCCGCCCATTTCAAGACTACCCGACCCACTTCCGGGTTTAGGCCCCGCCCAGTCCGAGTACAGATACAGATACAGATAATTCATATGGTTATACAGATACAGATACAGATAATGCTGTACTCGCTCATCCCTAGTTTTTACCTCTTGTAACCACAGCCACAAAGCACTCGTGCCTTCAGATCAGTTGGACGTGGCTGTGGTTACAAGAGGTAAAAACAATATAAATACTGTTGGTTTTCTCACACAAACCGCTCGTTTCGTGTCTTAGGCCATCAATGTGTACTTACATTTATGAGTCATTAAATCATGTTTAATTTGGACTTCTCTGTGCATGCTCTTTGGGGTGGTGACCATAGACCTCCATTATATGACTGACAGACAAGAACGGTTTTTGTTTTTTTTTATGTTTTTGAAATTTTGAAATAAGTGTTTTATGATCACTAGTCTGACTCCAGTCTCAAGTGTCACATGATCCTTCAGAAATCATTCATATAAACTGATTTACTTAATTAAAAATTATGGTTCTTGTTACAATATTTTTGTGGAAATAATTTTGTTTCATGCTTTGATGTATAGTAAGTACAAAACAACGAAATTAATTTAAAATATAAATATTTCTTTACATTATAAATGTCTCCACTGTCACTTTTGACCCGTTTAATGCAGCCTCTCCTCTCTGTATAAAAGAATTAACACTAAGTTTCTTCTGAAGAAACTGTTTTCGGCACTGATGATAATCATAAATGTTTGTTAAACATCAAATCATCATATTAGAGTGATTTCTGAAGGATCATGTGACACTGAAGACTGGAGTAATGATGCTGAAAATACAGCTTTGATCACAGGAATAAAATAAATGTTAAGCTATATTAAAACAGAAAACAGTTATTTTAATTCATAATAATATTTTACAATATTGCAGTTATTATTGTATACGTTCAATCTTGGTGAGCTTAGGAGACTTCATAACAGTAATTATTCCAAACTTTTGACCAGTAGCGCATTTTGTGAGTTGTCGATGGGGTTTCTTTCTACAATAAATTAATCGATCTAACCTTTGGGGGTGGAAAGAATCATAGAATAGAATAGAATAGAATAGAATAGAATAGAATAGAATAGAATGTGTAAGCAGGGCAGACAGTGGCTCACTGCTGTCTGGTTTTGGTGAGTACCTGTGTAGTCAGAGGAAGAGCTGTCCCTCTGCCTTCCCATCATGCACTTCACCGCTGTCAGCTTGGACTAATACGCTCGTCACGCACGTACGCTTCAGACATAGCGTCTACAGAAGGGATATCAAATCTTTTGGCACCTCTCTTC